>NC_141542.1:103593333-103919166 GCF_021556685.1 Rattus norvegicus
AAGTGTGTGGAGTCCCAATTACTCTTGGTTTTGTGTGTTGGGAACCGAAGAGGAGGAGGGAGAGGAGGAGGAAGAGGAAGAAGAGGAGAAGCAGCAGCAGCAGCAAAAAGTGAGAAAGAAAACAGCAGGTTTACGGAAAGCAAAGAGGACAGCAGACGGAACAGTTGGTTGATGGGCAGAGTTGTGAGGAATAAGGTCAGGATCTGGCAGGCATTGTCCAGACTAGATGGAAAGCCACCAGATGTGGGGACAGATGCTGACGCCCCCACCCTAGGTATCACAATAAGCCTTTTGTTGCTACTGTTTTATTTCTAGAGTGATGCCCATTGTCAGTAGCTATAGCATCCCAGACAATCCTTCCAGTGTGTTTGGCAGCATGAATTGCTCCTCACAAAGTGAGGGCAGCACAGTGTAGTAGGTACTCTGCCTCACAGGCCCAGAGTCTAATAACAAAAGAGTCATTAGTAAGGATGAATGGCAGGTGAGCCTCAGGCCTGGGCCTGTGGCTGGGAGGACTTCCCTGAGACAATGGCACTTAGTCAAACTTGGAAGGATCGGAGTAGAAGGCTCACGTAGACTCCAAGATGCCTGTCTCCATGGAAGAGTGACAGGACCTCCCCAGCAGGAGAATTGACAGGTCAGGGTTCAGAAGGTCTGTGCTGGGTCTATAGAAGGGCCTGAGATGTAGCGATGGATGCCCATTGGGTGGTGGAGTTATTATTGCCCGGGGAAGCCCAGCTGGCGTGGAGACCCAGACTGAACGTGTAAAGACCAGGGAAGATACCAAGGGCCCAACAGGACTCTTGGTGTGTAGGGTGAAGGTGAGGGACACGTGCAGCCCAGCCCTAGGTTGACCTTTCTCCTTGACCTTTTTCTTAATTTAATACCCTAATGCCTGCTGAGATTAATCAGGTCTGTCAGTCGAACATCCCCCTTCCGGATGATGGTGAAGCGCGAAGGGATAAGCCATCTATTTCCAGAACCTAAAGAGGTTTAGGATTTAAAAAAGAAAAAAGTTTTCAATTAGCTACTCCTCTCACCACACCTTGCCCCGGCCAGCTGGATACTCGTGCATCTTTGAGACCCTCTGAGAAGATTGGAGCTTCCAGTTAATGCTTAGAACTGCTGAAATGGCCAATCTGCCATCTCACTGATCCAATCAGCTCCCTGCTCCTCAAATCTGATTTGGTTTTTAGACACTGAGACCTCAGGGCTGGGCATCTCCACAGATCCCTACAAATTCCCCCCACATGGCAGCCAGGGGCCTCACCCTTGCCCTGTGAGGTTATCTGATAGGATTTTACCAGTTCCCTCAGCGCACGGGGCTAGCTGCTCACCATCTGAAAGCACAGGTAAGCTCTCCTGACTTCGGTGACAAATTACAAGGTAAGTAAGCATCAGCATTCTCAGAAACCAGGGTGGACACAGGGTGGGAGTGAGAAACAAGAAAGACAGACAGACACGCTTTTCTGCAAGGCAGTGTGCTAGGGTTCACTACCTCTGACTACTACAGGATTTTGCTTGGAAAGGAAACTCAGAGAACATTTAATCCCAAACCCTGAGATGGCCTTGATTATCTGCCAGACTGAGGAGAGAAAACAGACATCTGAGTAGAAAGAAAGGCCTGCCTGGTGTAACTGGGGTTCTCCTATGCCTCTGACAACTGCATTTTGGGGAGCAGTCATATGGCATATTTCAGGGATATTTTCTGTGAGCTTACCACAAAGCACAGAAAAGCCAGGTGTGGTAGTACATATCTGTAATCCCAGCACTAGGCAGGAGGATTGCCAGTTTGAGGCCAACCTGGGCTATATAATGAGCCAGGAGGAGAAAGAGGAGAAGAAGAGGAAGAGGAGGAGGAGGAAGGAAGAAAGAATCTAGTCATGATAGAATTGTTTGATTTTGTTTGAGACAGAATTTTACTGAATAACCCCGGCTGCCCTAGAAGTCATTTTGTAGTCCAGGCTGGCCTCGAATTTTCTGCAACCCTAACTCTGCCGTTTGAATGCCAAGATTATAGGTAGGAGTCACCACGCCTGGCATGACAGCATTTTAGATGCAACCTTACAAGTACATGACACCAACGCTTAATCAAAAAAGACAGAACTTCATTAGAATCTACCTGGTGAAGTTTACTGAGATGTCTGAAGCTTACCAAGAAAAACAGAACACACCAAAATATACAATGGGCCAGGCATGATGACACACACCTTTGATCCCAGCACTTGGGAGGCGGACTTAGGTAGATCTCTATGAGTTTGAGGCCAGTCAGGTCTATATAGTGAGTTTCAGGCCAGCCAGTGAGACCCCATTTGGGTGGAGGGGTGCACTGGAGCTGGAGAAACGGCTCAGCAGTTATAAGTACTTGCTGTTCTTCCAAAAGACATGAGTTCGGTTCCTAGCACCCAGGTCAGATTATAACTCCAGCTTCAAGAGATCCAACACCCTCTTCTGGCCTCCACAGGGTACTGGACACATGTGGCACACATACACATAAAAAAAGACTAAATATTTTTTAGATGTGCACTACAGTAAAGTGCAATCAATCAGAGAGAGCTTTGAACTGATCAAGGATGGATATTGGAGCATGGGAGGAAGTCACAGAGGTAGGCTTTATGTCCAGAGTGTCCATAACTTTGTATTTGGGTTCATTGTACTTTCTTAGCCATTCGGCCTTGGACATACATCCCAAGGGACAGACAACATGGCAGCCTGTGTGAAGACCAATAAATCCCATGTCATCTTCAAGAAGGTCTCCCGGGACAAGTCGGTAAGTGGTACAGAAGAGAGGCTTCTTGGAAATTATTGTAAGAAGACTAGGAAGCAGACATTTGTTAAATATAACCATGGTCAGCCATCTACCAATGAGGCCCAGGGAGGCCCTGTGTCCATGGCACGGACAGTCAGTGAGAGAGAACTGAGGATCCCACAACCCTCCATCTCTCAGCCCCATTGTCCCACCCCAACCTCATTATTCTACCTTGCGTGTTACAGCACTGGCCATACTAGCATACATACATATATACATACATACCCTAAGGCTGGTGTATCTGGTATATCTATCTAGCTGTATACCTAACGGACAGTGTAGATCTGCCTCGTAGGTTTTCCTGTGAGGCCTCACAAAGGAATCAGGCTTTTCACATGTACCTCCTCCTGCCCGTTCCTCTGTTGGCTGCACAGGTCATCATTTCCTTCAAGCTCTTGGATTCTTTAAGGTTATAACTTTGGGGTTCTACATCTTTTCATTCTCTAAGTCTTCCTACCACAGTGTCTGTCAGCCCTTCTTATCTCCCCTTTATACTTTGTGCTGACTTCTCTGATCATTTGCCATTCCTCACTCCCCATTCCACTCCTCCACCCCAACCCCCTCCCCACTAATACCTAACACATTCATCGTGTATGGCCATGCCTCCTTGAAATGGAGCTGGTCTTTAAACAGACACTATTTGAAACAAGAAATGTATTTCCTTCTTTCCTCCCTCCTCACTTCCCTTCATATATATATATATATATATATATATATATATATATACATACATATATATATGTATATATATATATAATGTGAGAGAGAAAGAAAGATGATAGACATAGACATAGACATAGACATAGACATAGACATAGACATAGACATAGACATAGACATAGACATAGACATAGACATAGACATAGACATAGACATCAGCACCCCACCACTATATACCCAGCTCTAATTTTACTTCTATTTTGAGTCAGAATCTCATTAAATTTCCCAGGCTGGCCTTGAACTTGGACTCCTCCAGCCTTAGCCTCCTGAGAAACTAGGATTCCAGTGTGCTGCCAGCCCCACTTAGTTTTTTTTTTCCCCTGGTGCAAGGGTCCGAGTGGAGGAGAATCCATCAATTCTTGTTTTGTGTACTGGGAGTTTTCAGTGGCAACCCTTGTGTGCCCTAGTCATGGGTACCTGGCGCCTGCAGCCATTTCTCTGTGGCTCTCTTTTCTGTGAGATCCTCAGCCTGGTGGTGAGCACCCCAGCTCATTTCGGTTCATGGTTTGAGGATACAGTTTAACATAATGGGGCCTGGTGGCAGGAACGTGAGGCAGGATGCAGACAAGATGAGTACCCCTAATGAGCTCTTAAATGTCAGGAGACCTTTCCCGGGAGCTCTCCAGGAGACTTACCTCCTATCCTTACTGCTTGGGCCTGAGCTACCTGTCTACACTATGCCAATCACAAGCCAAAGGAATTAGATGCTCGGAACTGGATCAATCAAGAAACACCCCTTGAGCTGGAAGTGGCAGCACAGATCTCTGATTCCAGTACTCATGAGGATCCCAAGTTCAAGGCTAGCCAGAGCTACACAGAAAGCACTTATCGAAGGAAGGATGCAGGCTGGCTGGCTTGCTAGAAGGATAGTTCAACAGTTAAAGAGCATTTGTCGCCTTTTCAGATGTCCTGGGTTCAGTTCCCAGCACCTACATGCTAACTCACCATTCATAACTCCAGTTCCAGAGCATCAGATGCCCTCTTCTGACTTGCAGGCACCAGGCATATTCATAATATGTATACATGCATACATACATACAACATACATACACACATACATACACATACACATCTAAATTAAAATGAGTACATCCTTTAAAACAATGTTAAAGTAAAAGACAGATGCGGGCAGGGAGTGGGGAGAAGAGAAGTGGGGAAGAGAATTACCCATTAGGGCTGGCCTCCCCTTAGCATGCGACCTCATGATTGATGGTGGATCACGTGCATGACTGGCTGGTTTATCCAAGAAGGTGTGCTTAGCTATGGGTGAGTTGCCGGAAGTCCATCTGTCGGTTTCACCCTTTTCTCTGTCCTCCTCTGAGGTCCCTGTCCTCCCCACTCCTTTCCAGGGTAGTAGAAAGGTGACCTTGCTCCCAGTTGAGTTTGGAGTTGCTTGCTCCTGGTTAAGACTCACGATGTACCTACCACCCCTGGGGAACTTACTCCCATCTAGCTGGACTGGATCTGCAACCTTTCCCTCTCTGTCAGTCAGGCTTGATATACACACCTTTAATCCCTGTAGTCAGGAGGCAGAGGCAAGTGAATCTCTCTTAGTTTGAGGCCAGCCTGGTCTACATGACAAGTTCCAGGACAGCCAGGGCTACATAATTAGACCCTGTCCTGTTTTAAGCACTTACCTCACACCAAGGTAGCAACCTAGAGTGGTTTTGTCTCCAGAGACCCACAGTGCTGCGGAGGCCTCCACAGTCCTGGAAGCCAGGAAAGTGGAATATGTGCTGGGAGGGGGAGAGACACAGATTCTGAGTGCTCCTGGGGCACCAGGTTTGAAGTCAGCCTGGGCTACACAGGGTGTTCTAGAACAGAGTGAGAGACTCTGGCTAAAAATAATATAAGGGCAGCCAGAGCATGCTGGGATGCTGGGGACCTGTAGTGCCAAAATGTTCTCTTGAAGCGTGAGGAGGGCTTCCTCAGCTAGAGGTGTCACTGAAGGGCCTTCCTTGCTGCCTGCATTAGGAACAGAGAGGTTTAATTGTGAGAGTTCTATGGCAAAGCTGTGAGAGTTCTATGGCCATAGCCAAGGTGAGGAAAAGGGGCCTGGAGCCCAGAGGTAAGGATCGATCCTGTTGGCCACCTTCAAGAAGCTGGATACTATTCCATAGAAGGGAGAAAAAGTCACGTCTATGAATTGGGAGGTAGCCACGTTAGGGTTCCTGCAAGAACAGAGGTAGGTGGATAGAGGAGAGTTTATGCCCCTGGGTAAGACTCATGGTCTACCAACACTTGGAGAACCTTAGCCCCATTCAGTCTGGCTGGACTGGGTCTGTAGAATTGGGGGCAGGTGCTTTCCCGGGCTATCCTGGGGTATCCAGTAGATATCAGAACTCAGAAGCCAACAGGACCTACTCCCAGGAACATGCTTAGAAGGATGTGCCAGCCCCAGGCCAGGCTGGCAAGCAGGGGACAAACAACAGCTCCCTCTCTTCTCTCCCTCTACTTTTGGGTCCATCCTGCACAAAAAGCAGAGGGCCAGAGAGTCCACTGGACAAGTCAGCTGGGTTAGCCTCAGGTGAGAGCTCTGACCTAGAAGGAGAAGCTTGATGCCTGCTGCAGTGCACTTTGTCCTGTGTGTCCCTGCATCCCTCTCCCATGCCCAGCTCCCACACTTCCAAGGGTCCTGAGGCCTGAAGAAATGCTGTGCACAAATATGCAAGGTTTCCCCTGGGTTCCTCTCTGTTGACAGAGATGTAGAAGCATTTGCCTGATACCACCTTCAACATCAGTCATGCAAACGGACCCACCTGGGGAGAAATGATTCCCTGTGGAAGATTGAGTATAAGATACAATTTAATGTCAAAAATCATTTAGGTTGTTTGGTGAAGTAAAAATGTGTACTTGATAGGCCTAGAGAAGTAGAGGGCTAGCCGGGATGCGTGCTTTTGCTCGTTGGCATCCTTCACAAGCACTGACTAAATCCTTCTCTGTACCAAAGGCTGTAGGAAATACTGAGAAGGCTGGTATATAGAACACTCTAGAGTCAACCTGTGGGTTGTGACCCCCTTGAGGGTGAAGGACCCTCTCGCAGGGGTCACCTAAGACCATTGGAAAACACAATTTATATTATGATTCATAACCATCACAAGGTTGTAGTTATAAAGTAGCAACAAAAATGATTTTATGGTAGGGGGGTCACCATGACATGAGGAACTATATTAAAGGGTGCAGCATCTGGAAGGTAAGACCCACCGCTCTAGATCCTCACCTCAAGGCTTTTGTGATCCTCTGGCAAAGAAGCGACCCTGCTTACCTACCAAATAGCTGAGGAGACTAGCTGCTGAGAACATGGGTGGCATCCCCACCAGTTTGCTCCATGCCCTCCTTCCTCAGGGCGTGGTTGCGGGTTTACTTGTGTGGACTCAGTCAATCACTTCTCTGGGACTCCTACTCCTTGCCTAGTCTAGAAAGACTCTGGACACAGAGACAAGGCCTTTCACTGCATAACTAGAAACAGAAGGCTGACTGTGTCTGTGGGCATGACCTTCTGCTAATGTATGGGTTAGCCTGTCAGATTCGCCTGGTTGCCTACAGACCTGGGCTTGAGAAGAGGAGGGAAGAACAGAGTGGGAAGAATTCCCACCATCTACACAGATGGAAAGAGTTCCCTGGAGTCACGTAGGGATGGAAGACAAGACACTGCACTTGAACCATCTTCACTCACAGCAGGGAGAGAAGGACACCCACAGAGTGTCTGTGGAACCAACCAACCCCTCTTCTGAAGACTAATGGAAAGGGCCAAGGTTACAGGGTAGAGTGCTTGCTTTGCATGCATGTGGCCCCAGGTTCGATTCCTAGCACTGGGTAAGAGGAAGAGGAAAAACACTACTGGGAAGACTTTGGGATTGTTGGCCTCTGAGTGAATGCCTTTGTTCTTTCTGCAGGTGACCATCTACCTGGGGAAGAGAGACTATATAGATCACGTCAGCCAAGTAGAGCCTGTAGGTAAGTTGAGTTGGGAGGAAAATTTAATGTTGGTTTTCCTCTCAGTCATTAGACTGCTAGATTTTGGTTTAAAAAAAATGCCAGTAGGGGACAGTGTCCCAGGCCTTTAATCCCAGCACTCAGGAGGCAGCATGTGATGGGTCTCTGTGAATTCAAAGCCAGCCTGGTCTACATAGTGAATTTCTGGACAGCCAGGGCTACATAGAGAGAACTTATCTCAAAAAATGAACAAACAAAAAAGATGGAGACACCTCAGAGGTAAAGAGCAGTGGCTGCTCTTACAGAGGACCGGAGTTCAGTTCCCAGCACCCACACAGCAGCTCACAACCATCTTAGTCCATCTCCAGGATATTTGATGCCCCCTTCTGGTTGCTGTGTGCAGTATGTGGGTGGTGCACATATATGCATGCAGGCAAGCACCCATATACACCAAATAAAACAAATCCTTTAAAAAAAAATCAATCTCAGTCAGTTGGTGGCACACACCTGTAATCCCAGCACTCGGGAGGCAGAGGCAGGCAGATCTCTTGAGTTTGCGGCCAGCCTGGTCTACAGAATGAGTTCCAGGACAGCCAGGGCTACACAGAGAAACCCTGTCTCAAAACAAACAAGCAAACGAATAAAATATCACAAACAAATAAAATAATAATCTAATCAAATAAATACAAACTAAAATGTCAGTGAGTGGCCACTGGTTAGTCGGAAATGATTTGGTTTTACATTTATTTATTTACTTGTGTATCAGAGGAAAACTTTGTGTAATCAGTTCTCTCACTTTTGTGTGGTTCCGGGGATTGAACTCAGGTTGCCAGGATTGTACAGTAAACATCTTTACCCACTTAGCCACTTTGCTGACCCCTCAAATTAAAAAAAAAAAAATAAAAGGTTGGTTTGTAGCTCAGCACTGCTTGCCCAGTTCAAGGCCCTGGGCTCCATCTTCAGTACTAAAGGAAACGATCCATCTCTCTGCTTCCTGAGTGTGCATGCAATACGGCCGATGCCTCAAACACCTGTTTCCACATTACCCCATCAAGACAGATGTACCCTCAAACTGTATGTGCCACTAGGTAAGCGCGTGCAGCATCAGTTACTTCTTACATCTCTAGAACCACCCAGAAATCTAATTATATGTAGAAAAAGAAACTGTTACCACACGTTTTCCCCCAAATCAAATCAATATGTTTCAATTTTTCAAATGCAAAAGAAGGTTAAAAGAATGGGCTGTGGCCATGCCGGTGATCCTGATGGTGCCGAGAGCTGGGTCCCCGTGCACCGCTGTGGGGAGTGTACAGTGCTGCAGCCACTGGGAAAGCAGCTCGGCGGGTTCTTTAAGAACTAAGCCTATCCTTTCCCTATGAGCCAATAATAGCACCCCTGGGTATTTATTGAGAAGTGAGAACTGCACACAAAAGCTTTCTTGGATGTGGTTGTTCACAGAGCAGCCCCAAACTGAAAAGACTAAAGTCTCTCTTCAGTAGATGAGGAACATTAAACAAACTGTGGTATATCCATGCCGTGGACTACTATTCAGTCATAAAAAAGAACAAGCAGCCAGTTGTTGGCACTCGCCTGTGATCCCAGCACTTGGGAGGCTGAGGCAGGAGGATGTTCTGTAAAAAGAACATCCTCAAAGGAGTGCAGACTTCATAATTCCACTTATATAACATTCTCAAGATGACAGAAATCCACAGACAGTGCTTGCCAGGGGCTGAGGATGATGGGAGCAGAGATGGAATGCAATAAAGCCCACGGAGACCTTTACGATGCCAGAACAATTCCACGTCTGGATTGTGGTGCTCACACCTATGATAAAACGACAGAGCTGTGCACACCCATTGTGTTCTTACCATGTCCTCGTCTAACTCTAAGCACGAGAGGTGACTGAATGAATGGTGCTGGAGCCCTCTGCACTAGCTCTGCAGCTTTCTCTGGCTTGCTAAGCGTTTCATGAGCAACCGTTCGAAAGGCGTAAGGGGGGAGATTGGGAGTTTTAAACGCTGAGGATAAAACTGTCCTCAGTGGGTAAGGTACCTTGCTGCCAAGACTGATGACCAGAATGTGATCCCCAGAACCACATCTTAAAAGTGACAATTCTTATTATTTTATGTGTACGTATGTGGGCCTGAGTGCATGTCAGTGCATATGCATGCAGGAGTCATCAGAGGACAGCAGGGCTGTTGGACCCCCTGAGACTGGAGCTACAGACAGATGTGTGTTGCCACATGGGTGCTAGGAACCCAAACCTAGGCCCTGTGCAGGAGCAGCTAGTTCTGTTAACTGCCCAGCCATCTCTCCACTCTCTAGAACAAATATTATTCTTAAAAACCATAAAAAGCAAGCTGGTTGGTGAATCAGGCCTGAAGGCAGGAGGATTACTTGTATATGGTCATCCTTAGCTACAGAGCAAGCCCAAGGCTACACTGGGCTACATGATACCCTGTCTCAGCCTCCCTCCTCCGAACTAAAAAGAGAAGATGCCAAAGTCCTAAAGTCAGATGCCTTGATTTCCTAATCTCACTCTCTTGGTTTTCTCTCTGTTGTTTTAGATGGTGTTGTATTGGTGGATCCTGAGCTCGTGAAGGGGAAGAAAGGTGAGCTAAGCCCCTTGCTCATCCTCCGGGCAGAGAAGGCCTAGTTGCCTTGTCCATCCTTCTCCGGGCAGAGAAGGTTATTGGTGGGCAGTAGGAAACTATGCTTGTTGAAAGGCAAAGAAACAAAACCCAGAGTTTATTTTTTTGTGCTTCCTTGCAAAGTTCTGTGCCACAGTATCACAGTGCCCTTGAGATCTCTGGTGGTTGTGTGTGTGTCAAACCATTTGTTTCTAATGACAACTTGCAAAAACTGAATTAGAACAGATTTGAGCTACGCTTATGATGATGTCGCTGACTCAGATCCATTCTAAATATGCCTTTGGAGGGGTTGCTCCTGGCAACCACGAGGCATTGTTCTAAACCTTGGATGTACCCACTGGAATATGTCAGATGTAGGCTGGTAACAGGGTCGGGGTGAGAGGGGAGCAAGGCAGGAAAGACAGAACAATTGTTCTCTTCTGTTCCCCCAACCCCCTTCCCGGGGGCTCTTCAGCTCTCTGGCTTGAACCCAACCAGTCTGGCCCTTTACCACACAGGGATTCAGCTATCAGGGAAAACCACAGCTTAGTGGGTGCAGGCAAAAGTCCAGGCCTGCTGTAAGGAAGGGTGCAGGGTGTCGAGTGGCTCTGAGTCAGCAGTCAAGGGGCAGCTGGCCTCAGAACTGACACACGAGAGTGCTCAGCCAAAGCTAGGAGACCCGAGGTACCACTTTCAGCAAACTTTACCGTGGAAGACCATGCACTTCCTGTCTTCAAAGAAACCTGAAGCGAACTCATACACTGGGCACCGGCTCCCTTTAATCAGGCAGAATTTTGCGAAGTGGTGATTTAGAGGCTGTTTAGTGAGGCTCCGAGCAATGCGCAAAGACAATAGAGGAAACTTCTCACGTTCCATTTTGTCTCCCCGCCTGGCCCAGGCCTTTGGCTCTTCCCTCAGCCTCCATATGGCTCAGGCACATGTCCCATTTGCTTCCAGCACTGTTTGTCTCTCCAAACATTCTGCCCTCTCTGACCCAAGCAAGCATGTTAGCACTGTGTCAGACGTCCAGCTCCGGATCGTCATGCTGGTGGACCAGGAGGAGGGGGGTGGGGAGGAGACAGTAAGGCCAGGTGGACTGTGCTCGTCTGTCCGCACATTGTTTTAATTTATTGCATTTGTATTCGTGGGTACGTGTGTGTGTCCCTGTGTCTCTGCATGTGTACATATGTGTGCAGGTGGGTACACAAGTACTAAGGTTCACATGCAGAGGTTCAACTTGTGGAGAGTTGGTTCCCTCCTGCTACCGTGTGGACCCTGGAAATTGAATTTCGGCTGTCAGCCTTGGAAGCAGACGCCTTTACTCAATTAGCCATCTTGCCAGCCCTGTCCATAGATTTCTACCACTCTAGCAAAGTAATGTGGTTGCCAAGGAGATGGCCCCCAATCCGTGAGAGCCCTGCTTTTGGATAATGAACTCTAACCCTAGGAACATGCTGATCCTCCCAAAGTGTGCCGACCAGCTGCATAGTATTATCCTCCCAGACCCTCCCCCCCATTCCTTCCAGGCAGCAGAGCCTGGCGCCCTGGGGCAGACACCATGATGTGGTCACTCTGTTGCTGGCTCCGCTCAGTGCCAGTGGCTGAGGTGCATGGGCCTGTGCAATGGACCAAGACTAACCTGTCGCCTGTCCTTCCCCAGTGTATGTCACCCTGACCTGCGCCTTCCGCTATGGCCAAGAGGACATTGATGTGATTGGCCTGACCTTCCGCAGGGACCTGTATTTCTCTCGGGTCCAGGTATATCCTCCTGTTGGGGCCATGAGTGCCCCAACCCAGCTCCAGTTGAGCCTGCTCAAGAAACTGGGAGATAACACGTACCCATTTCTGCTCACGGTGAGCTTTCCTTCCCCTGCCTGCTCCCCCGGTTTGTCTCCTTCATCCGTGATACCCTATGATAGGAACAGGGCAAAGAGGAGGGGACGGAGGCCCACACATGTGGGCCTGTAAATTGCACCCTTGAAAGAAACTCTAGATTGCATGTCCGAGATTGTCTGTTTTTAAGTCTTTGGAAATAGCCTCCCTGCCTCAGAAGGCACCATTTCAACCTGCCCTTTGGATATTTTCCTTCATCTGACCACCTAATTAGATGAGTATGTTCTGTCTTCTCTCATTCACTATAAAAAGAAACTGGTAGATGTGACCCTCAGCTGGCCCCAGGGCGTTCTAAGCAAGCAAGAGTCTGCTTTGGGACAGGAGGTCTTAGTAGATGAGTGCCATCTTTTACCCCTCAGCCCCAGGGTAAACAGGGCACACAGGGAAACTCTGTCTCCATAAAACAAACAAACGAAAAGTCAAGAAACATTGTCTAAGTCAGAACATGCATGAACCCCGCCCTCCAAAATGTGATTCCATATAAAACAAGACAGATACAAAAGGAAAAACAGTATCATACGTTTGCACTTCCATAAGCAACAGTTGAACCCCATTAATTTAGACGGAATGAAGACCAGGTGTACTGGCCGGCTGGGGAGGAGGACAGGGATTTCAGGTTCTATGGATAGAGCTTCTCTTTGGAATGACGGGGAGGCTCTGGAGACTAATGCTTATGACTATTCTGACGCAGTATGAACAGATTTAACACAATGAAACACGCACTGAAATGAGCTAAAGTGGTCAAATCTTATGTTATCCTATTATACCACAATTGTTATATATATTTTTTTAAATTTACTTTGCCCAGTGTGGTGTTGCATGCCTTTAACCTGAGTACTTGGGATACAGGCTTATCTTTGAGTTCAAGGCCACTTGGTTTTGCAGAGCCTGTTCCAGGATAGCCAGAACTTCTCAAAAATCAGATAGATGGGTAGATAGATGGGTAGATAGATAGATAGATAGATAGATAGATAGCAAGCACACATACCTGTGCAGAACTTGAAGTAGTAACAATTTGTGCAATGCATAACAAAAACCTTTAGAGGCCAGGTATGTTGATATGTGGCTTTAATCCCAGCATCCAGAAGGCAGAGGCAGGATGATCTCTGTGAATTTAAGGCTAGCCTGGTCTACATAATGGGCTCCAGGAAGCCAGGGCTACACCAAGAAACCCCATCTCAACCCCTGCCCCCCAAAATACAAAAAATAAAACCAAAAAGCTTGTTACAAATGGAAGGTTTTTTTCTTTTGCTATCCTGAAGCTTGCTGTTGTAGACCAGGCTGGCTTCAAACTCAGATTCTCCTGCCTCCGCCTCTCACGTGCTGGAATTAAAGCCATGGGCCAACATGACAGGCTAGTAATGGACTCCTTAAGTTCTGGAGGTGTAGCTTGGTGTTGGAGCATTTGTCTGGCATGCACCAAATTGGTCCCCTGCACAGAAAGATTTTTTTTTTAAAGCAACCACAGAGGGCTGGAGAAATGGCTCAGAGGTTAGCCGCTAGCTGCTCTTGCAGAGGTCCAAGAGTCAGTTTTCAGCATCTGAATGGCAGCTTGTCTGTAACTCCAGTTCCAGAGGATCTGTCACTCTCTTTGGGCCTCCATAAACACCAGGCACACATTCAGTGGACATATACAGACAGGCAAAACATTCATACAAAAATATTTGGAAATTAATAAATCTTTGAAAAATGTGATTTTTTTTTCAGTCATGAATCTCAGCGATATATAAACAGAGGCAGGAGAATTGAAAGTTCAAGGGTAGCATAAACTAAGCAGAGAAAGATCCTGTTCTCACACACACACACACACACACACACACAAACACACACACACACAAACACACACAAATTTGATTTTGACTTAATAGTTCACATACCATTAATTGACTAAAACTGGACTACAGGATTTGAAGATGTATATTTACTGTTGCACTATTTATAATGACAAAACAATTAAACACCATGTAAGTGTCCAACAGGGGGGAATGGCTACATGAAGTGCATTGTAAAAGCTCTAAGTGCTATAGAGAGAAATTGTAGTCATGTGTGTATGGCCAGAGGGATGTCTGAATAGGATAAAGGTTAGTGAGGTGTGTGACCCAGATAATCAGATACCTTTGGTCCCCGTGGACACACTCGGGCCCAGGTGATGAACACAAGCCTTGGGTACAAGGTCAATTGTGTGTCTCTGTACATGCTGGGAGGTTTTTGGAAATAAATCATCATTGAGCTGGGTGTCAGGAGAGTGGGAGAATTCTGTGGGTTTTTTCGTGTCATATTGTATGATGGATTTACACTGCACATAGAATGACCCCTCTGAACGTCATGGTTGTATGCTTGTGTTTTTCCAGTTCCCTGACTACCTACCCTGCTCAGTGATGTTGCAGCCAGCTCCACAAGATGTAGGGAAGGTAAGTTAAAGAACAAATGCCACAGGTTGTCCTCTTTCAATAGGCTTTTGCTTGCTTTGAGGTGGACTCTTATGAGACTGAGACTGACTTTGAAATCCTGCCTCCACCTCCCAAGGGCTGGGATTGCAGTCATGAGCCACCATGCCAAGCTTTCAATGGCCATCTAAAGTAGCTTTTTATCATTGAAAATTCAAATATGCTCAGGGCCCAGCATAAAGATTCTCCAACCATGAACATCCTTGTGAACAAGAGATTGAACCCCCTGGGTCTTACATGTTAACAGACAGCCACAGGCAACAATAAGAACACAGAACTGTAGGACATATTAGATGGCCACAGCCACTATGGAAAGCCTCAAGCTTGTGTAAGGGAGGACAACAGATGACATTTAAAGTCAGAGTCCTTAGTCTCAGAAAGTGGGAAAGCCAGACTTTACAGGGAAAGAGACCCTGGGACTTGCTGTGGAGGGAACATGCTTCTGCTGTTTCCTGCTACATGCTAGATGAGGGGAGAAGGGGTAGAGGGTGGGAACTGAGGTCAGGGTGGAAGGAAGGCATAGGGCAGCCAGGTCTTGACAACTTGAGTTTGAATGACATGGGAGCCAGTGGAGGGGCTGAATAGCAGGCTCTGACTCAGGGTTACAAAGGGACAGAAATGGATCTGAAGTTGCTCAGACATGTGCTGTGAAGGGAAAGGGCTGAAAAGGAGGGTGTGAACAAGATGGACCAGGGACTCCAGACACAGAGGAGGGAATGAAGACCAGAGAAGAAGGGATAGGTGCCAGCTTGCCTGGGCCCCAAGATTGACTATGATGGCAGGTCTGGAGGTATGGAGAACAGTAGGCAGGGACTGGCGATGGAGAGTGGAAGGACAATGTTCGTCAGTACGTTATCATCACCCACTGGTGGTCATAGATTAGAAATGGGATTAAAGGGGTTGGGGATTTAGCTCAGTGGTAGAGCGCTTGCCTAGGAAGCGCAAGGCCCTGGGTTCGGTCCCCAGCTCCGAAAAAAAGAACCAAAAAGAAAAAGAAAAAAGAAATGGGATTAAAAAGACTGGGGTGGGATGGAAGGGCATAGAAGAGAATTGAACTAAATGGAATGGGACCATCCATGGTTTGCGATACATTGCATACATTGCCTACTGGTCACACATTGCAAAGGCCAATGTCACGAGAGGGATTTCACACACACACACACACACACACACACACACACACACACACACACACACGCCTGATTTCTAGGCCACACTATAAATATTACTTCTGAATGTTTGAATGTCATGGTCCAGGGACGCCGAGGACAGCTGGGATCAGGGCTTTGGGGGAGCCACCAAGGGCCGAATGTTTGCAACCCAACAGGATATCCATGGATACCACTCCTAGTGCCTTGAATACCTGTGTCCCTAGTTGTGTGCAGCATTAAGTCAGAAGGTAATGCAGGGTCAGATTGTACTCAAGATATGGGGACAAGGAACTAAGAAAATACAACTGAGACTTGTCAGATCCATCAGTGCTCTTTCCAGGAGGTCCTAAATCCTGATTCTTAGATAATCTTTCTGGAGTTTTATACCCTGTGCAGGCTAGAAGCCCTCTTATTCCTCTATTCTTAGAGGGGAGAGGGTATTAACTTGCAGGGGGGGGGCACTGGGCTGGGAACCTTCAGTATCTTTGATCTGGGGACCTGGTTGCAGCTGGAGGCTTGAGGGACACAGAGGAGATTATTAGATACATGTATGTATGTATGTATGTATGACTATAATACATACCATTCTGTGTATCACAAGTTACAGTTATAATCTTCTACAATATAATGTAATTTGTTTGATATTAGTATATTAATGAAATGAGATATACTAATATACTTCACCCCTATATAATGGTTACACAGTAAAATATCTTAATGCTATATAACAGATAGGTTAACAGAGTATAATATATAGACAGACAATTTGAAATACATGATAAATGATTATGCTATTATCCAGTTTTAGAAAGCTGTAAAGAGAGTGACTGCTTCAGCCTAGCGGAACCCCAGAGCCCAAAGAGACCTATGGAAGTGTGTGGCTTGTTCAGAGACCAGCACAGGGTGTGACAGCTAGGTGGGAATGGGTAGGTGACAGAGTATGCTGCCTGCAGACATTTTGGCTACATTTCACCTGTTTGTCTGCAACCTGAGAGCTGACATGTTCCTTAGTCTCAGAACCGTTAGGTCTATGGCTCAGCCATCACCATTGACATGTGGCATTGGGACACAAGAGGCATCCTTGTTATCCCTTCTTTTCTCTTGGGGCAGAGACCAGGATGTGCTGGGCCTACACAGGGAGTGAAGGGCAGGAGATCACATGCAGATGCATTTATTCCATCCATGCAGACTTAAAAGTCCTCTTTCATTTTGAAAACAAGGCCATCTTACCATTTCGCCTCATTGAGAAGGAAAAATTCAATCATTGTGAACCATTGTAGTCTGGCCAGGGTTGGCTTTGGGGGGGGGAGTCACCAAGGTCGAAGTGTTTACAACCTGACAGGACATCCATGGATACCCCGCTCCTAGTGCCATGAATACCTGTGTCCCTAGTTCTGTGTGCAGCATTAAGTCAGAAGGCCATGCAGGGTCAGGTTGCACATTTGTGAACAAAGCAGAGAGAGGCCTGGACCTGCCTGGATGCGAGAGGCACAGCTCATGTTGGCAGGCTGTCCTTCTGTAGTAGCTGTTTGTCCACACCATGTTTACTCCTTGTCCTGGCTGATTTATGTCAACCTGACCCAGGCGAGACTCATCTGAGAGGAGGGAGCCTCAATTAAGAAAATGCCTCCCTGAGCAGGATGAACCATCACCCTGTAGCCTGTGCTTCTGCTAGTATCAATGTGTAGGTGCCATTCTTGTAGCTCTTACCTGCAAATTTAGCTTGAGTTAAGGCATTTGGGGGAACCATTTAGCTTAAATACTGCTGGTTTGGAACGTCTTTGTAAGAGTAGGGTTGGCACTAAGGCAGTATGGAAGGCTAGGGGATGGGGGTCACACTGTGCTCCTATGGAAACTCTGAATATTTTATATGGATTTTTACTCACTTTTCTGACATGATACAATTGAGGGCCCCTCGGCTGCGGAGCAAGCGTTTGTAGCTTGAACATGGGTGGAATGGGCCAAAAGCTTAGGTTGTGACCCATTTTGAAAATATAGTATCTTGAAATAATTGAAGGGAAAAAAAAAACCTCCTTAAGATCAGGCTGCAGACAAGCCTGCAGAACTTTTGTTTTATTTTTTGTTTTTCCAGTCAGGGTTTTTCTGCATAGCCCTGGCTATCCTGGAACTTACTCTGTAGACCAGGCTGCCCTCCAGCTCAGAGGTCCACCTGCCTCTGCCTCTGTCTCCTGAGTGCTGAACTAAAGGTACACTCCACCACTGCTGGGCTAATTTCTTAATTAGTGATTGATGGAGGAAGAGTCAGCCTATTGTGGGTGGTGTCATCCCTGGGCTCTATAAGAAAGCAGGCTGAGCAAGCCATGGAGAACAAGTCAGTAAGCAGCATCCCTCCATGGCCTCTGTATCAGCTCCTGTCTCCAGACTCCCACCCTGTTTGAGTTCCTGTCCTGACTTCCTTTGATGAGGAACAGTGATGTAGAAGCATAAGTCAAGTAAACCTTTCCTTCCCTGTTTGCTCTTTTGGTCAAGGTGTTTCATCACAGCAATAGTAACTCTAACTAGAATGCTGATGTCAATCTAGATTAGCAGTATATTTCTCCACTAGTCTTCATGGGACAACCCCAAGAAAGACACCGTTTAGGAGAAAAGCTTGGGCCATATATCTCCCTACAGGTGTGGCCTCTGTTCTGTTAGGGAGGTGCTGACCACTGCCCTATCTGTTCTCTTATCTCCAATAGAGCTGTGGGGTTGACTTTGAGGTTAAAGCATTTGCCACAGACATCACAGATGCTGAAGAGGACAAGATCCCCAAGAAGTAAGAGTTCTTGAGGGACTTGGCTGGGGCTGGTTGGCATAGAGGTGGGGCTAAGAAATGCTACCACCTTATCCTGGTGTGACAGACTCTTTGAGTTGGTTCCTGGTGGCCGGTGTCATGGAGTCTCCCAAGATCAAGGCAGACAAGGCCTGAACTATCTACCATTTGACTGGGGAGGACAATGACTACCGATATGGGGAGGGGAACATAAAAGGGAATGACAATGGTCTTAGCAACCTTGGGGACCCACAGGCCCCCAAACCTTCTGGGTCCTTTCATTTTCTTTCTATTTATTTATTTTTTCTTCTTAGCTTCTATTTTATTTTATTCTATCTATTTTATTTCAAAACAGTCTCACTTTATAATCAAGACTGCCCTAGAACTCCTTCTGCCTCAGTTTCCCAAACCCTGCAATGCCAGGTACAAGATACCATGTCTATTTTTTTTAAAACATTTGTGAACTTACGATAAGATACGTACACTATGAAGTTTGTGATTCTAACCACTTTGAAACACATGAGTCCGTAACACTAAATATATTCACAATGTTTCACTGGCCTCGGATTCTAACTCAAAGCATTTGTACCATTCCAAACAGAATCTCTGTCACCAATAAACATTCCTGCCATCCAGCAGGGCTCATTTTTAAAAAAAATCTTTAAATGAGCATTTCACACTTATATACAATGAACTAGGATAATATACACCCCCACTTTTCTTTCCCCTTTTCACTCCCCCCCCCAAATCCTCCCAGCTCCTCCCCCTCTTAGCTGTGCCTTCTTTTTATTTGATAACTCACTTTCACTGCTAAGTCTCCACCCTTCCCATCTCTTCCCATGTTCTCCTCATGCTCGGCACCCACACCTCCCCATGCTGTGGATCCGACCCACCCGTCATATGGACCATGACCTGAGCGACATGCTTTCGATGCTTCTGATGGTGACAATGTGCCAGTTTCACGGAGCTCTAAAGTACAGTCACATAAGGCATCTGAAACCATGACACAGCTCTCCTGCGAGGAGGCTAAGCCAAGTCTGACAGGATGCAGAGGACCCTACGGGCATTGCAGGTTCAGCATTCAAACCCCTGGAATCACAGAAGAGTGATCAGAGCAGGCCTTTCCCACGTCCCTAGCAGGACGATTTGAAGCATTCGGGGTTGGGGTGGGGGCACCAGCCATGAACCCTGGGCCTTTTCTCCTCAGGAGCTCTGTGCGGTTACTGATCCGGAAGGTGCAGCATGCCCCACCTGAGATGGGTCCCCAGCCCTGTGCTGAAGCCTCCTGGCAGTTCTTCATGTCTGACAAGCCCCTGCACCTCTCAGTCTCCCTCAGCAAAGAGGTAATCCTCATCCCCATGAGGTTTAGCTCACAGCCCCCTCACTTTGTAGATGTGCATAAGTCACCTTGGGTTGGCCAAAGTGAGAGCATAGATGTTTGCAAACTACCAGCTTATTTCCATTAATTTGGAGCTAGTTGCTATCGCTTTAGATTTTCTAACACTGGGGGCCTTCAGCTGTATCTATTGGAAAGGGACTGAGAAAACCTTAGTCTAGGGAGCCCTCAGCTCACAGACGCCATCTTCTGCATTCCATTCTTATCTCTGACTTCTCTCTCACTTTCCAGATATATTTCCATGGGGAGCCCATCCCTGTGACCGTGACTGTGACCAATAACACGGAGAAGGTTGTGAAGAAGATTAAAGTGTCAGGTGGGAGCTTCCTCTCTAGACTGGAAAGCAGGGCTTCTAGAATTCCTCAGCCTCAACTAATTCTTAGGGCCCACTCTGGCCTTATAAGTCCCCACCCGACCTGTGTCCTTCGATCTGCCTATTGCTGTTGTCATTGATAGCAGGATTTTTTTATTTTTGAGACAGGGTTTCTCTATGTACTGGAATTCACTCTATAAACCAGGTTGGCTTCAAACTCAAAGATCTGCCTGCCCCTGTCTCCTGAGTGCTGGGGGTAAAGTCATATGCCACCGCCATTTGGCTGATAGGATCCAAAAAAGAGAAGGACATTAGAAGTTACCACACTCAGGCTGTGGACACACCTCAGTTGATAGAGCATGCAGGAAGCTCTAGGTTCGATACCCAGCACCACATAAACTAAATAGAATAGTTTAGAATAGCACGTATAGAATTTCAGCACGTGGGAGGTAGAGACAGGAAGATCAGAAGTTCAAGGTTGCCCTTGGCTATATGTCTATGTTGAGGCCAGCCTGGGCATTGGGAGACCCTACCTCAAAACGAGTCATTCCATTCACTGTTGTGGCCTTTTGTCTTGGAACTTTGTCTCCAATAGATAGCCTTCCCATCTTCCCATGATCATGCCTTTCCAGAGACACCCTCTGAGCCAGGTCTCACTTGGGGAGTCCAGGGAGAAGCTTCCCCCTTTTTGCCTTTGTTTGCTTGTTTAATTAATGTGTCAGGTGTTTGCCTGTGTGTATGCCTGTTTACCATGTACATGCAGTGCCCGAGGAGGCCAGAAAAGGGCATCGTATTCCCCGGAACTGGAGTTACAGATGGTTGTTAGCTGCCCTGTGGGTTTGGGGGCTTAAACCTTAACCTTAACTGAGGAACCATGCTCCAGCCCCACTCCCCCTTTTTGGAAATTGATAGTTTTTGCTGACCGATACAGCAAGCGTGTGAGCATGGCACTAGATTTTAAAACACTGGGCTTAATCTGCGGACTCCAGATATGTCATCTTTGAAACCCAAGTTGGCTCATTGCCCACCTTCTCAGGCCTATAGGCCCTAAGTACGGGCCCCCAATAGAAGTGCTTCATGAACAGCATGTGATGTCTTACTTCGAATGAGTGTCTAGTAAAGACCAACTACGTTATGTGCCAGAGTGAAGCATCCCCCCTCTTACTAGTTTATATTTCCTTAGTCCATTGTGGCACATACCCGTAATCCATGCACTCAGGACACAGGAGGACTGTAAGTTTGAAGTCAGTATGGCTAACGTACCTAGCTTTTCTCTTAAGACATTAAAAGTATAGATCAGGGCTGGGGATTTAGCTCAGTGGTAGAGCACTTGCCTAGGAAGCGCAAGGCCCTGGGTTTGGTCCCCAGCTCCGAAAAAAAGAACCAAAAAAAAAAAAAAAAAAAAAAGTATAGATCAAACCCAACATGCGTAGGTCCTTTGTGGGCAAAAGAAATGAAGAAACAAAAACCAAAATGGATTGATCAGGGAGAATAAATTCAGACTTCGACTTTCCACTGAAATGTTTGATGGCCAAGCTAAGGTAGATTGACAATGTCAGAGTAAGTAGTCATATCAGTTAACCCTGGACAAAGGATATGGAATTTCAGTGTCACATTAGTCATTGTAACTGCGCTGGGCAAGCAAGAGGATCAGGAGTTCAAAGCCAGCCACAGCAACATGCAGAGGCCAGACTAGACTACATGAAATCCCAGTTTATAAAAAAGCTAGAGGGGCTGGGGATTTAGCTCAGTGGTAGAGCGCTTACCTAGGAAGCGCAAGGCCCTGGGTTCGGTCCCCAGCTCCGGAAAAAAAAGAACCAAAAAAAAAAAAAAAAAAAAGCTAGAGATGTTGCTCAGTTTGTAGCTTGCTTGCTGGGCGTAGGCAAGGTCCTGGGTTCCATCTTCAGTATATACATACACACATACACACATGTTCACATACATACAAAATAGGGGTTGCCCCATGCAAACCAGATGGTTACATAGCCCAATTATTTGCTGTGGTTTGGCTGTGCCCACGGTGAGTGTGGTGAGTGTTGGGAACTTGATCTTCACATTCATGTGTTAATGATATTTGCAGGTAAGACTTTGGGAAGTAGCAGGGGTCAGATGAGGTTCTGAGGAAGGGCCTGTGATGACATTAGTGGCTTTGCATGAAGTAAAGAGACTTAAATTAGCATACCTGCCCTGCCTCTGCTGTTTGAGGTCCTCTGCTATCGCGATCAAACAGGAAGGCCCTTATCAGAGGCCAGCACCACTTGGAAGTTCCGGCTTCCAGAGCCAGGGGCTAATTAAACCGCCATTCTTTGTAAGTAATCCTGTCTGTTATTCAGCTAGGGCAACAGAAAATGGGCTGAGACAGGATCAGACAGATATTCCACTCCTCCCCCCTCCCCCGAAATGAAGGTCAGGAATCGTGTACGTGTATATTAGAAAATCTACGGTTTTTTTTTCCTTTCGGCTAATGTGAATATTAATTCAGCCTTGTTTCATATTGGTTTGGATCTCTGTTAGGAATGAGTCATTCAGCATATTGCTTACGGTGCCAATGGCTCCCTTGATCTGTGTAGTCTGTCCGTCCCTTCAGGCTGCTAGAGCAAAATTACCATAAACTAGGTGGCTCACACACACTGAGATGTGGGCCTTAAACTTGTGCTCCTCCTACTGCGGCCTCCCTAGTACTGGTGTTTGCAGGTATGTGCCTTCATGGCCAGCTAACAACACATAGTTATTTCTGGCAGTTCTGGAGACGGGCAGGTTCAGATCGAGGTGCTGGCAGGCTTTATCTATTGAGAACCTCATCCTCCAACAAGCTCCTGAAATGTCCTTGTTAAGGCCACAAATTCCACTCATGAGGGTGCTGTCCCCACAACCAGATCACTTCCCCAGAGAAGCCCTCCTCTTCACAGTGAAGGCCAGCTTCCCAACCTGGCGCCCCGAGTTTGATCTCTGGAACTCACATGGTTGAAGGAGAAAATGCCTTTCCCACAAGCTGTCCTCATGTCCCACCAAGTCCTTGACTAGTCTCTGATCCCCTCCAGTGATGCAAATTTTAAAAATAATGTCACCCAGGGGTTATAATTTCAATCTTGAAAGAACGGAAAAGCAAACTTTGAGAAGCAGTTGCAAAATTGATCATGTATCGTTGTATTTAAAATTACTTCTCGGGGTTGGGGATTTAGCTCAGTGGTAGAGCGCTTGCCTAGGAAGCGCAAGGCCCTGGGTTCGGTCCCCGGCTCCGAAAAAAAAAGAACCAAAAAAAAAAAAAAAATACTTCTCAGCAAAGTATGGCGGTGCACACTTGTAGTGCTAGCTAGCACTTGGAAGCCTGAGGTAGAACTCTGAGTTCGAGGCCAGCCTGGGTTACACAGTAAAACCTGTTTCCAAATAAAAATATTTCTCAAAGTTTATCGGATAATAACAACACCAATAGCTTTTGAGAGAAGCTGTGGAATTTTCTGAAACAAAACGTTAATGACTTCCTATGAGTTAGGTGCTGTGATGGGCACTTTAAATTGTTTCTTCTAATCCTCAAGCTTGATTTAAGAGATTATGGGCTCGGAGAAAGGGGCGCAGGGGGATTCCCTGTAGCCGAATCTCAGAGCCCAGTGTTTCTGTGGGAATTAATGCAGAGCAAGTCACTGGTGTACAGAAATGGCCTGAAACCAGACTTTGAAAAATTGCTGCTTTAAGCTGAGGGCTGAGAAAGCTGGATTTGAACAGTCCCGTGTGTCTCCTCGAGGGTATGGGGGGCGGGGGGAGCTGCACTGACCACCATACGCCTGTCTTCCCTTTGCAGTGGAACAAATAGCCAATGTGGTTCTCTACTCGAGTGATTATTACGTCAAGCCTGTGGCCTCGGAGGAAACACAGTAAGTAGCGGTTGCCTTTCCACTTCCTGGGCGGCAGCCCACTTTGTCAACTTCCTCTTCTGAAGAGGGATTTAGAATACTCTGACAGTCCCCTAGCCTGGCTTTCTTCCCCTTTTCTCACATCAAGGGCTATACAGCAAGGCAGGCTAAGCTATGTTTTTATTTTGCCTCTGGGACCATCTCTTAGGCTGGGAGACCTTCATAAACAAGGGGAGGGGAGAAATCTAGAGAGCAATGTCACCATGGGAACAACGGGGGCTCTGTGTATCCTTGGAAAGGGTTGACAGGAATGAGATGCTCTTTCTGCCCCCCAGAAGATGACTAAATGAGCTATTAGTCCAGGCTAGGGCCATAATATGTAATATGTCTGGCGTAGTCCTTCTGTAAATTCTACTACAGTAAAGGCTGTCATCCTAGCCTTTACCATGCCCTTCCATGACAGTCAGGCTAGAGAGAGAGAATGTATATGTATGTGTATGTACATGTATGTGTATGCATATATGCATGTATATGCATGTGTATATGTATGTGTATGTATGTATATGTATATGTGTATGTATATATATGTGTATGTGTATGTATATGTATATGCATATGTATGTATATGTATATGTATATGTAGAGAGAGTACCTAAGTATGTTGCCATGTTAGGTGGCTCATTTATAACTACAGCTCCAGAAAAGCTGATACCTCTGGCCTTTGTGGGCATAAATAAATATTTTTCAGCTTTTTAAAAAAATTTATTTGTTTTATGTATGTGAGCACACTGTTGCTGTCTTCAGACACACCAGAAGAGGGTATCAGATCCCATTACAGACGGTTGTGAGCCACCATGTGGTTGCCGGGAATTGAACTCAGACCTCTGGTTGAACAGTCAGTGCTCTTAACCGCTGAGCCATCTGTCCAGCCCAATAAATATTTTTTAAAAGGCATTTTAATCTAAGCTTAAGTAGGAAGGTTGAAAAAGAGGAGGTGTTTAGCTACGAAACACAGCAAAGCACCCAAGAGCTTCCCAAGAAAGATCGAGGTGAGCCCTACCCGAGTGTGGGCTTCTTTTGATCATCGCAGCTTGAAAATCTTGCCGCAGTGATAACTGGACCAGAAAACTGGATCCATTCTGAGCTCTTTGTGAATGACTGCCTCCCTTCAGTGGATTCACATGCTCACAGCATCCCTGAACGGTTGCTTGTGCCCACCAGGTGTTCTGTGCTGTGCTGGGAGGAGGCGTTCATTTAATACACAGGCTGGGTAGGGGCTTGGCTGCGCATCTCCACTTTTCTAGCTAGCGTGCTCTATGCAGAAAACATTACCAGGGCGACAGTGAGGTTGGGGTGGAAGGGAGGGGTGTGTGGTAAGGAAAGAAAACCTGATTCATCGAGATCATATTACATATTTAAAATCCAACTTCAGAGTAAGCTGCTACTGAAAAGAAAAAGACAGGCTTGCATTTAAACGTTAGGCATACGGTTTTGAGAAAGAAAAGAGTGCCTCATAGCTGACTTCTAGCAGGCTCTTTGTTCCACATCTTGTTCAAAGAGTGGGGAATCTTTCGGCAGATGCCCTATAACTGTAGGAGTGTGTGTGTGTGTGTGTGTGTGTGTGTGTGTGTGTGTGTGTATGTGTGTGTATGTGTGTATGTATGTGTGTGTATGTGTGTGCATGTGTGTGTATGTGTGTATGTGTGTATGTGTGTGTATGTGTGTGTATTTGTGTGTGTGTATTTGTGTGTGTGTATGTGTGTGTGTGTGTGTGTGTGTGTGTGTATCCCATTTCCTGTTTCTCATTAAAAACTATGTGTGCTTTGTGGACCAAATGATCCTCAGGAGAGTGGACACCATTCTAAGATTTCCCCGGGGGCTGGAGGATTCTAGAAACGGGGCCAGATTCTGTTAGCTTTTTCATTGTTGAGGCACATATCTGAGAAAACAAACCATCACGAGGAATACCTGTTTCCATTCACAGTTTCTATCAATCACAGTAAGGTGGGCGTGGCAGAGCAGCTCAGGAAACAGAGAATGCTGGCATTATACCCACCCTCCCTTCGATTATAGTCAAGCTTTTAGCCTCTCAGATGGTGGCTCTTGTATTCAGGGCGGTCTCTCCCTCTGGGCTAATCTTCTCTGAAAATGTTCTCACAGACACATCCTGAGTTGTGCTTCTCTCATCTCTGAGGCACAATCCCATTATGATAAACTCTCACATTGGTCTCAATGTAGAAGTCACTTAGAAGGCTGCAAGAGCCTAAGCCACTGTTCTAGTCACATCCAGCTCCTGGGGCTCTGGTAGGAAGGCTTCCTCGAACCAGCTCAAACATCAGTTGTAGGCTGCTGCTGACCATGCAGTGTAAGATCATCATGACCCTGGGCACAGCTATGGGCCTGGCTTCTGCAAATTCTACTACAGCAAAGGCTAGCCCAAGGGTTCCCTTCTAGAGTCAAGCTGGAGACAGGGAGGCAGGGGAGGGGGAGAGAAAGAACCACATCCCAGGTGGTAGGATGTGAACACCCCTAGCTCAAGCAAAACTTTGCAAAGCGTTTCCTGTACTTACTAGAGGCAGGAGAAGCAGAAGCTGCTTTAAACTCCTGGGGGGTGGGGTGCAAACAGGGAAGTCCTTCCTGTGGGAGGCAGTTCAGATTTCCAGATGTCTGGGAACTCATTCGGGAAGTGGTTCTGATGCTGGCTCCCAGCCACATCTACCTTCTGCCTTCAGCCCAGGCCTGGTTGCTAGGATGTGCACTGCAGAATGAGTTGTCCAGCCCAGGTACCACTCTGGAACCCCGGGAATGCTGTGTCTCTAGCCAGGTCCCAGAATCGCCCCTCAGTGTGGGGTTCCTTCTGCTTTCACTCATAGGGAAACCCACAGCCCTCTGAAGAAGCCCCAGTAAAGAAAGAGTTGAGCCAAGCTGGGCAGTGACATTGAATGCCTTAAATCCCAGCAGAGGCAGACAGATCTCTGAGTTCAAGGCCAGCTTGGTCTACAGAGTGAGTTCCAAAACAGCCAGGGCTACACAGAGAAACCCTGTCTCAAAAAATAACCAGAAAGAAAGAGAGAGAGAGAGAGAGAAAGGGAGGGAGGGAGGGAGGGAGGGAAGGAGGGAGGGAGGGAGGGAAGAAGGAAGGAAGGAAGGAAGGAAGGAAGAAGGAAAGGAGGAAGGAAGAGGTATGCCTCCTTGAACAAAAAGCAGACCGATCAGTCTGATCTGGGTTATAAGTGGTTATGTGAGCTTTCTTTGCTGACACTGCCCACAGTGGGGTTTAGGAGGTCTCTCGGGGAAAGTGACTGGGGTCTTAGACATGTAGGCTGGCTGATCTTGTTTGTTTTGTGTTTTTGAGACAGGGTCTCTCTATGGCTGTCCTGGAGCTTGTTGTGTAGACCAGGATGGCCTTGAACACTAAAGATTCTCCTGTCTCTGCCTCTCAAGTGTTGGGATTAAAGGCCAATGCCGCTACACTCAGCTAGTTTTTTTTAGTGTGTTGCATTTACTTCTGGACTTGTTTAGTTTTGCTTTTATAAGATGGATTTCACTATGTAGTCCAGGCTGGTCTAGAACTCATGATCTTCCTGTCTCCATCCTCTGAGTCCTGGGATTACTGGTATGTACCACCACTGCTGACTATTGGTCCACAAAACATTTCAGAGGTTTTAATAATTTAGAACAGGTCAAGAGGCTTGAGGGAATGTCCCAACCTTACGTGTGTGTGTGTGTGTGTGTGTGTGTGCGCGCGCGCACGCGCGCGCTGTGTGTTGTTTGTGTGTTGCATGTTACATGTTGTGTGTGTTTTATGAATATGTGTGTGCACATGTGTGTATCCCGTTTGTGCCTGGTGCCTCTGGAGGCCAAAAGGGGGCATTGGATCCCCAGAACTAAAGTTACAGGTGGCTATGATTTGCCACATGGGTGCAGGGGACTGAATTCTGGTCCTCTGCAAGAAAGTCAAGTAGTCTCAACTACTGAGCCATCTCTACACCTTATTTTTTTTAAACAAAGTCTCTCACTGAATTTGGATGTCAGTGACTGAGTGAGACTGGCCTATGAGCTCCTGAGATCTGTCTTCCAACTCTCTAGTGGTGGTTTACAGACACACTGCTCATGGTAGCACAGGGCTCCCTCCCCTCATGAATATATGATGCGCATTTTACCAACTGAGGCATCCCTCCATCCCTGAAATATCACAGTCTTGCTGCCTCCGAGCTCAGGACTCACACAGCATGTCCCTTTGGTAAAGGGAACTTTGACTCTGAAAGGGTTCATGACAGATAGGATCTTGAGGGGTCAATGGCGGCCAGGACATGGTGTTAACTGTGATTATAACAGCCACAAAACTCTATGGTTCTTCCTCAAGGGAAAAAGTGCAGCCAAACAGCACTTTGACCAAGACGCTGGTGCTGGTGCCCCTCCTGGCTAACAACAGAGAAAGAAGAGGCATCGCGCTGGATGGGAAGATCAAGCATGAGGACACAAACCTGGCCTCCAGCACCATGTGAGTCCTGGATGTTCTGTGCGTGGGTCATCGGTGCAGGGCTGTACTGGGCTTCCCTAGAGGCTCACAGGCTGGCATATCAGTAATGCCCCCACTTCAAATGTGGTGTGCATGATGTTGTGGTTGCCTGGGTTAGCTCTGAGCATAGCCTTATACCAACCACGTGTCATTGCCTGCCCTCTGGGTGGCCATGGCCAAGTTCCTTGAGCTCTCCGAGAACCTTAGTTTTCTTATCTGTAAGGTGGGAGTAATCACCAGTTCCAATGTCACAGGCCAGTGACGAAGACTATTTGGAACAATGCATGTAAAGTGTGGTGTCTGAACACATAAACTGAGTTGTATTTCACTATTTTCACTTGTTCATTTCCACCTGGAAAAGTCAGAAGACTCACTGGCAACTGATATGCACCAGATTTCGTCGAAAAGAGGAGCTGACTTGCCTATTCTGTTTTTGGAGAACTGCTAGATGGGTTTAGGCAAAAAAAAAAAAAAAAAAAAAAAAAAAAAAAAAAAATCTAGGGGAAAAAATTCCACAGGGAAGCCAGCTGCTAGCTGCCTTTCTAGGCCTCATTTGCTGTGAGATTATAAACTACTAAACGTTGAAGGTGTGAGGAAGGAACCAAAACACAGGCATGCGGCCTATGTACTGCCCTCTCCCATAGGATGTGCTGGGGTCTTCCTCCTGGCTCCAGTACGAAAGAGGACGAGGTGATCCCTTCAGAAGTGATGCCCAACAGAAAGGGGAGCAAGAGTGTCCTGACCGAGAGAGACCTGTAGCTCACATTTTGTGAGGTTTATATCAGAGAATACAAGTGAATATTTGGCAGAATGAAGGTTAGAATCAAGGGATTTTCTGAGGATAATTTGCCAACCATCTATGTTAGATTCTAAAGCATGTATGTGAAATTCCAGGGAAAGAAAATTGATGCCCTACACCAATTTCAAGGGGTGAATAATCTGATGCACACCCTTCTGCAAAGAGTTAGTTGTTAAGCAAGTCCACTCCGCCCTGGCTTTCCCACTCAGGAAAACGGCAGGGAGAGCCCTTGAAGTCTCCGACATGTTCTGTTCTCTGTGTTTGGGTCTTCCATATAGCACAAGTTTACAAACCAATCCCAGCAACAGTGTGGCCTCAGGTCATGCCTCTGTCCTTCCACCAGATGATGATACTCTTTGGGGAGTGCTGTAGTCTTAGAGAACATGATCCGGCAGGAGACCTCAGGCCAGACATAGTTCTCCTGTCTGCCCTGGCCCCAGAGCCCAGGACTGCCAACATAACTTCACTCTGCCTCCTGCCTTCAGGGTTGAGATTTTGTTGTGGTTCACATTAGTTTACAGATATCGTAGTCATTTTTCTACCCCATAATTCCTGTTGCGAGACATCATGGGATACTTAAGTCTTCCATGTTGGGTCATAGGAGAGACTGGTCTGTGACAAAATGTCCGCCAAGGAACTTGATTGAGGGTAGGAATCTCAAACATGGTCACTCCGTTTGGTCACATGTCACTCTCCTTGTGCATCCTTGGTGTCAGGTGCCATGCTGGCTGCAGTGCACACATTGCTTTTGGGTGCAATTCAGAACAACCTTGATCCAAGTTGTAGGAGAGTGTCTCTGGCTTTCTCATGAGCAGAGCCCAAGAGAGTAAGGCCCAGTGCTACCTGTTTGTGTCCAGGAAGGCTTTAAGACTGGAGGAGGGGTTGGGGATTTAGCTCAGTGGTAGAGCGCTTGCCTAGCAAGTGCAAGGCCCTGGGTTCAGTCCCCAGCTCCCAGGGGAGTGGGGGACAGGACTGGAGGAGTTGTGGTGCAGAGAAGAACCTTCTAGGTGGGTTAGGAGTTGGCAAGGTTGGTGCTTAGGGACTTTAGGGTATGGCAAAGGCATTTCAAAGACTGTTTGCCGAAGTTGGAACCTGGATGGGCTGAACTCTCTGGCTTCAGGACTTGAGGACTCAGTAGCTACAGAATGGTGGGCAGGGCAGGGCAGGAGAAGGGAGAGGGAGGAGACAGGAGAGTGATTTAAGTCAGAGGTTGAGTCCTGAGAAGGAAGACAGATGATGTTGTGCTCTCTGTGAGCACCCTAGGGAAAGATGGGGAAAACCCATTCCCCAGCTCCATGAGTGGGTGAAATTCTAAGACTTGAGGCCAAACTGTGGAATTCTCCAGTTCTGGGACAGCATCTTCCGAATGATGGCCCTGGCAGGAGAGGGATGGTTCCCACGCTGGCTCTGCTCTCATAACCCTTCTCCTTCTTGATTGGGTAGTATCAAGGAGGGCATCGATCGGACCGTCATGGGCATCCTGGTGTCATACCATATCAAAGTGAAGCTCACGGTGTCAGGGTAAGTGTTCAGCGTGTCATCTCTGTGTGGCCTGTCCCTCTCCTCAGTGACTGGCAAAGTAAGCCCGAGATGCCTACTGATGCCTATGTAGTGTTTGGCATGATTCCGTTTGTCAGCTTCTGTAGTTTTGTTGAAGGCAATGTGTCCTGGAGAAGCAAACGGAAATACACACACTGTGAAAACCACTGAATGTAAGTGGGTGTACATCTGCACACACAGTGAGGGCTGACAGACAGAATGTCAGTCAGACCCCTTTGTAAACGTAAATTGCCTTGCTTTTTTTTTTTTTTTTAAGAGAATGACATCGGTTTAATTTTCAAATTTCAGGAAGATCAGTAGCTGCCTAATGAACTCTGTAAATCTTCCTCCTTTAGGGTTCAGGTGGGGGCATGAGCCACCTTTGGGAGTCTGAGGGAGGATTAAGAAGCATTATGATACACAGTGACTGACTTTGGTTTTGTTTTTTAAATTGGGGCTTAGTTGGTAGAGTGTTTGCCTCAGAGGCAAAAGGCCCTGCCTTTGATCCTTAACGCCAAATAAAGCAGGCATGGTGTGTGTGCCTGTGATCCAGCATTGCAAAGCATAGCTGGGAAGTCCAGAAGTTCAAAGTCATCCTTGGCTACCTAGAAAGTTTAAGGCCTGACTGGGTACATGAGGCCCTGTCTTAAAAAACAGACATACTCAAGTACGGAATGTCGGTACACACTCGCAACCCCACTACTCGGGAAATTTAAGTAAGAGGATTGCTATAGATTCTGGAATAAAAGAAAAGTTTATTTACATCTTAGACTTTTCTGTCCTTAAGTAGCTTCCTTCCTTCCATTCCCTAACATGTAATCAGATAATTAGGGGTCACCTTTTCATTAAAAAAATTACTGCAATCCAGAGTTCTAAAGAAATGGTTTCCTTTTAAGGACTTTTTAATTTTTATTTTATGTGTACAGCTATGACGCCTACATGGATGTAAATACGCATGTGGTGCAGACCTTCAGCCCCAACGTTAGGGAGGCAGAAGCAGGCAGATCTCTGCGAGTTCAAGGCCAGCCTGGTCTACATATCAGGTTCCAGGCCGTCCAGGGCTATAGAGAGAGACTCTCCTTCTCTCAAAAAACAAAACCAAAAGAGAACAGTCTGTGCTCTTAACCATCCTTCCAGCCACACTGGTCCCTTGTGTGTGTGTGTGTGTGTGTGTGTGTGTGTGTGTGTGTGTGTGTGTGAGAGAGAGAGAGAGAGAGAGAGAGAGAGAGAGAGAGAGAGAGAGAGAGAGAGAGAGAGAGAGAGAGAGAGAGAGAGAGAGAATATCATCATCCTTACTCTAATCAAAACAGAAGGGAGCGAATTCCCATTTTCCTTTCAGATTCCATTCCCAGCCCTGCTGGTTTTTTCTCTTGATGGGCGGTGGCATTAGCCTGGCCATGAGAGGCTCCACACACGTCCCTATTTTTAAGAAGGGAGAGAGTTCCCCAATTTTGCTTGGCTCTGAGTTGGATATCTGGTTAACATGGCATTTATATTTCTCGTCTGTTTCTTTCTTTCCTTTTTTATGTACAGTCTCACTGCATAGCCCCTGACTGTCCTGGATATTCCTGATGTTTTCAAATCAAATGTTTTTTTCCTTTCCTTTCCCCTCCTATGGTCTAAAAACAGGGTGAAGCTTCCTCTTACAGTAAACATAAATAATAAGTAAATGCATGCATGCGACGCAGTCGATTCTCCACATCTTTGAATACTTTATCAATTTCAACAAATGACAAATTGAAAATACTTGGGGAAAAAAATAGTTTCTAGTTCAAGGCCAGCCAGAGCTACATTAAGAGATCCTGTCTCAAAAATAAGACACAGTAACAAAATGTTTCTGAACTGGTTGTGTGCAGGCCGTTCACCTTGTTTATTCTTTAAACAACCCAGTCCGTTATTCCTAAGGCATTGTAAATAAAGTAGGGGTAGCTCAGAGTCTAGGGAAAGGTGTGTGTGGGTCGTTTGCAAATTCAGTACCAACTCTTGAAGACACTGAGACTGGGAACACTCCTACTAGGGGCTCTAAAACCAGTGTCCCAAAGACTCAGAGAGACAGGGACAGCTATAACCGTGCATCCCAGTGGCCTCTGTGCCGGGGAGTTTCTCTCTCCCTCTCCCTCTCCCTCAAGACTTTAAAATGTATTTTGAGAGACGTTCCCACTGCCTCTGCTTCTTGAGAGAACCGAGGCCGCATGCTCCGCCACCATAGGGTGGCAGAAAACTTCTGGTTCTGGTTCTGTGGCTTTTGTTCGTTTCTAAGTGAGTCTACTTTTAAGTAATCCTTTGGAGAAAGATGGGAAGCCCACAGCACGTAGCAGTGAAACTGAGCACTGAGGGACCCTGTGACCCAGGGAATTTGGAAATTTATGCTAGAGAGCAAAAGCTACGCCTACCAGGCTGGGTCGGGGACTGTCCTGCCTTTGAACCCTGGGACTTGAAGTTGTGTGGCCCCTGGGGACTTACCATGACTGTCTGCTTTGTGCTTTCCAGCTTTCTAGGAGAGCTCACATCCAGGTAAGCCTCTTTGCCTCCCTTCTCCACTCAGCTCCCTGCAGGCTGAGGACAAGGAGCCTGTGACCAAATAGAAACTGGTAAAAACCAGTTTCTGGGCAGCGGTGCTTAAAGATAATGTAACGGATGCATGGTGACTCAGATGTGTGGTAAGAAGTGTCACTAGCAGCCGAGAGGCTGGAGACCACGGTAGGCTGTGCACAGGGGCAAGGACACACACACACACACACACACACACACACACACACACACACACACACACACTAGCATACTCTATCCAGCTGTCATTGGCGTGTGTAGAATGCATACAAGCTATGTAAGATGTTCTACCATTTTAATCATTTTTAAAGATACACCACAGAATTAAGTACATTTACAATGTCATACAACTATCACCCCGACTAAGTTTTTTTTTCTTAAACTGTTTTTAAGGTCTGTAAAGGAAACCTAGCGTTTGTTAAGCAATCACTCCTTTCCCTCCCCACAGACCCTGGCAACTACTGGTTGCTTTCTGTCTCTATAGATTCCTCTCTGCTGGGGCTGGTGATATGGCTCAGCTGGTAAAGTGTTTGCCTAGCAAGCACAAAGACCTGGGTTCAGTTCCCAGCACTTCATAAACCTGAGATTACACACCCGTAATCCCAACTACTGGAGAAGTAGAGGCAGGAGAATTCGTCCTTGGTTGTCTTTGACTATATAGAGATTTCTAGGTCAGCCTGGCTGGGCTCCACATCTCTCTGCACGGTGAGGTGCACCTTCAATTGCAGCACTTGGAGACAAAGGCAGACAGATCTCTCAGCGTTCAAGGTCAGCTTCTTCTGCATAGAAACTGTCTCAAAAACAAATTCCGTATATGGCCTATGTGACTGGCTTTACTTAAACATTTGTAGCATCTGCTACAGTTCATTCCCTACTCATGACCGAGTAATATTCCATTGTGTGGACATACCACATTTTGTTTATTCACCCATCAGTGGTGTTGATGTAAGGACATAGCTGGCAACTCAAAGAGAGTGGATCTTAGAATGACCTGGGGACACAAGTTCAGGTCTCCAAATACCACGTTCTGACATGGTCACTGAAGGTTTTTAATAGTAAAAGAACAAAAAAAAAATCATAAATCAAGGTATTTTTTTAAAAAAATGCATCGGTGGGAATATCAGGTACACAGGCTATAGCAAGGTGGGAAAATCTCTGCTATACACTTCAGGTACCATCTTGGATGGTGGCAATTTGAGATTTGGGGCTGGTGGAAGCTAGGGGTCTCTTTGTGTATCTCCCAAAGGATACAAGGATGCCAGGTCTAATACTAATGTCTGAAGATACACATGAGAACTTTGTCTTTAGAGCTGCAGCATTCCTACTCTCCACAGTGACGGGATTTCTTTTTTTTTTTTTTTTTTTTTTTTTTTGGTTCTTTTTTTTTCGGAGCTGGGGACCGAACCCCGGGCCTTGCGCTTCCTAGGTAAGCGCTCTACCACAGAGCTAAATCCCCAGCCCCAGTGACGGGATTTCTAATCCGTCATTCAGCCTTAGAGAATTTTTAACAAAGATGTGGCTTTTTTTTTTTTCTCTAAATTTGGTTCCCAGCAGACACTTGAATTGTTTCTACTTTTTGGTAAATGTGAATAGTGATAGGTGTCTTTTGAAACACACACAAAGAACCAATAAGTTTGGAAATATCTGAGACGAGTACTCACCTGTCATTGTTCTTTGCCTGGGTTCTTATCACCTACTGCCATCGCCTGGGCCTACCGGGCACACTGGCTGATTAGCATCTCTGTGATGTGGAGAGTTGGAATGTTGCAGGTCTGGAGCTGAATCATTCGGGCCTATCTTTTGCCCTTAATAGCCATTTACTGCCCACCTCTGTGTTTCACCTGACATTTCATGTAGACCTGGCCTGTACCTGGGTCACTGTAAGCAGGTCAGTGCTGGGTAGGCTGCAGGGGTCCTGGGATACAGGGCATAGTGTGTTATCTCATCCCCTCTCTCTGGATTCCCCTTTGACTCATCTTTCTGACACCTTTTCTTCCTTCTTTCCTTCCTCCCTCCTTCCTACCTTCCTTCCTTCCTTCCTTTCTTCCTTCCTTCCTTTCTTTTTTAAAAGATTTATTATTTATTATGTATATGAGGACACTGTCTTTCTCTTCAGACACACCAGAAGAGGGCATCAGATCCCATTACAGATGGTTGTGATCCACCATGTGGTTGCTGGGATTTGAACTCAGGATCTCTGGAAGAATAGTCAGTGCTCTTAACCACTGAGCTATCTCTCCAGCCCCCTTTCTTTCTTTTTAATTTAATTTTTTTTAAATTCACTTTACATCCAACTCACTGTTCTCCTCCTGGCCACCCCATCCGCAATCTTTCCCCCATCCCCCTTCTCCTTTGGGTGGGTGAGGACCCGCTGGGAATCTCCCCCCACCCACCTTTCCTTTCTTCTTCTCATATAAATTCTAACGTGTCCCAAAGCATTTTGGTACTAGAGATGTGATAGACTCTACCTTGCCTCTTTTGCAAGAGATGGGTGTGCCCAGCCTTGTACCAGCCTCACAGAGCTTTTTTCTTTTTATTTTTTCTCTTTTTTTCGGAGCTGGGGACCGAACCCAGGGCATTGCGCTTGCTAGGCAAGCGTTCTACCACTGAGCTAAATCCCCAACCCCACAGAGCTTTTTTAAACTATTATGGCTGGAGGGATTAAGAGACTTATTTTCAGCCTCGTGGAAACGTGAGTGTAAAGAGAGGAATGTCTGTGCCACAGTACAGGTTGAGGTTAACCCTGCCTGCTTCAGTTTCTCCCTGACATAATGACGTCTGAAGCATAGTCCAGCTTTCCAGACCGTGTCTGACTACCATGCCCTTCCAGAGTAGCCATCCGTGTTGTAGAATTTGGCTCTAGACCCGTAAATTGTTCTAAGATTCTGTGAAGTGGGTGAAGAGGCCACTCCCTAAGGCTGCATGTGGTAGACAATAGCTGGGAGAGTTTGTGTAGGCATAAAAAGGAGGCTCCCTGTGCTTTGGTGAAGTGGATGGAAGGAGCTTTCACTACCTGACTTCCTGCTGGGGCTTAATCTAAGGAGTCTAATGCTGAGTGTCACAGAGTACCTCTGCCCCCCGCGCCTCAAGGGCCAGAGCTGCAGGTGGAGGGTGTGACCACTGACACCCACAGCAGCAGTATCACGGACAGTGGTTTCCAGAGGTGACCGCTGGGTCCACTGCCTCTGGGCTGCTGCCTAGGGTGAGGAGGGCTGGGACACTGAGCTTCTAGTTTGGTTTCCATATACTATAGTAACTTTTGTTTACTATAATAATAATCATCATCATTTTAAGTTTATATTTATTTAATTATTTTAATTATTTGCCTGCAAGCATGTCTATGTACCACATATGTGCCTGGTGTCCACAGAGACCAGAAGAGTGTGGTTGTTCCTATGGAACTGGAGGTGCAGATGACTTGTAAACTTCCTTGTGGGTGCTGGGAATCAAGGCCAGGGCCTCTGGAAGAGCAGCCAATGCTCTTAGTATCCAGACCCTCACATAAACATTTAAAATGTATTCAAATGTGTCCTTGCTGCAGTGAATACTTTTTTTAAGATCTACTTTATTTTAAGGCGTCTGTACATGGATGCAATTACTTTGTGAAGTTCAGAAGTGGGTGTTGGATCCCCTGGAGTTGGAATTACAGGCGGTTGTGAACTGCCCTATGTGGGTGTTGGGAACTGAACCAGGGTTGTCTTAGGGTTCTACTGCTGTGAGGAGACACCATGACCAAGGCAACTCTTATAAGGACAACATTTAGTTGGGGCTGGCTTACAGGTTCAGAGGTCCAGTCCTTTATCATCTTGGCAGCATGCAGGCAGACATGGCTCTCTAAGAGCGGAGGGTTCTGCATCTTGACCCAGCTCCATGCGTAGCTTTTTATAACCAGACTTCTTGTAGGAGTTCGCCTCTTCTCTTCCCATGGTGTCACATCATTATCGCTAGGATCCAGAGAGCTAAAAGCACTGGCTGCCTCGGCCACGCCTGAGTGAAGTTCTTAGACCACATTCCAGGGAATACATTTCAAATTCCTGCCTGACCACTTCCTGAAGTCTGTTTTGTTTTGAGTCTCGCTGAATGAATCTTTTGGAGATTCTCTGTGGCTCCAGTTTTGTGCTGTGTAATCTGAAACTCTGTGTGTGTGTGTGTGTGTGTGTGTGTGTGTGTGTGTGCTTTTGCACTCACCAGCCTGTATTTTTTTTTTCTAGTGAAGTGGCTACTGAGGTGCCGTTCCGTCTGATGCACCCCCAGCCTGAGGACCCAGGTCAGTCATTCCCACTGTCTAGGATGCCTCTCATCCACTTACCACCGGCAGATTTATTCATTTATTCCTGGTTTCCCTTGACTATCTGTCTGAGCATCCACAGGATGACCACCAGATCAGCCTAGATGAGAGAGCTAGTCACCTACTCTATCCTGGGCCTGTCTACCTCCTATTTGTATGTGAAGGGTGTAGCATTCCTACCCTCTGTTGGGTGTAGATGACCTAGTGAGATTTTTATCAGTGACCCTGTCAGTACACAAGTTCTGCTATCCACAGACCTCAACTGAGATTGAGGGAGATGATGTAAGGGACAAATCCTCTGAAGAGCCCGAGGCTTGGCTTTGTGTAGAAACAGAAGGCCTCTCATTCTGAAGTGTAGACAGGCATTTAAAAGGTGCTCTGTAGTTTTGAAAGGAGCGATAGTGACGAGATTACAGAAAACACTAGAAAGAAGTCAGCCTGATTTCCTACCACCTCCGGTCCATTTGATGATCTGCCCGCTGACTCTCATGTGGATGTTAAACGAAGCAATCACAGCTCATATCTGTGACACACTGAGGCTCCATCATCGTCCCTACAAAGATGTGAACGGAATGTAGCATGAGCTCAAAGAGGTTCTGAGAAAAAGTTAAATGAAGGTAGGTGTGCTGGCATGCCTGTAATCCCAGTGCTCAGCAGCCTGAGGCGGGAGGATGGCTAGTTTGAGGTGAGCCTAGACTATAATGGCAAGACTATTAGAAAATAATTTCTCCAAGTATCTTTACCAACTATTTTAGATTTCAACCCATAGTAGACTTTGCCAAAAGCCAGTCTAGTCATACATTTTGCTCATTTATATTCATCTGATTTAAATGCTAATTTAAGCATTTATTTGGGACTAATCAGGATGGTAATCCAGGGAAACGCAGATTCAAGCAGTCTTTTTTTTTTTTTTTCTTTTCTTTTTTTCAGAGCTGTTTTTTTTTTTTTTTTGAGACATCCTTGGCTGTCCTGGAACTCCCTGTATAGACCAGGCTAGCCCCAAACCAGGCGCTCTACCTGCTTCTGCCTCACGAGTGCTGGGATTTCTTGAACACAATCTCTTCAATATCTCTTTCTTTTCTTTCTTCCTTCCTTTCTTTCTTTCTTTTTCTTTCAAGGAATGAATATAGCATCTCACATGTAAGGCAAATGTTCTGCTACTGAACTTCATTCCCAGCTAATAATAATAATAATAATAATAATAATAATAATAATAATTTTTTTCATGGTGTGAGGTTCATCTGATGTTCTGGTTCCTCCCAAGAAATTGAAAATACAGTTGGGCTGTTTCCTGGAATTTTCAGTAGAGGTGACTTACTTTGGAAGAAGTGGAGTTTTTCTCCCTCCCTTCTCTGGGTATTTTCAGTCATTATGGACCTTACATTAGACAACTCCAACTCCTCATATTGTGTGTGTGTGTGTGTGTGTGTGTGTGTGTGTGTGTGTGTGTGTGTGTGTGTGTGTATGTCTGAGTGTCTGTGCTTTCTGCCTTCCATCTTACCTGCCTGCTTCCTGGAGCCCTGAGTCTAGGTTGGTTAGCTTCTAGGCAGAGAGTGCAGTCATTATTTGGGGCCCCCGGGAACCAGGACTGAGACAATCTGTTCCCAGTATGTGCTATAGAGTGCTGCCTGGCTTTTATTGTTCCTTTTCAGTTGTGGGTTACCATTCTAGTGGTCTACTCAACAGAATAAAATTCTAAGCTATCCTTTGCCAGGAGAAGTTTTATTTTATTTTAAAATTTCACTGTAACAATGGTTAAATCTAAGGCCTAGAATGTCCAGGCAAGTTCTCTACCACTGAGTTATCTCCCCAGCCTTCTTTTTGTTGTTTTGAGATAGAGTCATGGTGACACAGGCTTGTCATTTTAGCTCCTGGGGTGAGGTGGGGGTGGGTGCTGAGCAGGAACATTGTGAGCTCAAAGCCTGTCCCAAAATTTATACCAAAAAAAAAAAAAAAAAGTTGAGAGGACTGAAGTTCAAAGGTCATCCTCGGCTATATAATGAGTTTGAAGTTAACATGGGATACAAGAAACTCATTTAAAAAATTAATTGGAGCTGGAGATGGCTCGGTGGTTAAGAGCACTGATTGCTCTTCCAGAGGTCCTGAGTTCAGTTCCCAGCAACCACATTGTAGCTCACAACCATCTGTAATGGGATCCGATGCCCTCTTCTGGTGTGTCTGAAGACAGCGACAGTGTACTCATATATGTAAAATAAATAAATAAATCTTAAAAAATTAATTGAATTTCCCCTCTCTATTCTCTCTCCTCTTCTGGGCTTACAGCAAAAGAAAGGTAAGAAAGGAAGCTTCTCTGGGGTCTCCTGTGTTTTGTGACCCCCTTTTCTCACAGAACTCCTGTCAGAATGTCTGTGCGGAGTCCTTCTATCTTCATCTGTAAGAACTTAGATGTGTGCGCACATAGCTTTGTTGGATGCGTCTTTTGTTCTGTGGGTTCTGTCACTTTTTCTCTCGCATTTATTTGTTAAAGAGCTTTTAAGTACAGTTTTAGCTAGGGGTGATGGGTTGCCTTTAATCCAGGAACATGGGAGGCTGGGGCAGGAGAATCACTGCAATTTCCAAGCCAGCCTGGGCTATAGAATGAGACTCTGTCAGAAAAACAAAAAGAAAAAACTGAAAGAAAACAAAACCCCTAAAAAAAGGCCTGAAGAGAAAGGCATGGTCCCTCTTCTATCCAGGGATTGACACTGACAAGGACCCTGTTCCACCCTGAAGAATGAACACATTCATCTTGGATTGGTTCCTTTACTACCGAAAGATCAGTAGTCTTGTTCCATTCAGGATTTAATCCTCAGCTTCCCAGAGTAAGAACACTGACTGACATGTCTGTTTTCTTCTAGTGTCCAGGATGAAAATCTGGTTTTTGAAGAGTTTGCTCGACAAAATCTGAAAGATACTGGAGAGAATACAGAAGGGAAGAAAGATGAGGATGCAGGCCAGGATGAGTGAAGACTTAGCCTTGATGCCTAGAAACTGCTTGTAGTCCTGGTTGCCTTGTGGGAAACCCCTGGTAACCTTTCAGAGTTATGCTAAATACGAAAGCTCGAGCATTCTTCCCAGAAATAAAGTCTGTGGGTCCTCCCATCATGTGTCAGGCTGTATGGCTGGGGCACTAGGCTGTTGTCACTGATACAGAGCCTGATGCCTTTAGGGTCTCTGGAGTCTGAGAGTGAGGGCAACATCTAGAAGAGAGGGCAGGCTATCACAGAATAACTCGGTGCTACTGTGCTCTCCAGTTTTTGGGGTGGGGGGTGGGGAGGTCAAGGATTTTCAGCCAAGTTTCTCCGGATACACATGGAGTGGTAAGTTTAGTTCCTGACCAATCCTAGTTACAGGGCCCTTTCAGAAGCTCCTGAGTTAATAGGGCAGAAAACAAGTAAGGACAAAAATCCCCTCATGACTCCACTTTGGGGTCCAATCCCTTCTTGGCTTTCGGTTGCTGGCCAAGGTTTTTCTATTTCACACAAGCATCAAACCAGATTTGGTTAATAAAGGTAGGCAGAACAGAAAAAGGGATCTGTCCCTGGGGTGTCCAGAAAACTGAACTAAACTGAGGAAGAACCTAGGCTGCCATGCTCAGTGTGACTAGAAGCTATGATCCTGGGAACTCAGCTCAGAAGCTCGGGCTGGCACCCAGCAAGCCTCTGTACCTAGCCTCTGCTATCTGTGCTCTGGATAGCACATCTAAGAAAAGAGAATCTGACGAGCCCAGCATTGGCTTGGTGGACCAACATCTCCTGACCAGCAGTGGCCAGGCCTGGCAACAGGTTTATCCCGACAGATGGACTTCATGATCATACTGTTATTATGGAGAGGAAGAGTGGGAAGGATCAGAGAAGGGGAAAGGAGGCACAACAGGGGCTCTTTCAGGCCTTATCAGAAGGCCATTCCTGGCCATAGTGTCCAGCATTCTATATTGTACCAAACAGTTCTTTTGATATCCGTGGAAGGGGCCTGTGTGTGCACTGGGGTATGGGGGAAAGATGGGATGGAGAGGCGGCTCTCATCCATGGTCAGGGAGTGGGCAGGAAAAGTGGTAGAGATTTCTGTATAGTTCAGCCTACTCACTAGTGGCAGGCTGTATGCATGTACAAAATACTTTCCTAACTGTTGTGACCAAATACCTAACAAGAGTAACTGAAGAAAGTAAGGTTTTGTTTTAGCATATGATTTGAGGCAACAGAGTCCACTGTGATTTGGGGAGCATGAAGAAGCTGCATCTGTGGTCAGAGAGGAATGGATGCTGGTACTCAGCCTGCTCTCCCCTGTTTGTTTCAGGGTAACTCCCCTTCCCTTGGTTAAACCTCCTCAGAAATGCCTTAATAGACATACCTGGAGGTGTTTCCTAGGTGGTTCTAAAACTGTGAAAGTTGATGGTGAACTTTCAGGCTGCCGTGTGCCACTACGCTCCATGCTCTGGATTTTGATGTGAAGGCAAAGCTGGGAGCCTTACCCTGGGTCCCACACAGACAAGGCAAGGCTTGGACCTGTGTGCTGACTTTGAGTTCCCTAGTACTGGGAGAGGTGAGAACTCATTTATGAAGCTATGAAAATGGTAATATACATAGAAAATTGTGGGTTGGTGGGGGTAGACACAGTCTATCTCCCTGTCCCCCAAGCTGGGGTTGGGGATAGGGTGCTGTCATGGTGCCCAGGCAAAGGGATGGCATGCTTTTGGAGAATGCAGTACTTCCTCACGGTTTCTTTCCCCTGCTTTTTGACCAGGCAATCTGCACTGGTTAGCTCCTGGTGGGTGGAGCTCCCTGTCAGCCAAGGAGGCTGGGGACTCTGCCTAGTAGCTCCTGGTGAGAGAACCATCCTGTTGGTTCCTGCATTGCTTGACCCCAGGACATCCTAAGTCAGAGTGGACATTAATAGGCCTGACCTGTGGAGCAGTGTGGGCAAGAGAGCCAGGAGGGAAGGGCCAAAGCCGGAGCTCTGGAGACTAGAGGTCAGAACAGCTCTTGCCCTCCCAAGTTATTTCGGTGCTAAAACATCCAAAACAGGCTTCCAGGTGCTGGTTTGTTTATATACTGCAGCTGCAGAGGGAGTGGGGGCAGGAAACAAGCAGCCAGCTGTCCCAGCAAGACTCTGTGTGTGTGTGTGTGTGTGTGTGTGAGAGAGAGAGAGAGAGAGAGAGAGAGACAGACAGACAGACAGACAGACAGACAGACAGACAGAGACAGACAGAGGAGTGTGTGTGTGAGAGAGAGAGACAGATACAGAGATAGAGACAGAGACAGAGAGAGACAGAGAGAAGAGTGTGTGTGTGTGTGTGTGTGCACGCACACATGCGCATGTGTGTGATTGGCTCTGCTGTGTATATGTGTGTGTCACTGACTCTGTTCTTTGTATGTTGTTGTTATGGGCTCTGCTCAGCCTTCTTATACATTTCTTTGCTGGCTTGCAGAAACCTCAGAAGGCAGGAGATCTGAGAGCAGGCTGAATGTGTGGCTGAGTTTTGGGGTTAGGTGCAATGTAAAAAACAAAACAACAAAACCCAACCAAACCAAAAACCGGGTCAAGGAGCAGAACGTGTTGCACAAACAAAGGAGCATTTGGGACAAGGTTGGAAGAACCTGGTGGCAAGTGCCTTTACCCACTGCATCATCCGGTCAGCCCTAAGACAGTTGTTTGGTTTTAAGATTCACATTTCTGTGTGCATGTAAGTGTATATGTATGGCTATATACTTGTCATATGTGTGTGGGAATCAGGACGACTTTCAGGAACCCCTTCTCTCTGGGGTCGTGGGGATCAAACTCACCGTTGTGAGGTTTGGCAGGCAGTGCCAACTGAGCTATCTCACCAGCCCAGTGGGAGAGCCTAGGACAAAGCTGTACATCCAGCAACCACAGGTCTGGAAAAGCAAGGATTCCTGCCATTTATTAAATGCCTGCCTTATGCCAGGCACCTCCCACATGACTCCAGTTGCTCCAACAGCAGGCACTACCACCCATTTATTTGGAGAGAAACTGTCGTTCAGAGAGATTAGATAGGAGAGTTTAGAGGGTCAGAGAGGATAGCAGAGCCTTTATAAGTAAACAATGGCTGCCCTTTAGTTCTTTGAAAATGTTACTGACACAATTGCCATTCACTTGTAGTTGTAAGATAAGACAGCCTTCATGGGCTTTACGGAGTGGTCTCCTTTTACAAAGCTATAGAAGTTCAATATTGCAGACAAGTGCTTACCATGGTGTCATTCCCTATCTGGTTTGGGTCACCCAGTTCTCTCATTTTTTTTTTTTTTTCACACACAAACTCCTTTTGGAGCTGTTGGATTTCCTGCTCTTTTGACAGGTTTTATCCCCTGATTTCCCATTAATTTCATAGGCTGGATAGTTAGCAGGTCGCAGCCGTGGGTGGGGCATGTAGGGGTGGAAGTCAAGCACATCTGGAAGTGTGTGTGTGTGTGTGTGTGTGTGTGTGTGTGTGTGTGCGTGCATGCACACATGTGTTCTTTTGGTTGTCACAAATGTCCAGGAGCCCAGGGAATCTCTCTGTCACACCCAGTGAGAAGCTGTCCTGCTTCATGGAGAGTGAGGGTCATCCCAGGCTTTCCAGATGGAAACATGCCAGGCCGTTCTTTCTGACAGGATCGGTCCTCTTCTTCGCATGTCACTGAGACGGATGTGGCTGGATGTGGGGTGTGTTATTACTGCCACCTTGGTGTGCCCTCCAGGTGGGGTGAACTTGTGGTGCAGCAGCTTGTCATTAGACATGATTCACTGTGTGACTCACTCAGGGAAAGAGGCACCGGAGGGAATGCGTTTCTCCTAGCCAGCCGGTCTTGGGGGAGTTGATGGCTCCAGTCCTTTCTGAGATCTCCAAGGGAACCACACTGTGGGTTTAGCAGGGAACAAAAGGGCTTCTTCACCTGTCAAAAAGAAAAAAAATCACACCCAAGTTAGGTCTCTCTGCCTTTAGAGCCTAACGTACTTCTTTTCAAGCCAAATGCCCTTCTCCTAAGCACATTTTATTTCAAATAGTTTTAGATTTACAGAAGAGCACTGAAGAACCCAACACTGTTCCCCCTATTATTAATATCTTACATCAGAGCGGCTGCACCAAACGAAGTGGCATCGACACATTATTATTAAACTAAACACATACTCTGTTCAGATTTCCTTACCCAATGGCCCTTCCCTGTTCCAAGATCATGTCTGGGATCCATGTGACACAGTCAACCTGTCTCCTTAGGCTCTTTGGCTGTGAAAATCTCCAGGGTTTTTTCCTAATCGCAGCTACTTATCCGTCCTCCCATCTGTCCACGATTTCTCCCGGCTAACTGCCACTGCTGTCATGTTCTTACCCATGGCTCTGGTTTCCAAAAACCATAAGGTCCGGAGCTCAGATGTACCTTGGGCTTCTAGCAGGTGCAGAAACACACCTGGCACCTCAAGCCAAACCACTTATTTCTTCCTTGAATCGGTGCTTTTGCTGACGATGCCGCTATCCCAGGGAAGCAGATTCTTGATTCCCTTTTGCACTATGAGCAGTTGGTCATCTTCCTCCCTCTGCTTTCTGTGTGTTATCCCTGTCTCTAATCCCTTGGAGCTAGCCTTGTCAGCATTGCCTAGAGCGGTTGCAAGCTCTTCCTAATGCCTTCCCTGCCTCTAATCCGTTTCTAATCCAGGGCATAATTCTCAATCCAGGCACTTGAGGTGCTTGGCTTTCCATCCCCTCCTCCTCTTTGTCTTCTTTCTCTCAGTTGGGATGGGGTCTAGCTCATAGTCCAGGATGACCTCAAATTTGTGAGCCTCCTGCCCCAGCTTTCTGCCTGCCGTTAATGACCTCATCTTAACATAGTTTCCTTTGTTTGTTTTATTCCTTTTTTTCTTTTTATATAGTTTCCTTTTTATTCATTTATTTTTTACCTTTTTATTAATTCTTTGTGAGTTTCACATTATGCACCCCAGTCCCACTCATCTCCTGGTCCCCTGTCCGGTTGCCCTTGCAACAACTGCCCACTCCTCTCCCAAATAAAACAAGTACAAACAGTAACAAAATCAAAGCATAGAAAACATCTCATTGTGGAAAGCTGAATGTAGTATGTCAGTGTGTCCTAGAGTATGTCCCTCTGTCCCCACCTGTTCACTTGCACAAATGTTCATTGCAATGAGTCATTACAAGTCTGGTTCAAGATCTTTGGCTTCTGTGACACCATCAATATTAGATCCTCATCAGGACTCCTCCTGGTTATTCTGTTGTTGTCTGATGTCATGGGGATCCTGCAGCTTTGGAACAGCAGGACTGGCACTTACACATGTCAACTACTTTCAGATGATATAGATTTTGGGGTGGGACAATTCAGAATCCCAGATCTGGGCCTGGGTGGTAGCAGAGCTGGTCAGCCCGCCACTGGCTGTCCCTTATCCGCACCACCAGGGCCAGCTCACCTGCACTTACATCTCCAGAGCCAGCTCCTCTGTGCTGCCCAGTCAAGGTGTGGGAGCCACTCTCCCAAGTGCTGCTGTCTGTGAGGGGCTGGGCCAGCTCTCCTGCTCTCTCACCCTTGGGGCTGTCTCACCATGCCTTTGTCAGCAGAGTTGGCTCCACTTTTTATTTTCTCCTATTTTTATATAAAAAGGACAGTAGTCCTTTTTAAAAAAATGCACTTTACAATTGAAAAATTTATTTAGAGTGTGTGAATAGGTGTGTGTGCCATGCACATGTGTGTAGGTCAGAGAACACCTTGACAGTGAGCACCTTTCCTTGCTAAGACATCTCACTGACCCCACAATTACCTTTCAAAGACCCACTCTTTAAATACAAATACAATCACATTCTGAGGGCCTTGAAGTCAAGACTTCAATACTGATTTATGGGGAAACTTCCTTCCGCCACATATTCTCTGCCTTTCTGCCCATGTTCTATTTAGGAACTTCCCTCAGGCCTTGGCTTCCTGGGAGGCCAACCCAGCAGTACTCAGATGGAGGAGATCAGTTGGTCTGAGTTCACACTCTGCCTCCCTGGCATACTTAGGGGAGTGATACCTGAGACTTCCGCCGCTGTTAGGGGCTGGTTCCTATTGGTTCTGCGGGGGTGTGGCTGAGGGGTGTGGCTGAAGGGCCTGTATTTCACCGTGCATGCACAGGGGCTCTATATGGGCAGTTGTCCCTATCAAGAGCTATAGAACTTGCCTGTGCTAAAAGTACATACACAAGGGCTAGAAAGATGGCTCAGCGGTTAAGAGCACTGACTGCTCTTCCAGAGGTCCTAAGTTTAATTCCCAGCAGCCACACGGTGGCTCGCAACCGTCCGTAATGGGATCCAATGCCCTCTTCTGGTGTGTCTGAAGACAGCCACAGTGTACTCACAAAAATGAAATAAATCTTAAAAAGAACAAGAAGTACATACATTATGATAGCTGTCAAGCCATACGAGGCTATTCAGTGCTGCAAATGTGACTAGTGTCACTGAGGAACTGAAATTTTTGTTTTCTTTGAGACAGGATCTCCTCTGTGTAGCCCTGGCTGTCCTGGAACTGACTCTGTAGACCAGGCTGGCCTCGAACTCAGAGATCTGCCTGGCTCTGCCTCCTGAATGAATGCTGGGCCACCACTAAAGTCATGAGCCACCACTGCCCAGCTTGGTTCTTGTTTTGTTTTTGTTTTTGTTTTTTTTTTTTAAACTAAATGTCATTCTTTAGCCTAGGCTGGTTTTAAGACTAGAGCTAGTTAATAGGCATTTAAATATAAGTACTTGTATGTATGAAGCCAGTGGCTTCAGCACAAGGTGGAGTGCCCTGGTTCACCCAGGGGTCTCAGATCTTTTCCATAACATTGGGGCTGGTCATGCTCTGTGCTGGCTGGGAGACCAGGATCCTAGCCTCATCTTTGTGCCGGATGAAGAACTTCCCATGGTTCCTGGTGGTATCTGACTTGTATTTCCTCTAGAAAGAGTTGCCCAGTGTATGAGGCCCAAAGCTTGCTGACTGGTGGGTAAGACAGAGGTCCCTGGTCTCCAGCAGCAGCATCTGAAAGGGTGAGGGGATAGCTAGACAGAACTCTGCTGACTTGCCTCGTACAGCAGGGCACAGTAGGAGGGTAGCACATTCTTCTGGTTGGCACCAAGTCCTTTTCCACCTCAATGTGCCAAAAAACCCACCCCAGATGGAAGCCACTCCTTTTCAAACTGCATAGAGTCCTCCTTTGGCTCAGTGTAGACTTCATTCTGCTCACTCTGTCTCGCTAGTACCCCATCACTCCCTTCTGAATCTCTCAGTTCCCTTATTTATCTCTCAGCCCCACCCAGTAATTCAGAGTGGCTACTTGCCTCAATACTTCATAGATCCCTGCTTTGTGACCCAGCCAGGCTCAGCTACCTCCCTACAATGCGCCCCCTCCCCTCCCAAACCTGATTTCTTGCTGCCCTCAGGCCTCAGCAGAAAAAGCCAATCCCTAATCTGGTCCTTGAAGTCTCATTTGATCCCACAGCTCACTGGTTCCTGTCCTATTCTCATTTCCCTCCCTCTAAACACCAGTTTCTTTTATTTTACTTTATTTTTCTTGCATTTGGTCCTTCACACAGATCAGACCTCTGCCTACAACACGGTCCCTCGGTTAGGGTCAAGTCCGGCTTACTTTCTTCATCTCTCCTTAACAGTGGCCTTAACAGAAGTTCTGCGTTTGCACGCAGGCATCCACTCTGCAAACTGTTTCACCAATATAGTCCTGCGGCCTCTTAGAGGTCACTTATATTCGGGTGTGAGTGGGGGAAAAAAGGTGTATTCAGAGATAAAAACCAGAAATTGTGTTCCAAGAAGAAAACGACAGAAGACATCAGAATGAAAGAGATGGGTCAGGCAGAAACAACCCAGCAAGAGCCCTGCAAGCCTGCGTCTGCCCCTACTGTTTACGGGGGCGCGGTGGGGTGGGGCGGCCGGCCTCTAGGCCCCGCCCCGCCTAGGCTCCGCCCCAGGCACTGGGCTCATCCCACCCCCGCCCCGCCCCGCCCCCCGCGGCGCGCGCGCTGGCCGGGCAGCATGGCGGCGGCGGCGGGCGCCCCTCCGCCGGGTCCGCCTCAGCCACCTCCGCCGCCGCCGCCTGAGGAGTCGTCCGACAGCGAACCCGAGGCTGAGCCGGGCTCCCCGCAGAAGCTTATTCGTAAGGTGTCCACGTCGGGCCAGATCCGGCAGAAGGTGAGCCCGCGGCGTCGGCCGGGCGCGCGCCCCTCACGCCGCGGTCCCTGCCGAGGCCCGTGACCGTGTGCGAGCGGCCGCCCAGGCCCTGCCGGGCCCGAGGTCCTGCGGTCACTGCTACGGGGCCGAGCGCGCCGCGGCTTAACGGGCCGCGGGGACCGGGCCGCGGGGCTGGGGCTACGGGGACGTGTCTGTGGGGACTGGTCGCAGGTGGGCGCCGCCACTGAGGAGACTGAAGCCCGGCGTGCTGCTGGGGCCGCTGCGGGGACCGCTGCGGGGGCCGCAGGCGTGTGCTCCCCGAGGCCTGGGGGTCTGCACGTCTGAGTATCGGGTGCTGCTTCCCGCACTCACCTGTGTTAGACTCACCCTGGAGTGCCCACCTCGCTGTGGGGTCCTCACCCCTATGTCCTGAAAGGGAAGGGATGCGCGTGGAGTGGCCGCTTCTCCCTCCTTCCCTCCCTACCACCTTTCCTCCTTGGGAAAGCCGGGACTCCTCACCCGCTGGGCACAGAACTCTTCGGTGGAGAACTCCAGCCGCTCGGGATCCAGTGTAGAGACACACATGCCTTTTTGTGGTCTTTTCCTAAGAATAAAGTTGCACCCTTTGCTTTCCTTTTCTGGTTCTTTTTGAACACTGCGGATGGTCTCTTGCTGGCGTGATCCCTCCTTGTTGTTGGAAGGGCTTCCTCAGGCAGGTGGCTGGACAGGTGGTGGAGAGCAGGTTACCACCGTGGGGCAGCCCTGGCAGTTCCGGCTGGCACGGGCGGGCTTGCTCATCCTGCTGCAGTGCGCTTTTCCTCCGAGGCCAGTTAATTACCCTTTACTGGAAGAGCCATTTCTTGTTTTATCATCTGTCAGCCTCTGTTACTTGCCCGGGGTTGTGGGTTGGGGTGTCATTTAGGTGCTGACGTGTTACATTTGTTGTGCGGTATCCAAGTCACTCAGCACACGGGACCTAACACCTGAGTTATTCTAGCTATAACAGTAACAGTCCCAGGGATGGTAGAGCGATTGTATATAATGGTTCTTCAATTTCTCTTGAGCTAGCCTTGCATACTTCACTTGGGTTTTATTTAGAGTTGGTGATAACCCAGTGAGTCCTCAGGATCCCGTTTTTGGGCTCTTATGGGTTAGAAACCAAAGTGGTTCAGTTAAGTGACGGGCCCAGGTGAGGCTCTCACTGATGGGAGGTAGTTTCTTCATTTAAGGGTTCCAGTTCAAGTAGGGCGAGGACACCAGTACATGTTATGTTATAGTAAATGCTGTGTTTGAAAGTTTGGGCACACCGGAGAATGGTCAATGGTTCGTTCAGGTTGAGTGAAAGAGGCAGGACAGGTCAGTCAGGGCCAGATGTGAAGGCAGCCTGCAAGAGAGCACTTCCGAAAGTCATTCTAGGCATGGGAGCCATGAGCAGATGTTCCTCATGAACGTGTTTAAGGAGCCTTGATGCCCTCTCCTAGTGCTTGGTCCTTAAGATGGGTAGTGGTGTGAGGCAGATCAGATCCTGTGACTGAAGGAAGTGCCGAGTGAAGGCCAAGATCACAGTGGAGAGGGTGGGTCCTCAGAGATCCCATTGAGTCCAGAATTTTATTGGTCAGGATGGTCTCCCTGTCTTTCCTGTGGACGAAAACAATAGCTGCTATACCAGCTGTTCTCGTTGGTGGGGAGGGGGAGGTGAGTGACGGCTGTGGTGTTAAAAATACACCCGAGAATTGCGTTCGGAATACATTCACATCTGCTGTACAGATAGCTCAAAGCTGGTTTTTCTTCTGGGTTGCTAGAGCTTAAGATGTGGGAAATAAGTTTACTGTGTGCTACTTTTGTAGCAGAGAGGCCATTCACAAAATTTTTCTGGTAATATGTGTGTGGCATATAATGCAAAATTCCAAATGGTGTGATCAGAATCCACTCTTAACTGTTTGACCAGAGGAGCTTAGTGCAGGGGCGCTGTGACACAGGTGCTGAAGAACAGAGAGGAAGCTGCAGGCAGTGAGGCAATTCAGAGATGAGGCAATACACAGGAAGCTGCTGCTACCACTGAGTGGAGGGACAAAGGTCAAAGGGAGAAGACCACATCAGACTTCGGGGACAGTGGGCTCCTCCAGAAACGAGCCCAGGAGTCTCATCTGGCAGAGAGAGCTCTGGGAGAGCAGAGCTGCTGCTACATATGTACTAGTCCTTTTCTGCCTGGGCATCCTGCCTGTAAGGGTCACCTCCTCTGCAGTCTGAAACACAGCAGAGTGGAGGACGGTCAGAGGACCCACTGACCCAGGATCAGAGCTGTGTGTATGGCAGGTTTTCAAAAACATTAATCTACTGTAACCTTTAGCCCTCTTAATTTAGGAGAGAATTGCTAGTGGTCCTCTGATTTTAGTGTGCAGACACATCTCCCTGGGGATCCTATTAAGTCCCTGATGCTTGTTGAGGAGGACTGGGTGGGGTCTTAGTATATTTTTAACAGGCTCCAAAGTTGATGCTGCTCTCTAGGAAGCATGCTTTGAGAAGCAAGACTAGGGTGATCCTGTAGAGAAAGAAACCTCACCAAGCTCCATGTACATCTTCTGGTCACAAGGAGTTCTGAAAGTTTTTCTCTAAGTCTCCCCTGCAAATCAGATGTATGTAACTTGGGGTGGCCATTTATGACATGTTTGATTGGCATCTTTTTCCTAGCTTGTTTGAATTCTTTGCAGTTGAAACTGCCCCCAGCAAACACATGGCTTCACTTGTGTCTTTCGACCACAGAACACAGTAATGACATAGTTAGGGTAGAAAGAGAAACAGCTAATGCAGCAGGCAGAGCGGTAAGCACATCAGCACTTTGGACTGTATTGTAAAATTTGCGTAAAGTGCAGTGTAACTCTTTGAAGTTATTAAGATAGAATTTTGTTAATACATTTTTTAAAAGTTAACTTTTTTTTTGATTTGGGTATAGAAATGTATTTCTTTTTTTCTTTTTCAGTTTTCTTTTTGAGACTGGGTTTCTCTGTGTAGCCCCGACTGTCCTGGAACTCATTTTATAAGTCAGACTGGCCTCAACTCAGAGATCTGCCTGCCTTTACCTCCCAAACGTTGGGATAAAAGTCATGAGCCACCACACCCTGAAGAAATGTTTATACTTTTGATTTCAAATGTAAAGCATTTTTTTCCCTTTGTGAAAGTAACAGAAAGTAAGTAAAGGGGCCAAGTTTTATTTTTTTTTTTTTTTTTTTTTTTTTTTTGGTTCTTTTTTTTCGGAGCTGGGGACCGAACCCAGGGCCTTGCGCTTCCTAGGTAAGCGCTCTACCACTGAGCTAAATCCCCAGCCTATTTTTTATTTTACTGTTTGAAGGGAGATGGTTTCATGTAGTTCAGGCTAGTCTTGAACTTGCTATGTAGCTGAGGATGTCCCTGAACTTCTGATCCATTTGTCCTACCTGAGTATATGCTATATGCCCCACCACTCCTACTTTTTTTTTTTTTTTACTGTCCTAAGTTGTTTATTGGATATGAATTTCACTCCTACTTTTTGCTGTCCTGAAAATTGAATTCAGGGCCTCAATGCTAGATAAATTGTCTACCAGCTGAACTACTTGAAAAGCTCAGGTTTATGAAACACAGCTGTGGCTGGGGAAGTATCCCAGTGGTTAGTGCTTCCCTAGCATGGATGAAGCCGGTGTGGGGGGGGGGCATGCCTGTGACCCCAGCTGGAGATAGGAGTAGGAGAATCAGGAGTTTAGGGTCCCCTTTAGAAATTCCCTGTCTCAAAAAAATAAAAGAAAATAAAAAAATAAAAGAAAAAACGGTCTATAATTCACATGCCATTTGATTTCCTCATGTAAGTAATGGTTCACCTGGGCATAGTGGCATTTGTAATCCCAGGTGGTCTGCAGGCTGAGGCAGGAGAGTATGGAATAGCCTGGGCTATATTAACAGGATCTGGTCTTAGAAAACAAAACAAAGACTGCACAGTTGGGTGGCTTTTGGCATGTTCACGGTTGTGTAAGCGTCACACAGCCAATTTTAGAACTTTTTCGTCACTGGTTCCTCTCAGCTCCCTCAACCCTAGGCAAACTGCTCATGTATTCTGTCGCTATGCCTGCCCATGCTGATTACTTTTTAGAACTGGAGTCATTTAGTGTGCTTGCTGTCTTTTGTGTTGTTTGTTTCTTTCTTTTTTTTTTTTTTTTTTTTTTTTTTTTTTTCTTTTTTTTCGGAGCTGGGGACCGAACCCAGGGCCTTGCGTTTGCTAGGCAAGTGCTCTACCACTGAGCTAAATCCCCAACCCCTTGTGTTGTTTCTTTTATTAAGCATATTTAAATTTAAAAAAGTTAGTAGCATGTAAAGTGACAGGTTTCATTGGAATACTCACATATTCATTAAAGTATCATACTTACATTCAGTATATTTTCAGGATGCCTCCAAGTTATATTGTGTGTCAATACCACATTCCTTTTTATTATTTAGTATTCTGCAGTAGAAATAGGCATCATTTTATATATTTATCAGTTTATGGATCAGTTTCTGCCTTTTGGCCTTTCAAATAACACTCGTGTGAACATTTGTGTACATGTTTGAATAGACATGTCTTCCTCTCTCGTAGGTATATACATAGGAGAGTAGAGTTGTTGAGCTTTAGGAAACACTGTTAAGGTTTGGAGGACCTGCTAGGCTGTCTCCTGAGTGTGCAGTGTGTGCAGTGTCTGCATCCTTGCTCATCTTTACTGTCTTTTTTTTTTTTTAAAAGATTTATTTATTTATTATATATAAGTACACTGTAGCTGTCTTCAGACACACCAGAAGAGGGCATCGGATCTCTTTACAGATGGTTGTGAGCCACCATGTGGTTGCTGGGAATTGAACTCATGACTTCTGGAAGAGCAGACAGGTGCTCTTAACCACTGAGCCATCTCTCCAGCCCTACTGTCTGTTTTACTATAGCTCGTCTGTAGGTGTGAAGTGCTATGAGATTGTTTTCCCCTTCCTTCTTTTTCTTTTTCCCTGTGTTAAGTAAGAGATGAAGCCAGATCCTCATGTGGGTTAAGCAAGTGCTGTACCATTGAGCTACACTTACAGCCCCTATAAATGTTCAAATTTTGCACAGAACTTACTATATTATAATGTCACATATATGGGGTCCTCTCCCTACTAGACCCTAGCTGGAGAAGCTGCCTCCCATCAAAAGAATCCTCACCAAGGTTCAAACCCAGAAGTAATAGCTGCCATCCCAGCTGCTCTGGTTGGTCTTAGCAGGGGCTCCAGGCCTTGACGTGCTAAGTGTTGTGCCAGGCACTTGGTGCTTTCTTCAACAGCAGTGACTTTCAGAGAGGCTAGGCAGGAGTTCAGACAGAAACCGGCAGGTTAACAAGAAGAGGGGATATTACTGAGGCTAGGGTGCTTTGAGAAGACATCAGGACTCTGAGACTCACCTGAGAGCTGCCAAAGACTGCTTGACAAAGTGTGAGAAGAGAGATCAGAGGGGAGTGGAGAGACTGACTGAGCCACATTGGTGAGTGCAGTGCTAAGTGGCATTGTCTGATGTGGCTAGACTCTGGAGAAGACCATGGCCCTTGATGAATGTGAATGGGACACTGGGATTGCATTTGCCTTTGGAATTAGTACTGGGGTCTGTAGTGGGGATAGTATCTTCCTCAAATCTGATCTGGCCCAAACCTCACATATAACCTTATAGAATGTTAGCTAAGGATCTTGAATTCAGGGTGAACTCTGATGTCTGGTATCTTTTTAAGAGGAACTTTGGACCCAAAGACTCAGAGGAAAAAGTAATGTATAAACAGCTGGGTACAGGGGCCAGCAAGATGGCTCAGCAAATAAAGCCCTTGCTGTGTAAGCCTGGCAACCTGTTTGATTTTTAGAACCCACCTAAAGGTTGAAGCAAAAAACTAATTTTACAGGATTGTCCTCTGACTTCCACACATGTACCCCTCCCCCCATTAAACAGACAAATAAATAATTGGGAAACAAGACAAAATAGCTGGATACTGTCACAGTGCCTAGGGAGCTAGAGGAGCCATGCCTGGAATTGCTTTCAGCCCTAGCTTCCTGCACTGTGACAATACGTTTCCCATGATTTTAGCCTTGTAGGGTATAGGGCTTTGTTCCAGAGGTCCAGGATGTTAGCACAGGGTATGGTAGGGCTGAATGCGGGGCCTGGGGGACTGACCTTTGTTGTGGGGTGCTTCTGGAGGGCTGAAGTGTCAGGCTTGGTCAAAAGGCAGGAGTCCTGGGTGAACTCTCCCATTTAGGTTAGGACCCTCAAAAGCCACTTGTAAGGAATATTGTGAAGCAAAAATAACACTATGGAAAGCCTGTTTGAAACCATCATAGTCCCATGAAGTCAAAGCCATGCTAGAATGCCAGGTCTGAGGTTCCTCAGAGAAGCACTTCCAGGATGTGCACAAGTCAGTTTTTAAACACACAGTAAAAAGGTTATACACAGGGAGGCAAGGCTCCTGAGGTAAAACCAACAGTCATAGGCTAGAGAGATAGCTCAGCAGTTAACACATTCTGTTCTTGAAGAAAAGACTCAGTTCCTAGCAATCATGTTGGGCAGCTCCAACTGTCTTTAAGTCCAGCTCCGGGATTGTGGGCCTCTGCACACATGTGCACAAACCTATACAGATGTGAGTGCACACACTTAAAAATAACCAAACTAGGGGGCTGGAGAGATGGCTCAGTAGTTAAGAGCACTGACTGCTCTTCCAGAGGTCCTGAATTCAATTCCCAGTATCCACATGGTGGCTCACAACCATCTGTAATGAGATCTGATGCCCTCTTCTGGTGTGTCTGAAGACAGCTATCATGTACTTATATATAATAAATACTTAAGTCTTAAAAAATAATCAAGCTGAATCTTAAATCCAAAACAACCAACCATCAAGGCCGATGGACATTTTCTTTAAAACAGTTATACTTGTTATGTTCAAGCAGACATGTTAAAAGACCATGAGAATTTTGGCAGACAACCTGAAATTATATACAAGAACCAAATGCATATTATTTTTTTAAAAGAAGATTTATTTGTTTTTATTTATATAAGTACATTGTAGTTGTCTTCAGACACACCAGAAGAGTGCATTGGATCCCATTATAGTGAGCCACCATGTGGGGAATTGAACTCAGGACCTTTGGAGGAGCAGCCAGTGCTCTTAACCACAGAGCAATCTCTCCAGCCCCCAAATGCAGATTCTAAGACTGAAGATTTGTTAAACAAAACTAAGCAAGCAATGGAAGAGTAGACATAATATAAAACTGTAATACAAAAGAAATAGCCACAAGGAAGCCTGAGGACATGAAGAATGGAAATATATGGGGCTGGCAAGATAGCTAAGAGGGAAAAGGAGCTTGCCACCAAGCTCAGTGACCTGAATTCAATCCCCAACCCTACATTGTGAACTGAGAGAACCCATTCCAGAAAGTTGTCCTCTAACTTCCACATGCATATCACAGCACAAGCTTCCCCTCCAAATAAATATATAATATGGTTAAAAATAAATATATAAATATAATTTAAAAAGGGAAACATCTGAATAAGGTCTGACTTGTGTTTGACTGTCATGAGAGGAGACAGACTTGAGCAGAAACAGGACTTGAAAGGGTAACTGTTGAAACTATCCTGTAGCCAACAGAAGGCACTGTCCACACGAAAGACACACACACAGGGCACTCCTAATAGTGGTGAAAGCTGTAGTGATCAGAAATCAGTGTTAGAGAGAAACCTCTCCAGAGAGCGAGTGTCAAGCTAATAGCAGTGTTCTTAACAAAAACCACAGGACCCAGAAGTCAGTTGAAATTTAAGTACTGGAAGAAGCTGAATCCATGGATTCTTTTTTTTTTCTTTCTGTTTTTCGGAGCTGGGGACCGAACCCAGGGCCTTGCGGTTGCTAGGCAAGTGCTCTACCACTGAGCCAAATCCCCAGCCCGAATCCATGGATTCTTTATGAAGCAAATCCATTCCCAGCAATGAGCTAGCCCCTAGTACTATGCACCCAAGTAAACAGTGTTTTTGAAGAAGGAAACATTAAAGGATTGTATGTTTGCTTTATCTAAAGGGAAATGATCTCAAGTAAAAGGTTAGAATTGTTGGAAGGGGTGAAGAGCAATGTGTAGGGTGTTTGTGTGGAAAAGACCAGGTGGTTCTTGGCTGTGGGTCTTAACTCTGACTTTGGGTTTTAAAAACATGTAGAATTTGGTCCCCAGCTCCAAAAAAAAGAACCAAAAAAAAATGTAGAATTAAACACAGTAATGTCATGAAAGTCAGAAAGGTAAACTGTAGAACTGTTCTTTTAAAAAAAGTTAAAGATTGTTGAACCAGCTATTGATAGGAGTCCTAATCTGTGTAGTAGCTCTAGAGTAGCCATGGCTGTGTGGGGCTGTGTGTAAGTCAAGGACTGCGAAGTGATATAATAAGCAAACAGTAAGTCAGGAGTCTAAAGTCCCAGTGTGTCTGACCACTTGTGTTGGATGTGAGCAGGAGGAACACAGCACAGAAGCCATAAGTACTCTCGCCTAGTATATGTGAAGAAGCCCGGGGTCCACATAGCACCACATAACTGTCAGTAGACTTAAGTTCCAGCTAAGAGAGAGTATGTAAACTAAGTTAATCTAAGCTATTTATGTAAATGTCACATTTAAAACACAGATGTAAAGTGATGGAAAATAAAGGAATGGAGAAAGTAATGTAAAGACTAACTGAAAAATTGATGTATTAGCTTTAATAGCCAATAAAGTAGGCCAAGGCCAACATTATCCTATATAAAGATATTATACTGATAAATGAGTTTATAAAAGGTTTCAATAATTAAAAGTTTGTAAGAAACTTATAAGTACCTAATAATACAACTTAAAGCTGTATAAAAGAAAAATTAACACAAATATAATAGGAATCTCAAATATCCACAATCTGGTGGCACCCATAGCAGGTAGAGGCAGGAGGGCCAGAAGTTCACTCTCACCCTCTGCTGCTTGATGAGTTTGAGGCTAGTCTGGGATACTTGAGACCTTGTTTGAAATTAACATCATTAACAACACTCCTCTCTTCCTCCCCAAGTCATAGCAGGATTTACTTTTTGAGGAAGTGTCATGTAGCTCTTGTTGGCCTCAGATTCACAGCAGTCCTACTGCCTCAGCCTCCAGAGTGCTGGGATTACAGGTGTGTGTATCACTGTACACGGCTTCATAGTGGAGTGGTTTAATGTATGTGTCTCAGGGGCTGTTAGGACAAAGCAGACCAGGAAAGAGTGTATGAATGTAGCAGAATAAACAACATGGCACATGGATAGACGATGATACCTAATAATCACAGACAGAATGTATAGACACACTAGTCAAAATTCCTCATGTGCTGCTACAAGGGAAGTTTCAGCAGTGTTCACAAGAATGCAACAGAGTATGTTTTCTGATAGCAGTGGAATTAAATAAGACAGGTATTAATACAAAGAAATCCTGAGAGTGTATCTGGAGATGTAAGAGTTTCTAAGTAATTTATGGGTCCAAGAAAACTAGAAATACTTTTTGAGTTGAATGATAGCAGTATATATGTATGTGTATATGTAGCTGTAATTCCAACACTCAGGAGCCTCAGGCAGGAGAGTGAGTTTGAGGACAGATGGGACTACAGATCGAAACCCTTACTTTAAAAACAGAGTCTCAACTAACTAACAACCAACCAAACTAACAAAAACCCCAAACCAACTCAACCAGCCAACCAGCCAACCAAGCAAGCACAACATTGATAGCATGTAGCTGGAGTCAGATCTGGAGGAAAATTCCCATGAATCACCATGGAATCACTAGAAGGAAGACATGTTAGAAATCCCTGAGATTTAAGGAGCAACACATTGAATACAGAGAAAATGGAACAGCTGTGTAAAGGAGGAGGAGGAGGCCAGGGAAGGGAAGGGGAAAGGAGAGGGGAGGAGGCTGATACAGAGGAAAAGTGCTGTGGCAGCATGGCAGGAGGGAGCTGAGGAAGTAAGCAGAATGTAGTTACAGGCACAGGGCTAAGGAGGCTGGAGAGCTGTGTTGGAGGCACAGTAAGAGGTGAGAAGTCTGATAATAGGATCCAGATTAACAAAACGACTCCAGCTGTGCCATGGTTGCTGGAGGATGCTGCCAATCCCCAGCGTAGGGATGATGGCAGCTTGTGACAGGGCAGATGGCAGCTGGGTTGGGGGGCGGGGCTCTGCTGGCTTGGTATGGTTCTGGGGAAGAGGATGTTGATGACTCTTAATGAGGCATGGGGACATTTTCTGAGGCAAATGCCATGAGTGAATATGGACCAGCTTGGGGATTTTGCTCTGATCACCTCCAGCCCTGTGTACTATCCTGGATTAAGCTTTCCCTTCCTCTCCACCCAGCCCCATATCACCATGTGGCAGCTATAAGTGTGGTTTATCCCAGCCTAGAAACAAGTGTGATACTGGATTTGGCTGCTCAGAGCCAGGAGGAGGGGCAGGGAAGAAAGGTGGGGAGAGGAGGAGAGGCGCCCAGTGAAGGCTGGGGAAGGTAAGTGACTTGGTCTGTGGGCCATCCTGAACACCTCAGCAGACATCTTGAGACACACCATAGCTTTCCCTCTCACACATCAAGTCTTTTTACTGGAACATGGTAACACACTAACCTCAGACACCCAGATAATTTTTACATTTCCCTGATTGAACCCGTGTGTTTTATGCACGTCCCACCTCCCCCACCCCCATGACAGTAAAGGCTGACGAGGTAAGGGCAGCTATCTTGTCAGAGCTCTGTCTGATTGCTTCCTTATGGGTTTTTTCACATTTCCTGTAACCTGGAAGTGAGAGGTCTCAGAGACTCCTTAATATTTGGACTGGCCTTTGGGGAACCTTTGAGTATGAGAAGCTCTGAACTCTGGTAGCCCAGCTGAAGCTGTCTGTCATCTAGTCTCTTGGGAGGTCATCACTAGATGTTTTCATGGAGATGTGGGGTCCTTTGCAAATTAGCAGTTCTCTAAGTGGTGCTTCCTAGGCATTGTACAAATGTCATTTCCCAGCCTTTACACAGCAGTTTTTAGCTTTTAAGTGCATCTGAGTGTGTAAAATGGAGAGTCCTCTGTCCTGTCACTTACTCTACATTGGTGGTGTTATTGCCTCCCCCAACTCCTCTTTTAGTAGAGCCTCACCATACATGCAGTCTAGGCTGGCCTCAAACTTGAGGTCCTTCTGCTTTAGTGTCCTAAATGTTAGGAGTATAGGCATGTGACATCTGCCCAGTCATGGGTTTTGTTTTAAAATTTTATTAATTTTTGATTTTGAGACTGGTTCTCATTGTATAGCTCTGGCTAGTCTGGAACTCACTAACATAGACCAAGCTGACTTCAAACTCACAGAGATCTGCTTGTCACTGTCTCCTGAGGACTGAGATCAAAGGTGTGCACCACCATACCTAGCTGTTTTTTATTTAGAAATTTTACTTATCATTTTGTGGATGTGTATACATGCTTGTGTATGAGTTAGAAGATGACTTTCACACACACATTTGCTGCACCAAAGGTCTCTATGTCTTAGATAGGAAAGTGGCTGGGTTGGGCTGTCTGCTGCATGGCCCCTCTGAAGCTCCCCGGGCTCTTCATGTGTTCTGCGGTGAATGGGAACCATACTGCCATGGTGGCTATAAAGTTAGATGGGAAGACGTATGCAAAACAAGAGAAACTGTAATAAAAACACAGTGGAAGGCTTCAAAAGAAAAAAAAAGCGCTGACTTTCAGGAGCTAGTGCTCTCCCTCCACCATAAATTCAGTTTATCCACTGAGCCATGTTTCTGACCTGACAGCTGATTTTTTTTTTTTTTTTAAACACAGGTGTTCTCTATTACGTAGCCCTGCCCCTCCAGATAACCTGCTATATTCCTGACCAGGTTCTGATGCTCTTGTTATTGTCTTTTTTTTCTGAGTCAGGCTTCTCACCCCAACTGTGAGCTCAGTAGGCCTGCCAGCTGCACTACCATCTGTCATCTTGAGGGAGACCCCCAGCGTTCGAATTAGGGGCAGATGGGGCACAGGTGCATTCCTTGTTGTGAGGTGTGTGCCTGTGTCTGGTGTGCGGCATTGTACGTCTTCTCTCCTGTGCTCAGGACAGGAGTGCCTAATGGTCCTGGCACTTAAGGCTTGTGGGCCTTTCTTACCCTTTCTGCACTGGATTGAGTTTGCCTCCTGAAAGAGTTCGGCAACATTCTCCCAAGGTCCTCTTTGGTCTCCTGCTGTATCTCCTTGTATTGTTTCCTCCGGTTCTCACTGTCTGCATGCTGAATGGTCTCACCTCTTACCACTGTGTCCACAGACTTTTCATGGTTACGTTTCTGCCCTTGATTTAACCTGCAGTCTTCAGGGAGCCTCAATTTTGTTTTATACTGCGGCTGATACTTTTGTTTATTGTACATTTTTCACATTAGTCCTTCAAGTTGGGTTTCAATTCTGCTGTCATGTGACGAATTTTTGCTTTTTTTCTAATCTTGGCCATTATCTTAGCTTGTCTTTTAAATTTTACCCTGTTCTCTTTGATGTTCCCTGTCCTTTGAAAAGTGATTAACTTTATCTTTTTTTTTTTATAAAGGCAGTGTCTTCTTGGATTTTACTAATGAAGAGAAGCACATGTACATATTTTCCCTCTCTCTCTTCTTCCCTTGTCCTTGTTTCCTCTCCCCAGCACCCCTCCCTACCATCCTCAAATGGAACCCAGGGTCTCTCTCGTGTTAGGCAGGCTGTCTGCTCCTGAGTCACTCTAACCCAACAGCATGCATTTTCTAAAACAGCTTTCTGTTTTCTATAACAGTTCATTTCGTAGTCATGAACATGCTTTATGACATATATTCTCTTTAGTTTACCTATATTCTCCATTTTGTTTCAGCTAATTAGTTGGTGCCACCATGTGTGTAGCTGCTGGAAGAAATGCTGAATGCCCTCAGACTGGCCTTAGCTGTGCAGCCTCGCCTGTGCAGTTCTGTATTCAGTGTCTGTCCACTCTAGACTGTCCTTGAGTTGTACACATCACCCTCCTATCAGTCTCCTATCACCCTCCACTGGCTGGCCCTCCCCTGTCAAATCCCAGATGGAGAGTGGGCTGTGGTCATGATTGGGAGGCATTGACTGCCTCCAGTTTGAACTCTGCTGATTGCCTGATGAATGGTGCTTTGTATTTTTGGGAAAATTGAAGAGGGTCCCTCTCTCTCCAACCCTCCTCCCCTCTTACTCTACTTTTTAGGTCTTACTAAGACCTGTCTGGCCTCAAACTCTCTACCCTTGGGTTCAGTCTCCCAAATGCTAGGGTTCTAAGCCTATATTATCATTTCCAGCTACATATGTTTTTAATTTTAGAGAAGTCTCTCTCTCTCTCTCTCTCTCTCTCTCTCTCTCTCTCCTTGTTCTTTTGGTGTTATATTTTAAGAAGCCATCAAGTCCTATGGACTTCTGATGCTTTACTGTTGTAGCTCTTACCTATGAAGTCTGATTATTTGGAGTTATTTTTCTTACCTGGTGTGAAGTAAAGTCCATGGGGTATAGCTCTCCAGCTGCAATCTCAAGTGCATGGTCCCAATGAAAGTGTTTTCTAGGAAGAATTTGTTGTCTTGACACTTTCAGAGGATATTGTTTGCTTGTTTTGTTTTGGTATAGAGTCTCACTGTGTGACTCAGCTGGGCTTTCTTGATCATTTCCCTGGGTCCACCTCCTGAGTGACATCGCATCGGGCTGACAAGTAGAGATCTTTTTGGGGTGGTAATGGTGTTGAGATATTGTCTTGATAGATTCAGATTGGCCTAGAATTAATCATGTAGCTCAGGCTGGCCTTGAACTGGTAATCCTCCTCTCTGTTCTCCTAAGTGCTGGGATTAGCAGTTTGACTTGTGTAACAGCCAGAATATTCAAAAGCAAATCTCTGCCCTTCCCCTTTGAGCTCTGAGAGTAGCTGCTTGACTCAGCTTTTGCTTACTTAAGGTTTGATATAACATTGATGTCATTAGACCTAGGGATGTGCCCCCTCTCTCATTTCCCCTTTTAGTTTGCTCTTTAGATATTTATAAAAATCTGTTGAGTAAAGGGCATTTGGGGGTGCTATTGGTCTCTATTCTGTGTATGGTTGGATGCTTTTATGCTTTGAGTGGACAGATAGAACCCAAGGTTGTCAAGACTTTGAATTGCACATGCTCAGCATATGTGAAGCTGTGCTTTCTCTACCTATAGCGTCAAACTAGACCAAATCAACCAAGTTGCAAACAGCTTCATATTAAGCTAGGTGTGGCAGCACACACCTTTAGTTTTAGCCCTTGGGAGACAGAGGCAGACAGACCTCTGTGAGTTCAGGGCCGACTTGGTCTAGGCAGTGAGACCCTGACCTGTCTCAGACAAAACAAAAACAAACAAACAAACAAACAAACAAAACAAAACAAAAAAATTAACAACAAAACGATGACAAGGGCTGTAGAAATGGTTGAGGGTTATCTATTGTCCCCAGGACACATATGAAGTGACTTAGAACTGCCTGTAACTGTAGCTCCAGGAGGTCTACAGGCATGTGCATAAACCTATACACATACACAAACGTACATAAAATTAACAAGGAAACAAATCTCCAAAAACAATTCATTAGACCTTCTCAGTTGATTATCAGAGAGTTAAAGATAGAGCTGACTGGTACTAAGTGCTGGCCTGTGTGGTGTTTCTCTCTCTCTCTCTCCCCGCCTCTCCCTCTCTCCCTCTGTGTGTGTGTACTGATTTCACCTTCACAACCATGTGACAGTTGTGAGGATCCTGGGACATCTGGCCCCAGTCACACAGCTGGAAAGCAGCAGAACAACTGACCGTGCAAGCCAGAGCAGGTGTAGCCTAGTGTAGCCTGCTCTGCAGGCCACTGAGGAAGGCTGGAATGGGACAGTGCTTTGCGCTGTTGGGGAACAGCAAGGCAAAGTTAATACAGAGTGTATTTTAGTTGTGTTAAAAAAAAAAAAAGCATTCGGAGGGAAAATGATATGGGTCTTTTGTTGTAGTGTGTGTGTGTGTGTGTGTGTGTGTGTGTGTGTGTGTGTGTGTGTGTGTGAATTTGAAGTATTGTTAGTTTGTTAGTTTACATTTTCTCATAGGGACATGTGTTATTTTATCTTAAAGAGCAAGGGCGCTGTCCTTCAGTTTGGGTGACAAGTGGAGCCTGTGTGAGTGTGTTTGTAGAGGGTGTTATATTCCCCATGTGGGAGACGAAAGAGAGACCTGTATTCATCCTCTTCTCTGGAACATTCTAAAACACAACCAGATCTGGTAGATTAAAGCACACTGAATCCAAGTGTAACAGGGAACCCATCAGAGATACTACTCAGATATAGTTTATAGCCAATTGAAAGTCTTTATTCAAGCTGTCTATGATTATACTCAGATATTTTGGACCCAAGGGTATTGTTAAGTGTTTAGAGTAAGGGGTTTTTAAAGGCAGAACCACATGCTGGTATCTCATTCACAAGCAGCTGCAGGGGGAGGTTTGCACAAGCAGGCAATTTAACAGAAGCTAAGATAAGCTGTTAGCGGGGGCATCTTGACTTTAGGTTCCTAGAGTAGAGCTGGATAATTTTCCTCAGGGCTCAGTTAAATCTAAAATGGTCTCAGCAAGAAGAGTGCAAGATGGAGGGACCTCTGTATTGTTTTTCCCTGTCATATTCCCCACAAGTTCTCAGTCATGAATCAGATTGTCAACTTTCCTATAGCTTAACTGAGTTTATTCTCTGATGTAGTTGGCCGTGCAGTTGAGATGCAGGTTCTCATCATTAGCCTGATCAGAGTAAGGATCAATGGTCTAGCTAATGCTGACAGTTAAGCTGGTCAGTCAAGGGGCCCAGGTAAACAGGCTGATATCAATTATCTGATCTATGGATCCTTTTTTCCTTCCTTTGAGTTTTTCTCTGACCATGCAAGGTTTTCCCCATTTACCCATGATTGATTGGCAGAGAAATAGAAAGTTTCACCTAAGGCCATGCAAAGGCCTCCCTGTTTTATAACAAGGGGTCAAGCCTCTTTCAGTTCTGTAGGACTACCCCCATGAGGGAGTCAACTTGGCATTCCAGCCTGGAAATAGACTCAGACCTAAGCCATTTGAGGAATTCTATCTGGGAACTGAGTTCCCTACCTTGATTACCAGCAATCAAGGCTGAGATGCCTATAGCAGTTACTCTGGCTATTTCTGCCCCTACTAGAATCTGGACCAGAATTTGAGCACATTTGACCATTTTTAACATTGACTCGAGGCCAATAAGAAGTCTCTCCTTGTTTGCATTATAGGCATATACCTGGGAGATCTCATAGACCAGTATATGTCGAGTGGGAGTGTGCCTGCAGTGAGTTGGAGGAGGCACATTTAATCAAACTGTTAGTACAAGCAAGCCAGATAATTTGCGGACATGATGAGGTACTTGTCCCTGTCAGGACGACTCACCATTGTCAGGGCATGTATAAAATTGTAGTCCCTGAAAGCCTTTTTCTTGCCAGTCTTCTCTACAAAACTGATATACTGATCCATGTCCCTCCGCTAGACCCATATTGTTCCACCCCTGGAAGGCACATAAGAGAGCAGAAGTCTACCTGAAAGATAGAGTTTCCATCCCTGGGTTTTCTGAGTTCCCATGTTCAGGTTTAGGGGATAGTAAACTCTTGTCAGTGTTACCTTTAAGGGGCCCAAGTGACTGCCCACCTGTTCTCAGTGGCTTTTTTTTTTTTTTTTTTAAATCTCCCAACAGGTGATGGCAGCTACTTTGACAGCAATTGGAGTGGTGAGGATAACTGGGTAGGGTCCTTTTCAGACAGTTCTAAGGTCTAGGCAGGGATCCTCCTCATCCAAATCGACTCTCATGGCTAGGACTGGTGATGAGACTTAGCAATATGAGATAGTAGGTGTCTTAGGGTTTCCATTGCTGTGAACAGACACCAGAACCAAGGCAACTCTTATAGACAATGTTTAATTGGGGCTGGCTGACAGATTCAGACGTTCAGTCCATCATCATCAAATTGGGAAGCCCAGTAGTATTCTGGCAGGAAAAGCTGAGAGTTCTACATCTTCATCCAAAGGAAGCCAGGAGTAGACTGTCCTCAGGCAGCTAGGAGGAAGGTCTCAAAGCCCATCCCCATAGTGACACACTTCCTCCAACAAGGCCACTCCTCCTAATAGTGCCACCCCCTGAGGCCAAGCATATTCAAACCACCAACTAGGATTCCCTTCACAGTTTGATCAGTGACCCGGTGAGCTTCCTACAGATTCTGCAAGGGCTTGAAAAGGGACTGATTTAGACATTTCTGTCTGGGGAATATCTTGGAATTTGGAAGTGCTGTGGTCTTCCAAACATAGTTTCAAAAGGAATAAGTCACTCCCAATAAGGAGTACATCAGGCCCTGAGCAGGGCAAAGGGGAGGAGGTTGACCCATCCCCCCACCCCCTAGTTTTTAGGATCAATTTGGTCAGAGTCTCCTTAAGAGTTCTGTTCATCCTTTCTACCTGATCTGAGCTCACACATAGTGCAATTTCCAATTAATATTTAATACCTTTTTCAGATTTTGAGACAATTTGGCCATGAAGGCTGGGGCAGTCCAGACTTTGGAATTTTTTTCTAAAGAAATTTCTTAATAACTGTTGATGTTCTGATAGGGTAAGCCTTCATCCATCCTGAGAAGCTCTCTACAAACACTATCAGATATTTTTAGTGCAAAATAGTAGGCCTGATTTCAGTAAAGTCCAATGCCCAATTTTTATAGGCCCATTTCCTTGAGCCCAGATCCCTTGTGGGGTATTCCTTTCCACTTTCCAGTTTATCTGAGCCACAGGTAGCACATCTAAAAAGTGGTGTTTTAATCAGACTTTCCAAATTTAGAACATAATACTTGGGTCTGAGTTCAGTTTTCACAGCACGTAGGTAGGTGGTTTGGTGGGTACCCATAACTAGTTGCCTTCCCAGATTCATGAGAAAAATGGGTCTGTTGTCTAGCAGCATCCACCATCCATGTTACCCTGTGTGGTCAGTTCTTGTTTTGGTCAGACAATTTCACCTGGGGTACATTCCAGGTGCCTTGGCAGGGCTACTGTGACTTGGAGAGGCCCCACTGATTCTAGAGCTACTTCTTGGGTGGCCAAGTCAGCTACTCTTTTCCTCAGGCTTCTGGGGAATCCCCATTTTAGTCTTTTGCAGTGAACAACAGCCACCCTCTTGGGTAAGTAGATAGCTTCCAATAGAGCTAAGATTTCTATTCTTGACTTCTTTTTCTGCGGAGGTTCACAGGCCCCCTTTTCTTATACAGTGCCCCATGGACATAGGCCATATACTCTATTATTGTCTATGGCAGTAGCATAAGAGTTACAGCTCTGAGGGGAAGGCTTTCTAATGTCTGCTTTGACAGGAGGTTTTCCCAATGCAAGTGTTACAGCTCTGATGGGAAAGGTATCCTGCAATCAGGAGCCAAAGAATACCACAAAACCATACCTTACAACAGATCTCACACAAGAGATTTATTGGGAGGGGAAAACCCACGAGGGCGGCTGCCTCTGCTAGTGAGAAGCAGCAGAGAACTGGGCAGAATGCAGGATTTATGTAGGGGTTCTGGAGAAGGTGGCCTGGGATTGGAGGGATTATGTGGCCTGATCTTGTGGCAGCACTGGCTGGCTACTCTTGACTCTCCAAGGGTCAGGAGGCTGTCAGAGTAGTCTAGGGGTGGAGCCTGGCAGCTCTAGGTCTCCAAGGGTCAGGAGGCTGTCAGAGTAGCCTAGGGGTGGAGCCTGGCAGCTCTAGGTCTCCAGGTGGGGCTTGCAAAGGAAATCTCTGCCCAGGCAGGGAACAGCCAACGGATAGCCTGGTCTTCCCTCCACCGGAGGGAGTGCCGAGTCACTGAGCTGAGGGTTTTCCTGCTTAAGAGTTTTATCTGATCCTGTCTTGGACAAAACTGCTCCCATCTGTAAACAATACCGGGCCATCAGTTAGAGCAGGTCTAACAGACTGAATCATGCCCCTCACTCCAAGATAGTCATTTGGGGGATCTGCAGGGTCATTATTTAGCAGGTGACTGGCAGGGTTGAGGGCTGATGTCTTGTGGAACCAAATGTGGAGTTGATTGAGAAGCAGGGCTTGGTATTGGGTACTGAGTGTTAGACATCCATTTCTCCGGTCCTCAACAAAGTGTGGGGCTGTCAGGAACAGTTAGTGCCATAAAGTTAATTTGCCAGTTTTTTTTTTTTTAAACCAGTATACTCAGCCATCTTCCTGTTACCAGGTCAAGACTCTTGGACAGATACGTCACAGGTCTTTTCCAGGGACCCAGGATTTGTATGAGGATTACTTAGACAATGCCTCTGACCTCATCCATGTACAAGGTGAATGGCTTAGCAATGCTTGGGAGGGCCAGGGCCAGGACAGACACTGGGGGATTTTTCAAAATTTCAGAGGCTCTCTGCCCAGTGTCAGTTCATTGCAAAATCTTTGTACCTTGATGCTGCCATAGAGGGGTTTGGCTGTTTCAGGAAATTCTATTATCCATAGCTGGCAGTAACCAACGGCCCCAGAAAGTCTCATACTTTTTTTTTTTTTTTTTTTTTTTTTTTTTTTGAAGCAGGGATTTGCAAGGTGACTGAAAATATGGTCATAGGAAGTTATCCACTTACCTTCCCCTAGGTTGCAGCTTAGGTATGTGAACTGAGGGATACACCACTGAGTCTTCTTGGCTCACATTCTGTCCCCAAGGGCTTGGAAGGGTTCTAAAAGGCCTTCTATCTACATTCCTCCTTAGTAGTTGAAGCTATGAGGAAGTCTTCTACATATCTTTCTCTGGGGTGTCTGGGACCAACTGTAAGTGTTTTTGTTAGGATGGAAAGGTATCCTGGGACTTGGAAGCCCAGGGAAGGAAAGGCCTACTACCACTTTGACAGCTTTTGAGGCTATGCTGGGGATACTCTCCCCTAGGAGCTGCAATACCTCTGCTGAGGAGGCTTCCTTTCAGAGCAGTGTGGTTCCTGAGCTACCGTGTTTTAGGATATCTGCCATTAGGACACTGACCCAACTCCGAGCAGTAAGGTTTCTGAGCTCCTGTGTCTCAGGATGCCCTTCCAGTGGGACACATTCTCCCCTCAGAGCTGTGTGGTTCCTGGGCTTCTGAGAACCAGGATGCCCTTCCAACTGAGCAGAAACCACTTAAAATCAGACCAGGGGAGTCTGGTGATATCTCACACAGATCCCAGACATAGGATCTAAGGTCATTTCCTCTCTTGTGTGCTAACCAGATGATACTTCTACAGACCAAATTTACCTCTGGAAGTGTTCAGACCAGATGCCTTTTGACTTACCTTTTTTTTCCTCTTCCTTTTGAGTGGTGGCTTGGTGCCTCTGGAGCACTTTGTGGTGATCAGTCAGGATTTTTCTGGAGCCCTAGAACATTTCAGGTTCCTGTCTAGGATCCCTTGTAGAGATTTTGCTGGGGCCTTCAAAATAGACGAGCCCAGGAGATATGACCACTCAGACATGTCTTATAGCCAATTGGAAGTCTTCATTCCAGATGGCTGGGACTACAGTCAGGTACTCAGGACCCACATTTTTAGAGTAAGTGCTGAGTTTTTGGAGTAAGGGCTTTTTAAAGGTAAAAACCACATCCTGATATCTTAGCAGCTACAGGGCAGTTTAACAGAAGCTAAGCTAAGCTGGAAGGGGAGGTTTGTATAAGTAGGCGGTTTAACAGAAGCTAAGTTAGCTGGGGCATTTTGATCTTACGTTCCTAGAACAGAATTAGATGCCTTTTGTCCAAGCTTTAAAATTCTGGGTTGGAAATTAATCTAAATTTATCTAAGACCTATGACGGTCTTGTTAGAAATAGGATCTATTTTAGCTGGACAGTCAAACCATTTGATGTATGAACACTGTCAGTTTCTCCTAGATACATTATATCAGTGTTCCTCAGAATCTGTAGGAACTCAAGTAGTATATGGAGAAATAAAACAGGAAGGGGACTTAATATTGTTTTTTGGGAAGCAGGTCTTTAAGCAGTTGTGGTATTGTATAATCCTACTTTTCTGTTGTCTGAACACACTTGCAAAGAAGGCTGGAAGGATGTTATCTAAGAATATGAGCAGTGCCTGGACCCTGGGTGTGGCAACTAAATTAGAAGCAACCTCCCCAAGCAGAAAGGTAGCTGAAAGGTAGGCTATTTAGTTTGATGCTTTATTTCCAGCAGGGGCCTATAAATGAGTGAGAGCAGGCCCCCAACTTCTACCATTTGAACATGACAGTGACATTCCAAGGGGACCCTGAAAAGCAGTTTTTTTCTTTTCTTCTTTTTTTTTAGGGGTGGGTGGGTGTTTTAGGGGATAAGGTTTTTTTGTGTAACCCTGGCTGCCCTGGAACTCACTCTATAGACCAGGCTGACCTCAATCTCACAAGAGATCCTTCTGCCTCCTGAGTGTGTGCCACTACTGTCCAGCAAAAAGCAGTTAAGAGTTCGGGGCGCTGTGCTTTAGAGGAACGGTGGAGGATGACTGACTCGGTGTCCATGCTGCAGGCCTCTCGACCTCTGACCTTCAGAGGCTCCCCATTTCTCTAGTCTTGAACATACCTTATGAAAAATTCTAAGCAGACACAAAAGTTGGAAGAGCTGTGTTTACCATACCACAGGGTGTCTTGGTTTATCTTCAATCCACACCTTTCCTGAGTGTTTCAAAGCTGACTCTGGTGCTTTGTGTTTTGTGAAGTATCCCTTTGTCCCAGTGTAGCTTTCTTAAAAGGTCAGACGTCTTGTCCCATCTCTTCCATTAAAGTGTTCCCAGTAGTGCTTGGCACGTTGAGTACTCAATAAATACTTGCTGAAATTCAGTAGCTTCATTCCATAGCTTCATTCTCTGTGGACTCCGAGTAAATTCTTCTCACTGTGGCTGATCCATAGTATCACATATCTTAGAATGTTCCTCCAACTGCTTGTGGTCCAAGTTTATCACTTGATGTGTGGTACAGACATCTGTGTCTGTGTATGTATATTTTCTCTTCTAGAACTAGTAGTAGGAAGATAGTCGCCCCCCTCCCACTCCCCGAACTTGTAAAAGCCAAAATAATGAAAATTATTTTGAAAATTACACACTGCACACTCCCATGCTGTCTCCACACCTTTGCAGTGGAGAAGCATGGAGAGGACAGATTGAGGGAAGTCCCACAGCTGATCTCTGTAGATGTGCGTGTTTCCCTGCGACCTCAGTTTCCTTCCTTAGCAGCTTCATTGGGTGGTGAGGCTTACATGAGGGCTTTTTGGCTTCTTGTGGGCACTTCACAGGTACTGTGCTGTTCATGTGTGCTGTGGCCACCTTGAGAGGTCCTCTGTATAGACTAAATAGATGGTCTGTGAACACATGTGGATTTAGCCAGTTGAGTGAGAAATCAAGGGCAGTTTTCTCCAGTGTTGCCCCTGAGAATCTTTTGTACCCAAATACCTGGCATTGTCCCAGTTTCTACCCTTTCCTCCTGTCTCCAGGTCACCAGTTAATTAACTGTATTATTTTATATTTGTGTTTATTTCTTCTCCAGAACTTAAAACTGCTTATTTCTGTTCACTTCCAATACCTCTCATTGCTCCCTACTGCATAGGGAGCTGTTCACCTTTCTTTCTCTTCATTGCCCCAAGGACCTTATTGCAGCTTGTTAGAGAGCTTCTTCACTCTGGGCCATTTTACGGCCCAGTTCCCAGTCTAACACAGTTGATCTAGCTTTTGCCTCTTACAGACCAGACCTTTTAGTTTCTGGCTGTAGCCCATAGCAGCAGTTGCAGAGTTCCATCCTTCTCTGTTACTCAGTGCGTTTGTGCCTGGGTTGCTGGGGTAGGCTTGCTATTTTGCTGAACAGAAGAGAAGTGAGTGCAGTCTTGCTGGGTGTTGCTATGTGTAGTTCTGTTCTCACAGTCTAGTGCACAATATTCCTATTACTATTTTTTGGGGGGGTTCAATCTGATGGTGAAGATGAAAGTTAAGCTTTGTTTTTTTCTCGTTTATATTTCTTTTTCTGTGAAATGTTGGTTTATATTTTTGCCTGTTTTCCTCTTGGCCTTTTTGTTTGTTTCTTGTTTATTTGTGAGACAGGGTATCATTATGTAGCCCAAGGTGATCGTGAACATATGTTCTTTAGTCCTGGAATTTTAGGGCATACCACCATGCCTGGCTTTCCTAGTCTTGGTGTTCTTGGTGTTTATAGATAAGAAATGTTGGCCCTTTATGGGTTGGTGAAACAGTTCCTGAAGCATTAGGGGGACTAAGATGGATAGGATCATCCGGAGTTGATATGGTGGGGGAGATAGCCTTAGGACGGAGGTCTACATACTTGCAGACAGAGTAGCCATTGTCTGTTCTAAGAGGGTGGGTATTCTGGAAAGGATTCCTTCAGAGACAGAGTGACAATTACCTGTAGTCTGAAGGGCATTAGTTTTTCAGCTGGTGGAAAGAAGAACTGAAGATCCTTAGGTCTCTTTAGAAGAATGAGGGTGGAGAGTTGTCCATGTGAAGGGCTCTAGGCTACAGAGGAAAGACGTATGGGGAAAACACACCACATTAGACCTCCCTTTTAAACCTGGTGGTCTGTGACTGAGTGTAGGTTCTCAGATGTGAAGGTTATTGGGATCTCTGGGGCAGCCTTAAACACTGCCCCCCTTAGGTCCCTTAACTACTTGATTTTGATTTCTCAGGCAGTGTGAGCTGGTGAGGGATAAGGCTAGTGTTTCTCAGAGCTGCCAGGTAGTTCTATTGGTGTTTGTAGTTGAGAGGCACTGGGTAAGAGAATATGGCAGCAGGAGAGATGGATAGAGCAGAAGAAGACTGATAGACTCTTCCCTCCCTCCCTCCCTCCCTCCCTCCCTCCCTCCCTCCCTCCCTCCCTCCCTCCTTCCTTCCTTCCTTCCTTCCTTCCTTCCTTCCTTCCTTCCTTCCTGGGGAGCAGGGACAGGGTTTCTCGCTCTGTAGACCAGGCTGGCCTTGAACTTACAGAGCTCTCGTCTGCCTCTGCCTTCCAAGTGCTGATATAAAGACTTGAGCCACCACCGTACCCAGTAGAAGCCTGCTGCTGCTGCTGCTGCTGTTGTTGTTGTTGTTGTTGTTGTTTCTTCTTCTTCTTCTTCTTCTTCTTCTTCTTCTTCTTCTTCTTCTTCTTCTTCTTCTTCTTCTTCTTCTTCTTCTTCTTCTTCTTCTTCTTCTTCTTCTCCTCCTCCTCCTCCTCCTCCTCCTCCTCCTCTTCTCCTCCTCTTCCCCCTCTTCTTCCTCCTCTCCCTCCTCCTTCTCCTCTTCCTCCTCTTCCTCCTCCTTCTCCTCTTCCTCCTCTTCCTCCTCTTCCTCCTCTTCCTCCTCCTCTTCCCCCTCTTCTTCCTCCTCTTCCTCCTCCCCCCTCCTCCTCTTCCTCCTCCCCCTCCTCCTCTTCCTCCTCCCCCCTCCTCCTCTTCCTCCTCCCCCTTCCTCCTCTTCCTCCTCCTCCTCCCCCTCCTCCTCTTCCTCCTCCTCCTCCCCCTCCTCCTCTTCCCCCTCTTCTTCCTCCTCTTCCTCCTCCTCCTCCCCCTCCTCCTCTTCCTCCTCCTCCTCCCCCTCCTCCTCTTCCCCCTCTTCTTCCTCCTCTTCCTCCTCCTCCTCTTCCCCCTCTTCCTCCTCCTCCTCCTCCTCTTCCTCTTCCTCTTACTCCTCCTCCCCTCCTCTTCCTCCTCCTCCCCCTCCTTCTCTTCCTCCTCTTCCTCTTCCTCCTCTTACTCCTCCTCCTCTTCCTCTTCCTCCTCTTCCTCCTCCTCCTCCTTTAATTATGTATTTATATCCCAAATGCTGCTCGCTCCTCCACTCCTCCTTCTAGGGTTCCTCCTCCATACACCCTCCTTTTTGCTTCTGAGAAGGTGGCCCCTCCCTGGGTATGCTCCCAACCCTGGTGCATCAAGTCTGAAGGATTAGGTGAGAAGTCTGACTCTTAACCTCTTGTTAAGTTGTCCCTCATCAGAACTGCTTGTTTGGACTGGAGAGATGGTTCAGTGGTTAAGAGCACTGACTGTTCTCCCTGAGGTCCTGAGTTCAAATCCCAGCAACCACATGGTGGCTCACAACCATCTGTAATGAGATCTGATGCCCTCTTCTGGTGTGTCTGAGGACAGCTACAGTGTACTTACATATAATAAATGAATAAATCTTTTTTTTTTTTTTTGGTTCTTTTTTTCGGAGCTGGGGACCGAACCCAGGGCCTTGCATAAATCTTTAAAAAGCAGGTGGGCTGGGAGAGAGCAGGGGACTAGTCACATTCTAACCTGATGCCTGGGAGAGGCCAATCAAGGTGCTCCGGAGCATGCTCTGATCTTGTTTTCTTGTGTACAGTATTGGAAATGGAGCCCTGGGGCCTCTCCCTTGGTAAGCAATTGCTTTTTCACTGAACTATATCCCCTCACACTTTGTGAGAAACTGAGAGACAGTAATTTAAGCTTGGCATGGCTACATGCCATGTCTATAGCTTCAGTTGCATAGTGATTTGAGACCAGTTTGAGTTTTGTGAACTCATAACAAAAAACACAACCAGAAGTGAGAGAGACAGAGAGAGTGTGTGGAGGGGGAATTGATTGAGAATGATCAGAATTTAAGTCCTAAGTGTGGGACTTGTTCTGGAAGAGGGACAGAACCAGTGGTGTATGGTGGCCACTTTGAAATGAGGGTAGTTTTACTTAAAAAAAAAGTGTGTGTGTGTGTGTGTGTGTGTGTGTGTGTGTGTGTGTGTGTGTGTGTGATGGAGGTTGGGGATGTGCCACAGCACACATATAGAGGTCTGAGGACAATTTGTGGGAGTTGGTTCTCTTCGCTACCTTGTTAAGTCTAGAGATTCAGATTGCAAGTGCCTTTGTCTGATGAGCTATCTATCTCACGGGCTCTGATACTTCTTTTAGCTTTGATGCTATTTGACACAGGAAATACAGGGCTAAGAGCGAGTGACAGGGCATAGGTCAGTGAAGAGAGTGGCTCGGACCCTCTTGACACCAGCATTCAGTACTAGGTAGAGTGGACAGTGACCTTTATTAGACAGAAATGCACTGGGCTGCTTGTTTGTATTAGGGCATTAGCATGGCTGCCATAGCACTAGGCATTGTACTCAGGACATAAACAAAGAGGGAGGGGAGTTTTGAAGTTGCTTGTGTTCCCACATACCAGAGACAGGCGAGCCATCTCCTTACACCAGCTCTGTGAATTTGACCAGGACGGAGGAAATGGTGAATAGTGACAAAGGCCCTTGTAACATTCCTGTGACACTGAGACCTTGTTAACAATGCCAGGAGACACTGCTTGATTGTGTTGGTGGACATTTGCTGTGAGCACCAGATGAAGGACAGACCCCTGAGCAGCCTGGGCGCCACTTCTTTTGGCTTTTTTTCTGGTTCAGTTCTTCCTTAGGTGAGTGAGGACAGGAACGAGGCATCTCCCTTTTTCTTACTGCAAGCTTCTGTGGAATAGGGGCCTGAGAATACAGTCACTTAATATTGGTGCTGTTGGAGAGAAACCAGGGCATTGGCAAAGGTGAAATTGGGTTCTCTTCGGTAAGAAAATAAAGCTGTTGACACTTTCCCCAAGTTGGTATTTTGGAAGTCTTTAGAAAAAAAGTCTATGTAGTGCTGCTCTTGTCACATCAACAGTGTCATATGTGGGTCCTGGCTCTGTGGAGTTGATAATTCTTCAGGACAGTGGCTGTCCAGGTGTGCATTATCTGCACTCTTGCTGTCAGGCACTCAGTATGAATTGTCAAATGTGTCCTAGCTGTGCATTTCTTTATTGTCCCAGTAGACCATGATGAGACCAGTTAGGGGTGCACACAGCTCTGAAGCACATGGAATTGTTAATGGTATTGGAGCAAAGGAAGTTGTTACATTGTTGATGTCCGTGCTTGTGTAGGGCATGCGTGTGGTTGTGTATGAGGAAGCCAGCAGGCATCTCATCTTCTTCTTTTGATATAGGGTCTCTCACTGGGACCTGAGATTAAGGCGATTTGGCTGGCTAGGAGCCCTGGAGAATCACCCAGTCTCTACCCTTCCCCAGTGTTTCAAAATGTGAACCACCACTTCAGACTTTTTACATGGGCCGTGTGGTTTGAACTTGGGTCCTTGTATTATGCTGCAACTACTTGACTCACTGGTCATTCTCTCCAGATACCTGCTTCCTTTCTTTCTTCTTCTGCCTGACCAATATATATAATTTAATTTAAAAAATTTAATTGTGTGTATGTGTGTGCACGTGTACATGTAAATGAGGTGCCCTCCCTGGAGACCACAGGACATCTGATCTCTCAGGCAGTTGTGAGCTGCCTGATGTGGGTACTGGGAACTAAACTTTGGTCCTCTGCAAGAACAGCACCTGCTCTTAACTTCTGAGGCATCTCTCTAGCCCCTGTCTCATATTATTAAAGTGAGCTTCTGAGTCTTCCCTCCCTGATGTGGGGCCACGTGACAACTAGGTCAGCTAAGCAATGATATGTCTATTTTGCCACTCCTGTTGGGTTCTATACAACTTTGAGTATCTCAGGCTCATGCACTCTGACCTCCTTAAATATGTCTGCAGAGGGACATTGCTCACTTGCCTGTACTCTATGCCCTCACACTCTACTTTATATCTCTTTGCTCTGTGGACTAAACTGTTGTCTGAACCATTGCTTGCTCTGTGTCTGTGTTTGAAGAAGAGAGGCAGAGAAGAGAATACATCACTGCTGGGTCCCTCCCTGTGCCTGTCCCTGACACTCACTGACTCTAGTGGGGATGGTATGCCAGACAAGCAATGCCTCTTGCAGGCTTCCATTGAGAAATCCAGCACATGGTTTCAGGGTGCAGTTTTCTTCCACTGTTAAAAGTTAATTGTCTTGAACTGAGTGTTTAAAAATATCCTGTAACATATTTGTAGTACTCAGAGCACGAATCAGAAGATAAATGACTTTCTGAGAAAGCTTCAAAGAAAGAACTGGTTTTTATCTTTCTCTATCCTTTTCCGCTGCAAACCCACCAGGGTCTCCTTCTGAGCATGCTTGTTCTATAAATAGAACAGCAGGTCTCTTTGGGCAGCCCAAGCTTGCAAGCTCTGGTCTACTTTCTGAAACATATTTGTGTGACTGTGTATCTGTCTGTGTATATGGGTGATGGCGTAGATTGTATTTTAATTTTGCTCTTTTCCTCTTTTGTATGAGAAGCTAGGAGCAGATACAAAACATACTTTTGTATCTCTCCTTTAATGATAGTTTGTAACTTTTCTGGGTTGGCACATTGGTTTTGCAGCCTTATTTTTATTTTAACATTTGTGCTTAGGAAAGAAATGCAAGCAATTTCTTCCTCTTCCAAGGTAAGGAAGCTGAATTGGGGTGAGGAGGGATCCACAGGAGAGGTTCTCTGTGTGCTTCAGGCATTAATGGATGGTTATGTGCAGATGTAGTTAACAAGAATGCCATCCATGTGAGCGGACCTGGAAAGGGTATTCAGAATCTAAGGTGGTTACAGCGCTTCTGTACTGCAGATTGGCTCCTGTCCTGGCCTTAGGGCCTTGTTCTGTTGTAGTGCATGCTAGTGACTGTAGCTGGAGGTGTTTCTCCTGTGGATTGTGGCATCATGCTGTTTTCCTTGATACTTTCTAACTGCCTGGGAAATAGTAAGTGATGCCTTCAGAGATAAGAGGTGAAGGTAGATACTACAGCATGAGTAACTGCTCCTCAGCAGTCTAGTCTCAAGAGTGCAGCTGGCATAGTACCAGGTCGGACCCATAGAGTACATTCTAGTGAGCCTGAGAGTAAATGTGGACACACGCATCTCAACCAGCCTAGAAGGTGCCCCAGGAAGATGACTTGTGTCAGGAGAGGAAGTGTCAGGCACCATATAATGGTGGGCTGTGGGCCTCGAACCTGGCTCTGCGTGTTTAGGGCGTGAAGGAGCTGGGGTTTGGTTTAATATTTTTTATGTCTCTCTACCTTTCTTCCCTGAGATATGGGATGGTGGAAACTTAGTTACACAGTGTGCTGTCTTTGTACTATGGCACATTTCGATGACCCGAGCTTTCTGTGTCTTGTTTAAAGTATCCTCAAATGCTGGATGTTGATGGTGCATGCTTTTAATCCCAAGACTTGGGAGGCGGAGGCAGGCAGATCTTGTGAGTTCCAGGCCAGTCTAATTCTACAGAGCAAGTTTCAGGACAGCTAGGGCTACACAGAGAAAACCCTCTCTGGAAAAAGGAAAAAAAAACTCTGTCTTGAAAAACTTAAAAAAATTTTCCCCCCAAATGTCCAGGTGCTTTATACACACACACTATTTTAAAAGTGGGTTAAAGGGCAGAGCTGCACAGCTGTAGTGTAAGGAAAGCACTGAATATGGAGTTGAGTTCTTGGTCTTCTGGATATACTTGTTATTATTTTTTCTTTGCTGTGCTTGGGATGGAACCAGGGCCTTGAGTGTGCTGACAAATAGTCTATACTGAGCTCTACCAGGCCTGTTATTAGTATTGACTGCATTGGTGACTCTTGAGTGGTTCAGGGCATCTGGCCATTTCTTCAGTGTTTGATTTCCAAGTAGTATGTTGGGATCAGGGTTCACTGGGAGCCAAGTACATGGGACCCTGCTCTGAGTTGCTGTTATCTGAGCAGGGGGAGTTCTCTAGGGAGAAGGGAATATTTCCTGTAGTATAATGGGCTTTTCAGTAACATGGGGGTAAGGGAGTGGGGAGTAGGGGGCAGGGGGCAAGGGGGCAGGGGGCAGGGATGAGTATCAGATACCTACGCTGACCTCAGAACCATGCAGAGGGCTGAGTAGAACACAGGCTAGAGCCACACTGAAACTCAGAGCAGTGGACGTGAACAGTTTTGGCAACAAGATCCTGAGAAATGGCAGGAGGCCAGAGAACACGAAGGCAGGGCCAAGAATAGCTGAAGAATACCAAAGGCTGAAGCTGGAGAATGCACTGGTCTTTGTTGTCCCCAGCTGCTGCTTCCTGGAGGCTCTCGAACCTCAGTTTCTCCTGTGCTAATCTGCTGGGCATAGTTAGGGAACACCTTGGGTCTCTTAAGGCATGGTCTGTCTATTAGAGAAATGGTATGCCCCTTGCCTCTCCCTTTCAGCACAGTGCTTAGTCTGTGTAAGGTTAAGGTCTGTGAGAAAATGAGAACTGTTCTCCTTTGGCCCCTTAGGGACACACTTTGTTCACCATCATGACAGGCTGCTTCAGGGTGATGGGCACCTCAGAAATGCAAGCTCACAGTGTGCTTCTGTGCTTTCAGACCATCCTCAAAGAGGGCATGCTGACCAAACAGAACAACTCGTTCCAGCGATCGAAGAGGAGGTACTTTAAACTTCGAGGGCGAACACTCTACTATGCTAAAACAGCAAAGGTGAGGCACCTTTAGAGGACTACCTCAGGAGCCACATTTAGGAGCCCAGAACTCTTGCATGGGATAAATATTTGCATACCAGTTATTTCTAGTTAGGGTTGTTTGTTTGTTTGTCATTTGCTTGTTTTGGTCATGTTGGAATTGAACCCGGGCCTTGGATGTGGTATTCAGAGTTTACCACAGAACTGTAGCCCCATAAATCTGGCTTGTAATAGTAGGTGTCAGATTTTATTTGTCACTAAGCATGCTTTATTTCTTGTAAAAATTATTTTTGTTCATTTTCCCCTTGTCTAAAAATGGAAAAATGGTCACAGAACAAACTATATTACAGTTTCTTTCCTTTCAGAAAGATGGGAGCCACAGGCTCATGAATCTTTTATTATGGGCTAAGAACTGCTCTGGTCACTGGGCATCTTAGTGTGTGAGCAGAAATATGCAGGTCTTTATTTCTAGGCTTCCCAGCAACTGGCCCTGGGTGGTGAGTTCTGGCTGTGTTAAGACTCAAAGCTGGACTCCTCAGGCAGCTGTCAGAGGAGCAGCTGGGATGTTGCTGCTTTGAATGTGCTATCGGACTTCAAACCCCAGTGTGCAGGCTGGCAGGTCAACATGTCTCCGTGTTGGTGGCAGTTCTTGGGCATTAAGAAAAGTCTGGAATGATAAGCATCTCTAGAGAGTTAGTGTGCTGAAATTAGAAGTGGAGCAAGGCAACATGCTTAGAAAGGCTTCTGACCACAGCCATGGTTATTTTAGTCCAGTGGTGGGGGTAGGGAGGGTTTTCTTAGTTTAACAACTTAGTCTTTCCTTCAGGGATTCCAGATAGAGAAATCTTAGAATAGAAGGAACAGTAAAGTAAACAGGAGGTAGGGGCTGTGGCTTGGGCCTAGGTTGAGGGAGGAGTAGAGGGAGCCCCTAGATCTGACTGGGTTCTGTTCCTTGGCTTTCTTTATGGCAGGGTGGGTTTATCCTCGTGGGGTTTGTCTCTTGCCCCTACAATATTTGTTTTAGTTGGAACTTTTCTCCAAATGTGTTTGCTGGAGAAACCCAAGCCATAGGGATCCTCTGACTCTGGATCCTGACTGACTGTCTCAAATCTAAAAGAGAAACACAAGAAAGAAAGGTCAGCATTGTTATAGTGTACCCACTAATGACCTCTGTGGAGTGGAAGCCACAGACTACCTGTGGTCCATGCTCTTTGGGAGAGGCAGGCAGGTGGTTGCATGCATTTTGCATGGTGGTTTATTGCTCAGATGTTGAGGGGTGTGTAGGGAGAATGTGGGCAGCACTACTAGTGCTTGCGTGTGTTTGCCCTGGCTTGCCTGATACCCTCTGTCTGCATCTCTCTCCAGTCGATTATATTTGATGAGGTAGACCTGACTGATGCCAGCGTGGCAGAGTCCAGCACCAAAAATGTCAACAACAGTTTCACGGTAAGATTCTAAGCCACACCCATATCCTTCTCCAAGGTTGCTTTGCTTTCTCATTGCAACGTGGAGGACTTCAGAGTTCCTCATCTCCTTCCTGATTGGAGTGATTTCTGATAAATGTTGAATTTCATGCTGAAAGCAGTACTGTGACTGGAGAATAATCAGAATTTGGTAATGTAAGCACAAAGCAAAAAGGCCTAAATGAAATGTTTTTAAGGTGTTGCTGCTTATACATTAACATTTGTTCAGAGGCTTGCTTGCTTCTTCTCTTGCTTCCTCTTTCCCTCCCTCTCTCTTCTTTCCTCGGTTTTGAGGTAAGGTCACTCTATGCCGTTCTGGCTTCCCTGGAACTAGCTGTTCCAGGCTGACCTTGAACCCACAGAGAACTTTCCAAGCTGGGGTTAAAGGCGTATGAAGGGTCACATCAGCACACCTGGCTTATTTTTGTGGAAATTTGGGAAAACCAGAAAAGCTTAGATTTAAGATAATTGAAAAGCAACTATACTCACCCATCTTACAACACAGAATATTAGTAATCTGGTATACTTCTTTTTGTCTTTTATTTAATGCATTTGTAACAGTTATGTAGGGTTTTTGTTGTTGTTGTTGTTTTTGTTTTTCTCAAAAGTTCCAAGACCTCAGAGGCAGCCAACCACTCGCTCTGGTGTCAACTTTGTTCACTCTTCCCTGCTTCCTTGAAATTAGACTGACCATTTTCTTTCACATGTTTCTTTTCTTGAAAACGTTCTTGAAAGCTTTTGGGGACTCTTCTCTCACAGTTGATCCAAATTTGCATATTATTTATATATTTTCTTGTAAGACTGTAACTCTGGCCTCACAAGCTGATATCAGCAGTAGCAGGACTCGCTCTAGTGGTGGCACTGGAACCTTTAAAGCATATATTTCTAATACTAAGCTAGCTCAAACACAGAAAGTATTTGCCGCCTAATTTTTCAGATTATTCCTTTATAACTCAGTGAAGGTGGGTACCATCCTCATGTTGTTGATGCTGGTGTTGGACCCTCTGTCTGTTCTGTTCGTGTAACCGCTGCAGGCTTTCCTGTGGTAATCTAACTAACTGGGCTTTCCTCATGGCCCCTTGCTTTCCATTGTCCTTAGAGTGCTTGTACTTTCTCTCCATTAACTCTGTGGTTTACTCACTGACTGGGGAAAGGCATTTAAACCATGTAGGTCAGTGGTTCTCAACCTTTTAAACGTTGCAATCCTTTAATATAGTTCCTCCTGTTGTGGTGACTCCCAACCACTAAATTACTCCATAATAGTAATGTTGCTACTGTTATGAATCATAAAATGTAATGTAAATGCCTGATATGTAAGATACCTGATTTGTGACCCTCAAAGGGGTCATGACCCACAGTTTGAGAGCCAATAATGTAGGTGAACTCTTCTCTGATTTGGGTTTTTCCTTCCTTGAGAGGTTTCCTGTGGTTCAGGCTAGCCCGGACTTGATCAATAGCCAAGACCAACTGTAAACTGCTGCTCCTCTTGCCCCACCCCCCCACTTAGCTGATACTGTAGCTATTCACTGCTTTGCCTGGCTCGATGTGATTAATTTACTTTTTGTTTTGTTTTGTTTTGTTTTTCAAGACCAGGTTTCTTTGTCCTAGAACTAGTTCTGTAGACCAGACTGGCCTTGAACTCACAGAGAACCATCTGCCTCTGCCTTCCAAGTGTTGGGATTAAAGGTGTGTTGCTGCCATGGCTCAGTAATTCATTTACTTTTTAATTTTATTTTCTGTAGTACTGGGAATTGACCCAATGGCTTTGTGCATGCTAGGTAAGTGCTCTAACCATGCATTGAGCTATATCCCAAGACACTTTTAGAGAGTTTTATTTAAAAGTTATTTTTTATTTTATGTGTGTGTGTGAGTGCCTATACATACATATGTGTGTCGTGTCTATGCCTAGTGGGCATCAGACCCCTACAAATTGGAGTTATAGGTGTTGGTGAAAAGTCTGAGTTCTCTGAAGAAGGAAGTGCTCACAACTGCTGAGACAGCTTTCCAGACCTCCATTGGAGGGTTTTTTTTTTTTTTTTGGTTCTTTTTTTCGGAGCTGGGGACCGAACCCAGGGCCTTGCGCTTCCTAGGTAAGCGCTCTACCACTGAGCTAAATCCCCAGCCCCTCCATTGGAGGTTTTAATTAAGTAATTATATAAAAGTACACTGTAGCTGTCTTCAGACACATCAGAAGAGGGCATCAGATCCCATTACAGATGGTTGTGAGCCACCATGTGGTTCCTGGGATTTGAACTCAGAACCTTTGGAAGAGCAGTCAGTGCTCTTAACCACTGAGCCATCTCTCCAGCTTCCCTTTTGGGGTTTTTAATAGGACACCTTGGTCCCCTTTTGGCCTGGAACTTACTATGCAGCCTAGGCTGGCCTTAGTCTCCTGATGCTCCTGGCTCAGCATCTTGTTTGATGAGATTTTGGGTATTTTACATCACACCTGGTTTATGTTGTCATTGTTGTCTTCCTCTTCCTCTTCTTCCTCCTGCCCCTTCTCCTCCTCCAGTTATTTATTTTTATTTGTGTGTGTGTGTGTGTGTGTGTGTGTGTGTGTGCGCGCGCGCGCGCTTATGCATTCCCTGTGCATGTAGAACTCACAGAGGCCAGAAGAGAGTACCTAATGTTCCTGGAACTGGAGTGAAAGTGGCAGGAAGTTGCCTGACATGGGAGCTCAGGCCCTCTGAAAGAACAGTGCATTCTGTTAACTGCTGAGCCACTTTTGCAGCCTTTTAAAATTATTTTATTTTTAATTGTGTACATATGTGTGTAGGTACCAGACGAGGCCAGAAGAATTGGATTTCCCCTGGAGCTGGAGCTGTAGGTGGTTGTGAACTGCCTCATTGTGGGTGCTAAGCACTGAACACTAACCCTCTGCCTTTAACCACTGAGAAAGCTCTCTAGCCCCCTTTTCCTTTGTATGCATCTGTTTTCTATCGGTAATCTCTCTCTCTCTCTCTCTCTCTCTCTCTCTCTCTCTCTTTCTCTCTGTGTCTCTGTCTCTGTGTCTCTGTCTCTCTGTCTCTGTCTCTGTGTGTGTGTGTCTGTCTCTCTGTCTCTCTCTGTGTGTGTCTCTGTTTCTCTCTGTGTGTGTGTGTCTCTGTTTCTCTCTCTGTGTGTGTGTCTCTGTTTCTCTCTCTGTGTGTGTCTGTCTCTCTCTCTGTGTGTCTCTGTCTCTCTCTGTGTCTCTCTCTCTCTCTTTCTCTCTCTGTGTTTGTCTCTCTGTCTCTGCCTCTATGTCTCTCTCTCTGTGTCTCTGTCTCTCTGTCTCTGTCTCTGTCTCTCTGTGTATGTGTGTCTCTCTGTCTCTCTGTGTGTCTCTGTCTCTCTGTCTCGCTCTCTGTGTGTCTCTGTCTCTCTGTCTCTGTCTCTCTGTGTATGTGTGTGTCTCTCTGTCTCTGTCTCTCTGTGTCTCTGTCTCTCTGTCTCTGTCTCTCTGTGTCTCTGTGTCTCTGTCTCTCTGTGTGTGTGTCTCTGTCTCTCTGTCTCTCTCTCTTTCACTGTGTGTGTGTGTCTCTCTGTCCCTCTCTGTCTCTGTCTCTCTGTCTCTGTCTCTGTCTGTCTCTGTCTCTGTGTGTGTGTGTGTGTGTGTGTGTGTGTGTGTGTATCTGTTTGTCTTATCTATCTGAGAATCTGAGAGAGGGTCTTACTATATATCTTAAACTTACCTATAACTGGTGATCCTTCAGCTGTGGCTTCCAAGTGCTAAAATACAGTTATGATCCACCCCACCTGACTTGTTTTTCTGTTTTTATTTATTTGAAGATATATTTAAAAATTAAAAAAAATTGTGTGTGTGTGAATTTACAATGGCATGTATGAGGTGGTCAGAGGACAATTTTGAGGAGCCAGCTCTCTCCTCTGTTGTAGATTTTGGGGATGACACTAAGATTGTCAGGTTTGGTGGGACTTGACTTAACCTGCTGAGCTGTCTCATTGGCCCTGACTTTTCAAGGTTTCAAAGTCCCAGTTCTTTTTTTAAAAAATTTACTCAGTGCATTTATTTTAGAGTTATTTATTCTGTGTCAGAATATTCAAGTGTTTGGTTCTTTTTTTTTTTTAAATATTTATTTATTTAGTATATGAGTACACTGTCGCTGTCTTCAGAAGAGGGCATCGGATCCCATTACAGATGGTTGTGAGCCACCATGTGGTTGCTGGGATTTGAACTCAGGACCTCTGGAAGAGCAGTCAGTGCTCTTAACCGCTGAGCCATCTCTCCAGCCCTTGGTTCTTTTAAATATCTTTTCTGTTTAGTTTTTCTCTTGGCTCTTATTCTTTGGCCTTTTTTGCTGCTGTGTAATTTTGATTAACATGGTATAGAAGTTGTCAAGATGACTTTAGGCTCTCATTCTTTTCTTGAAAGGATTTGTTCCTTTGATCCTTGAAGGCAGAAAAGTTACAGCAGATCTACTGAAATCTAGGCTGAGGTAGAGGCAGTTTGAGGATTGTCTTAGTCACTGTTGTGTTGTTGTGAAGAGACACCATGACCAGGGCAACTCTTAAGAAAGAAAGCATGTAATTGGGGCATTGTTTACAATTTGATAGTCCATTATCCTCATGACGGGGAACATGGTTGCACATATGTCACTGAAGCAGTAGCTGAGAGCTTCATCCTGATCCACAGCTGAGAAACAGAAAGGGGTGGGGGAGGGGAGGGAAGAGAGAGAAAATGCACACTCTCAGGATACCCTTCCTCCACACTGATTCCAACAAGGCCATATCTCCTAGTCCTTGTAATGCCTTCAAATGGCTTGTTCCCTAGTGACTAAGTGTTCATATATATGAGTCTGTGGGGACCATTCTCATCAAGACCACCACAAGGATGGTTTTGCTATCTCTGCTGGCTGGTTTTTACTTTGGATTCAGTGGTGCGATTATGCATGGGTCCCTCCATGGATTCCTGTGTATAACCCAGCTTGAGAACATATGCCACTCTATTGACTTCTTGACCTCTCTGGCTCTGAGTAAGGAGTTAGTGTCTGTCATTGTGTGAATTTTCTCCATGTCTTGTCAGCCCATACTATTTATAAGCGTCTGTCATTTACGATTGCATGTTGTAAAGATGAGAAATATCAATGACAGTGTTGCTGTTATTGTTTCTAATCTTTTATAATTTAGGAAGATTGCTGCTCAAGTCTTCTTGTGGTTTTGTTTCTATCTGCTGATGGGTTACAGAGTTTGTCTTGTTTGTTTGTTTGTTTATTTATTTATTTATTTATTTTTTGAGAACTTTGTCACTGATACAGCAAGTGATTTTGGGGGTCTTCCCTGGCACATATATTTGAGTTCTAAAGATCAGCAGACAAGGAGAGGAGGTTTTTTTTTAATTTAATTTAATTTTTTTATTAAACTTGTATTCTTGTGGAGAATTAGAAATGAAGCTAGAGTGGGTCTCCAGAGGAACCCGAGATCTGCCTTTGACTGCTCAGTATCTAGGTTTCCTTCACCAGATAAAGAGCCTAGATAACAGGCCACATTTCTTTCCTCCTTTTCTTCTGTCTCTTCCTCTTTTTTTTTAAACAGAAGAATCATTCTTTATGTATACAAGTATTTGTATGTGTACCATGTGAGTGCCTGGTACCCTAGGGTACCCAGAAGAGGTCATTGGCTCCCCTGCAACTGGAATTATGATGATTGTGGTTGCTGGGAACAGAACTTGTATCCTCTGCGAGAGCAGCAAATGCTTCTAACCACCGAGCCATCACTCCATCCTTTCACTTCTTCCCTTTCTGAGGCAGTCTCATGTAGCTCAGGCTGGCCTCAAACTTACTATATGGATGAGGGTGGCCTTGAAGTCTCAGTCTTCTTGCCCCTCTCTCTTCCCATTGCTGGCATTACAGGCTTGTGCAGCACTCAGCTCTCTTCTGTTTTCTTAGTCTCCAAAAATACAGAACATCTTTGAAAGATAACACAGAGACTTTGTCAGTTTGAAACAATTATAAAACATAGTATTTAAAGTTTAGACTGAAAACCAGAGGAAGTCCTGTGTTAGCTTTATTAGTTGATGACCTTGAGTGAGTCATGTGACTCTGCACTGTAAGTTCTTCTTCCAAGGAGTGAGGTCTTTGGGTTTCCAGGAGCTCTAAATTAATGCGTACTATGAAGGATTGGTGAAGCTGTTGCTGTTAGTATGAGAATGATAGGTACACACTGGTAGTCAGTGGTGAAGCAAGGCAGTAAATTAATTTATTATATCATTTTGTTCCTAACTGGACTGTCTTCTACTTTGGTGTCATTGCATTCCTGAAATATCACAGTTTTTATGTTTGGGAGTAATATGTATCTGAACTCAATTCTATAGATTGTTCTCAGTTTTACCAGACCCAAGGCCATATGGCCATATCATTTAACCCTTTAGATCATTGCAGCAATCAATGTCAGTTGGGTTGAACGTTAAAGAGAAAGAAAGTTTTACTAGAATGTTCCTGAAATAGAAAATCATTAGAAAGAGTCATTCTGTGCTCATTTTAAGAAGTGCTGTAGGTCTTTGAGAGACTTCTGGCTTCTTTGTTGATGCAGCTGTCTGTCTGTCTTTCTGTTCCCCATCTTTGCTTCCCATGATGTACTCTAACATGGTCTTGCTTTAGCCACTGCTTTTAGACAGTGTTATATGCACTGGTATCTGGAGGAAGGGGCCTCCCTAGACCATGTGCAGACCTTGTCCTTTTCTTGGAGGTCTTGGTCTTGGAAGGCTACCCTTCCTGCCCATCCTTTGCTTAGGAAGCTGCCCCCCTGCGCCTTCAGAGTAGTAGTCCCAAGCCTGGTTGGACTGGAGCATTCTTTGGAACTTCAAAAGTCCCCACACTATGTCTAGGGACTCTGAAACTAATTCACAAATGGATGATAGTTCAAGGTTGCCTAGGATTTGGGGGGACGGGTAAGTGTAGGGCCTTGATTAAAGGTCCTTTACTAAACTCAGTGAGGTTGAATCATCACTTAGTAATTGGTGTCCTTGGTGACATTGTTTTAGGTTAGCTTGAGTTTGAGACCAGGAGGTTTAAGGCCCTAACACTTCACCTCTGGGTTGACTGACGCAGAGTGCAGCTACACACATGTCCTGCTGCTTCAACATGGCTGTGGGATGTGGAGCCACCTCTGTTTTGAATCCTTTGTGGATTAGGGGCCTCGTGTTTGGGTGGGAAGCTCTGAGGCAGGCAGGGCAGCACAGGTGTCTTTCTGTGTGTCTACGCACAGAAGCAAATTTAAAAGCTTGTTCATTCATGGAGAATGTGGGACTCTCGTGTGACAGCAAGGAAGGCTCACACTGGTTACCAGATTTCTAAAGTGAATCAATAAATAAAAGTGGAAACTAAATTTTAGAAAAACTTGATTTTATTTATTTATTTTTTTGACAGTAAATTGTAGCAAACTCTGTATTAGAAACCTGAAGGGAATGTACAGGATGGATAAATGGTCCCTCTGTTCTGGAAGAGGTCTCACAACTCAGATATGAAAGAACTAGCTGTAGTCAGTAGTAAGCAGGATAGGAGAAAGCCCAAATAGAACCAGGCAGTGTGTGTGTGGTCTGCGTGTACGCGCATGTGTGTGTGCACATGTGCTGGGTATGGAGTTAGGTCCCTTCTACAGGAAGAGAGATATGGGAGGAGTCAATCAGAGACATGGAGCTTGGGAGCATTGGCTCACTCTGGGAACCACAGTTGTGTCTCTCCATGGGTGGGTCAGTCATTCACTTTTCTTGAAATGTTGTAGATCAGAGTAGTGATTTTAAAACAAGTTTAAAAGAAAGGGAGACATGTCCCTCTCTTTCTTCCCTTTATTTCAAAGGGAGACACTGTTTTACTTTATGATGTTTGCTATATGATGCATTACATCATACGGGTGTAATTTCGTATTCTGCTTTATTTGCTAGTTTGTGATAGATGTCCCCCTGTCATGAGCTTTGTGAGGATGCAATCTATAGTGGCAAGTTACTACTCTTAGTACTAGGAATGGAGGGTGTCTGGCTAGCCATATATTGTTAGAAAAGCATCTCATATTGAGGAAGGGACATGCGTGGCAGTTAATGTGACTTCCCTGCAGAGTGACTCCCGCTCTCAGCCTCCTTTGCTTCTTCCCACCAGCTGTCCTGCGAGCTGAGTAGAGACGGCGTCCTTCTGTTCCAGGTGGTGCTGGAGACAGATGTGTGTCTGGTCATTAGCACTACTTGACATCATTGTAGATGGATCATGCTTAGGCCTTTGATGTGTCCTAACACCTTCTCCTGTTTGTCTGTATAAAAGGGAGTTTGTTTTATCAGTAGTAGTGTTAGGAAATAAGAGTAGTGCCTATTAGAACTAGGTTTGGCCGCTGTGTTAGTGTCCTGTGGCTTCCTTAACAGATTTCCCACAACTTAAAACAGAAATGTATTTGACAAAGCCAGAAGTCAAGAGTTGGCAGCCCCACCCCTCAAGACCTTAGGGCAGGCTTTGCCTTGCTGCCTTAATTCCCAGCAGCTCCAGGGATGTGGTGCTCTCACTACAGTTCACTCTCTGCCTTCACATGATTTTCTCTTGTTCCGTGTGTGTGTGTGTGTGTGTGTGTGTGTGTGTGTGTGTGTGTGTGTGTGTTTATTTTTTCAGATAGTCCTCAACTCAATTTTATCTGCAGATGCTGTGTTCCCAATAAGATTTATTTATAGATTTTTGAATCAAACCATAGACATGTCTGGAGGGCACCATTTGATACTCTTCAGCTACTCTTCCCTCGGTAGTTTTTTCTTTTCTCAAATAGTCCTTCTGCTTTCGTGTGTGTGTGTGTGTGTGTGTGTGTGTGTGTGTGTGTGTGTGTGTGTGTGTGTACAATTTAGGTTCAGTATAAGAAAATACAATTAATTTGTTTTTCAGAGTTTGACTAATTCACTTAATATAATGATATCCACTATTTATTATTTTTGAGAAAGGATCTCTATGTAGCATAGTCTAGTCTTGAAGTCACCCTCTTCTTGCCTCAGTCTCTGGAGTACTAGGACTTAAGGCATTTTATTTTTTATCTTAGAGACAGTCTTAGAAGGGGTCTGTAGGCTTTACCAGACTTCTAAAAGAATTCCATGGTAAAACTCTTAATGTGATGTCCTCAGAATATGGCTTGGTACTCCACCCTATACAGCTGTTGTGGTAGAGACCTGGTGGGTTCAGTATTAATGTCATTGTGGCTGTTTCTGTGATGAACCAGGTGAGAATAATCCTGTTGCTCACACTGAGGAGTGAGTTCTTACAGCTGGGCTTTGGACTCTTTTACCCAGGAAAGACTGGAAGAAGTTAACAGTATCCATAAGCTTTATGAGATCTTCCTTATTTATTTGATCTTTGAAGCATGGCCTCACCATGCTTGAAACTTGTGATATCCTTACCTCAGTCTCTTGATTACAGATATGTATTTCGAAGATCTTGCCAGCTCTGTGACCTAGGACAAGAGTCTTTATCCTTTTAGGTTTTCCCATCTGTAAGATGAGAATGTGTTGGGATAAGATGGTGTTGGGTTGGCACAATACATATTCTGAACTTTTGCCATCTTTCATCCCACTTCTGCCCACCCCCTGCTGAGCAGGAAAGTAATGGAGCTTAGTGCTGACACTAAGCGCTTAGTGTGATTTATTGGAATTCCTCAAGATTTCGAATGAGGCTGACTTTCTAGACAGAGCTGAACAGTAGCACCTGTTGCCTAAGAGTGGGTGTTGGGAAAGCAGGAGGTTTAGGAGTTTATATACGTCAGGTTCTTCTAAGGAACGGAGTTGATGGGGCACGGATGACTGTAGAGGATCTGCTCATTAGCTTATACAGTCAGAGAATTAACTGTCCCACAGTGGTGGTCTGCTAGAGAAATCAGTAGCTGTACAGTCCAAAAAGCTAGAAATCGCAATTAAAAAGGGGCCAACAACGGTAGATCAGCCTCCTGTCTGCGGCTGAAGGCATGGAAGGCTGCTGGAGTATATGTGTTGAGATGTTGAGGAAGGGCTGTGGGATGGCTCAGCAGTTAGTTGTTGTATAGATAATGAAGATCGTTCAGATCTGAGAACCCATGGAACAGGCTGGACATTTCACCCACCCTGTAACCCCAGCTCAGAGGAGGAGGAGACAGGAGGGCCTCTGAGGCTAGCTGGCTTCCAGCCTACCTGAGAAAACATGAGTCGTAGGTTCAGAGGGAAAGAGAGAACTGGCTTCAAAAGTAACAAAGAAGAGATAGCCAAAAATACGCCACAGACCCTTTTCTAGGCTTGTGGGTGAGTGGTGGCTTCCTGGTGACCCCGGACTACTCATGTACAGAGGCACATGCACCTCACATGTTTGCATAATTCATAAACAGCACAAAGCCTAAAGAATCTGGACTTTGTTCTGCACAGGGATGGCAGGAGAAAAATAAGCTAAATAAGAGGCTAGTACCTGATGGCTAAGGCCGAATGATTAAGAATTTGAGACCAGTCTATCTGGGCTGTATAGGTAGACCTAAGAGAGGCCTTTGTTTAATTGCTAGCTAAGTAATAGAGGAGCTTTATAGTGGGTTAGAAGAATTGTTCAGTACTGTTGTGTTTGGCTTTTAGGCTTGTGGGTGAGTGGTGGCTTCCTGGTGACCCCGGACTTCTCATCTGTTCCCAGCAGATGTCAGCCTGAGGGTGGTCAGGACTGTTCCACAGTGAGAAACTGTGACCTTTATCCAGATTTCAACATAAGTTTTCCTTCTCAGCTTGTTTAGATCTCTCATATTTCCTGGGCAAATCCCTAGCCAATCACTTTGGCTTGGAGAAAGGAAACTGTCCATACTTGGCAGATTTCCCCTTAGGAAAGACTCTCTGGTTCCTGTGACTGCTGGACTGGGCTTGAGGTGGGCAGAGGTGTATTTGAGGGTTCTTGGAGTAATTTTGTGGGCCAAGTGTTGTTTCCCTATAGTCAGGAGCCCCTGCCTCTCCACTGGGAATGGGCTCATTTTGTGCTTGGCTAGGGCTCCAGGTAACCTGTCCCTGGCCTCACATGCCATACCTCAGCTTCGATGTCTGGCGCTTCTCAGGTACCTGAGGCTTTACCCTGGTGCGTTGGCTGTTCATGAACATAAAGAGATCACACCACTGTCCTCTAAAATACTAGGCACTCAGGGACAAACAGGACTTTCTTTCACATAATTTTCTAAAAAAAAGAAAATGATACTAGGTAAGCCTGAAGTAGCCTGCTCTTGGCACTGGGTGGGGCCACAGTTACGGCCTGCCTTGGTCAGTTGCAGGGGCTTGTGAGAGCCATGCAGAGGGACTTTTACCCCAAGCAGACTGCATGTTTTAGAATTCATTCTGTGTTTCCAAATCCAGAAGCAGGAAGAAGGCCTGGTTTTGTGCCAGGTTGGTGGCCATGTGTTTACCAAGTGTGTGGCTTTGTTGAAGGCAGTGCTTATGCCTGGGATACAACTGGTCCACAAGCTGGCTAGGCTTATGCCAGTTCTCATAGTCACTCTAAGCAGAGAGAAGACACTGGTCTCCTTGGCAGCCAGGTGGGTTGGAATGTTGTCTGGGTGTGAGGTCTTGCTACTTGCCTGAGCTGTGTGGTTAGATTATCAGGAGGGTTGCCTTGGGCAAAATCTAAGCTGTTTATAGACTGTTGTATGTGTGTATGAAAATGTGTGTGTTTATTGTTAATATCTGATTGTTTTTCTTTACAAATGGCAGAGAAAACAAAAGCAGACAGTTGAATGACTGCCATTTGACTCTAGTCAAAACTCTTAATAGTTTTATGAAGGGGCTTTTGATACATGACAGATGGGAAGGCCTTGGATCTGATCGGATCTTCTTAGAGTGCCTATGAAATTAATAAATAGTTCTTTTACTGAGTGCTTTTTTTTTTCTTTTCTTTTCTTTTCTTTTTTTTCTTTTTTCTTTTTTTCGGAGCTGGGGACTGAACCCAGGGCCTTGCGCTTGCTAGGCAAGCGCTCTACCACTGAGCTAAATCCCCAACCCCCACTGAGTGCTTTTTGATAAATGTGCCTATTGTGTGACAGAGCCAAATCCTATCTGTCTTATCTTTGACCTTAGAAATATAGTATCATTTTTTTAGGAAATTATATGGAAAAAAAATCCTACCTGTTGGTCCCAGAGTGCCTAGTATTTTAGAGTACACAGTGGTATGATCTCTTTATTTTTTTTGAAACAGCTTGTTACTGTCATTGCTGTTTACTGACCCAGTGTGTGTTGCTTCCCGTCTGAGGAAAATGCAAATGCACTGTGTGAGTTTCCATGTTCATGCAGTGCTGTAGAAGCTGTGGGTGCTTCCTCTCAGAGAGACATAAAGGTGTGCCCTCCATACAGCCTGCTATAAAAAGGGCTTTGTGCAGGGCTGCACCCAGGGCTAGGTCCCCCCCCCCCCCCCGCCCTGCTGGACTTTGCTTCAGAGAAGTTGGCAGAGCCTTTTCTATGGGCACATTGGTCATGGCTGCACATTGGTCATGGCTGCAAAGGTTATTAAGGGAGGGTCAGGACAGTCCAACATTCGGAAGATAATTAGGTGTGGGGGTTGCTCTGCACTTTCTTTGATTTCTTCATCCAAACAAACAGAAAAGCTGAAGTGGCATGACCTTGGAGATGGAGCCTTGGTGTCTGCCCTGCACTCAGCCCTGCTGGCCTGTTTCTCAGGTGTTAAGCAAGAGTATGGGTACAACCTGCTGCCAGCCTCGTGGTACCTTCTGAGGAGGGAACTTTAGGGCTTGCTCTATTCAGGACAAATCTAATCATACCGAGACTACATTGCTTGTTTGTTGCACCCCTAGTCTGCACGCTGATTTGTCCAGGGCAATGCCAATTCATACAACTGGCTGTAGATGCCGTAACACCATTACTTATTTTTAGATCCCACTTTGATTTGCATATACTTCCTGGCTTGGATGATATGCTGTATGGTCATGCTGGTCATCAGGAAGGGTCACAGTGTTCTTTAATGAGTGCTCTAGTGTGCTGGTACATGCTGAGAGTAAAACCTTCCTACAGCTCAATAGGTGCAGAGATGCATCATCCACTGCAGTGTTTAAAGCATGGATTTTCTTATCATAGTCAAGAGGGTCAATATTACTGCCACTTCCAAAGTAAGTTTTTCTCTCTTTGAAAAATTACTGTGATTGGGGATTTAGCTCAGTGCTAGAATACTTAAGGCCCTGGGTTCAGTTCTCAGCTCCAGGGGAAAAAAAAAGACAAAATAAAAATGACTAAGCCAGGAATGGTGGCACTTGGCCTTTAGTCCCAGCACTCAGGAGGCAGAAGCAGGTAGATTTCTGAGTTTGAGGCCTGCCTATTGTATAAATCTAGTTTTAGGACAACCAGGGCTACGCAAAGAAACCCTGTCTCAGAAAACCAAAAATAAATGAACAACAAACAAGTAAAATAAAATAAAAATGGAAATTATTTAGGGCCTGGAGAGATGGCTCAGCTGTTAAAAGCACTGGCTACTCTTACAGAGGGCTCAAGTTTGGGTCCCAGGACTTATGATGGAGCTTACAACTGCCTGCAGCTTCAGCTCCAGGGTATCGATGCCTTCTGGAGTCAGAGGACACTCACTATACAGACAGAGATACAAGCAAATGAGTAGAAATAAAAATTAAAATAAAACCTATCTGCTGCTGTTTTCTGGAGAGGTTTTATTATCTTACGCTCTTTCCAGTGGTAGATCCAAGGTTCTTCAGTTGCCCATGTTGTTAGCAGTTGGATGGAAGCAGGATCTCACTTGTGCTAGGCACCCCCTTTCCTAACTATTGGAGCTAACTTCTAGCAACACGAACAGCTCTTAATGTGTTTATCTAATCTGTGAAGTGTATGCTTAAATAGTTTGTTTTTGTGTACAATTATTTTCTTAATATATTCTGGATGTCCTTTCTCTGGTAGCTGTCTTATAATTGGCCTCCACAGTCTGCCATCTAATTTTTCTTAATGGCATTTTTAGAATAATTCATTTGTAAAATCGGGTTTGTCAACCTTTTCTTAATTTCTGCCTAAGAAGTTTTTTTCACCCTAGAAGTTTTGTAGCGTTTGATTATACACTTAGATCTGTACATAATTAATTTTGTGTTTGGCACAAGATACAGAATTAATGTTCGCTACATCAATGCCAGCTTTTTTCTTCAGCATTTATTGGAGAAACATCCATTTAGTTACCTGTGTTTCCTTGGTGAAAAGTCCAGTGGCCTTGTATCTATGAGTGTAATTTCAGTGCATGCATGCAAGTATGCACTTTGAGATAGAATTTCACTGTAGCAAGGCTTGCCTCAAACTCACTGTGTAGCTCAGACTAGCTTTGCACCCATAGTGGTCTTCCAGTTAGCCTTCCAAGTTGGGGTTAGAGGAATGATCATACCCAGCCCTCTACATTTTAGTTCTGTTCCTCTGATTTGTCTATCTGTCCATATCGTCGTCTCATGCTTTGATATTTATTTTCTATTTTATGTGTTATGAGTGTTTTGCAACGCATTCATGTATGGTGCCTGTGAGAGCCAGAGGAGGCCTTTAGGTCCTTTGGAACTAGACTTATAAGTGCTTATAAGCCACCATATTAGTGCTGGGAATTGAACTTGGGTCTTTTGGAAAAGAAAAAAAAGTGCTCTTAACCATTGAGGGATCTATCCAGCTTCAGAAGATTGATCTATCTTTCTCCTTCTTCCTTTGTTTTCCTTTTTGTTATTTTCTGAGACAAGGTCTTACTATGTAGCCTTATTGATGTGTTAGCAGCCACGATCTTGGGCCTAGGATTAGGGTTTTCTTGGTCAGAGCTGGCACCTTGGAAGGACAGGTGTAATTGTCAGTTCCCTTTCTGATCTGGGTTTAAAGGAGAGCTGTATTGGAGTCCCAAGGTCATGTGCCGTTACATCCATCACAGGCATTCAGCCCCACACAGCGCAGCATGACCTAGGTAAGGACCAGCTTCTCCCTCTGTCTTACATATCCATTTTGTGTGTGTATGTGTGTGAAAGGAGGTAAGCACAGATAGACTTGTAGCAGTGGCACTTGCTGTGATCCTGTGAGCTCAGTTGAGACTGGTTTCTTTAGTCCTATTGCCTGGCTCTAAAGCGACAACATTTGAGACTTTCATGGTGTGTGCGTTCAAAGGAATGTAGTCATAACATTCCTTAAGAGCGTTTTTGGAGAGAGATAGTGACTGCTCTTCTACCTATGGTAGACTGGCTGGGAGGGGTAGGGCAGTTTTGTTGAACAGTCACTGACTAACCGTGTGTTTTCTAAACTGTCCTGGGGCTGAGTGTCATACTGGCCTCCCTGCCTAAGGGAGGTAATGGGCCAGATAGTGCCTTTCTTTGCGTTCTGCCCCTGGTCTAGCTATTTCCCAGCAGCAGAATTAGGGAGCGTCCTACACAAGTGAGCCCCTTACTCAATGGAGATGATGTCAATTTCTCAGACAAACACAGGAAAGTAAGAGAACACAGCAGGCCTTAGCTCTAAGAATGTTTTAAGTTGGGGTTGGGGATTTAGCTCAGTGGTAGAGCACAAGGCCCTGAGTTCGATCCCCAGCTCCAAAAAAAGGGGAAAAAAAAAAAAGAATGTTTTAAGTTTGCATTTGAAATAGGGTGAGGTATGTTGTGGGAGTTATGCTGAAATATAGATGGATTTTTAAATATCTGTAAGGCTTTTCATTCCAGATTACGTAGTAACTGTGCAAACATGCACAGTTAGCTATGACGTGGTAACAGGAATGGTTTAGTGCTGAGTTCACCTGGTATTTACTCCACAAGGTGCACTCAGGGACCAATCTGGGAGTAGAATGGAGACCCCACTTTTGTGGAGACAGAGACAGAGAAAGGAGAAGGTACAGATGCTTTTATTTAACTTTTGCCAGTTTCTAATTAGTTCTAATTTCTAATTCACCTTTATATTCCTAAACTGTCTACAGCCAGGAAATTTTATATGGGGTAAGCAGTCGGGTTTTTCTAGAAAAAGCCAGATAGTTTCATCTCTGTGGGCTATGGAAGCCCTGTGACAACTCAACTGTGCTGTGCATGGTCATAAACAGTATGTAAATGAGCAGACGTGGCTGTGTTCCAATAAAACTTTATTCAACAAGCAGATAGCAGGTTGTAGTTTGCCTGTTCCTGATTGACAGACTTAGACTGCATTTTCAGTCTGCATGTTGTTATTGGTTGTGAACCTTAGCCTTTAAACATTGAGCCATCTCTCTATCCCACTTTTAAAAATACTTTAAATTTTCTGAGAATTTGATATAATGTGTTTAGATTCCATTCACTCCTCCTTCAGTCAGTTTTTCCCAGATTCACCTCCACTTCCTTAACTCACCCAACTTTCTGTCCTTTTTTAAAAAAAACCCATGTAGTACAATTTATGTTGCCCAAATGCTCTTGGGTGTGGACCTCCCCTGGTGTGTGGTTGTCCTACCAGAAGTCATACTCTTTTAAAAAAAAAAAACAAACAGATCCTTCCTCCCCCAGTAGCTATTAAATGGTAATAGCTCTTCCACTAGGAGTGTCCTCAATCCCTAGTTCTGGGATTCTGTCTGGTTTGAGGTTTCACAGGCCTTGTGCATGCTGTAACAACTGCTGTAAGTTCATGTGTGCAGCTTCCCTGTTGTGTTTGGAAAGCACTGTTTACCTGTAGTCATCTACCCCTCTGTCTCTTAAAATCCTTCTGTCCCATTTTCTAAGATCTCAGAGCCTTGTGGGGAGGAGTGCAGTATAGATGTCACATCTAGGGCTTCATACTCTTGTTCTCTGCATGTTGACCAGTTGTATGTCTCTCTGTTAATTCTCATCTACTGCAAGAAGAAACTTCTCTGATGAGGGTTGAGAGATACACTAATCTATAACAATAAGGTATTAGGAATCAGTAATATTATGTCCATTTAATAAAAGGATAGTAGTAGGTTCATTCCTAGGACCTGTAACTTATCTAATCATAAGGTTTTGGTTCTGGTAATGTTGCAAGATATGGGTTTCATCTCACGGAGTAGGGCTTAAATCCATTCAGAAAGTGTATGGTTACTTCAGTAGCGTTCATGCCATTCATCATTGTACTAGTGGGTATATGTTGCCAAGACAGTTGCTATAGATCACAGGGGTCATGTTGGGTAAGACTGATGATTACTGTTCTTGTCTGGTAGTGTGCATAGCGCCTTTCGGCACTGTGAAATCTGGCCAGTAGGAATGAATCTTCTCCTAGGTTAGTACCCTCCTAATCTTCTCTATGTTTTATGACTCAAGTGATGATATTATTCAGTACTAGGGTCTTACCCACCAATTTGGAGGGTAACCAAGAGCAATGCCAATGTAATGTTTGAGAGTCCTAGAGGACCCAACAACTCAGAAAGAGGTTATTTTTTCAGCTTTACCTACTACCATGTTAAATCAGGGTCCCTGATATTGCTTCCTGTTTGAGGTTTGAGTGTCACTACTGAGGCAGTGAATTAATTTATTCTTGATAAATAAAGATGACTCTGTTTTCTTGCTTTCTGTGATGATGAAGATGGTGCCTTAACTGAGATTATATTTGAGATATTTAGTTGGAAACCCAAGAACTCATGATTTAAAGAGGGAGAGAGTTCTTTTTCTCCCATAGGAAGGATTGGTATCAGCAGGCTGGTGATACCAGTGGATTCCAGTAACATGCTCCAGTAGCAGCCCAGTGGAGGGTGGAAACTCAGCTTCCTGCTGACTTTTTTTTTTACCCTGTCCTCACTGTTCTTAGGATGAGGGCTTCCCTCTCAAGGTCACCATGGAAGCAAGATGCTTGCTGCAGGGCCAGCCAGGGGCCAGTGGGTGCCTCCGAGCTTCCTGTGGGAATGCTGCTGGAGGCTCCCGGTGACGGCAGCCTAACTCTCTCGCTCTGCTCCCCCAGCTGTGTTTTCTCTAGCTCTCATCAGCTGGAGAACAGAGCAAGCTCTGCACGCGGAGAGGTTGCCTCAGGCGCAAGCTTCTTATTTAAATTTTTTGTTAATTTGTTTGTTTATTTGGGTGCCTGCCTGAGCGTCTTCGTGTGTTTGTGTGTTTTCTCATGAATGCCATAGCATGTGTGTGGAGATCAGAGGACAACTTGAAGGAGTCAGTGTTCTGCTACTGTCATGTGGGTCTTGGGGATTGAACTTAATCTGTCACACTTGGCAGCTCTGCCATCTGCTGTTCCTGCTGCCTTGCCTACCTACTACCATGTTTTTTGCCATAAGTAGAAAAGAAGTTTTTGTTATGGACTAAAAAATACAGAAGATCAGAAAGAAGAGAAAAAAAATTATCTGGTAGTTCCATTGAGTATGAACTTTCATCTGGGCTTCATGTGCTCTGCCTTAATTGCTTTATATATATTAATATAAATATGTCCTTCTCTATGTTCCCCCAAGCCTTTTTCTCGTGATAAACTACACATGACAGAGTTGCTGTCTTAGGCCTTAGTTCAGATGTGTGTGCTATGAGCACACCCTTCACATTCCCTGTGGGTCCTGTACAGCTTTTTGTCTTCTGTTCACACTCTATGCTGCTAGAATGACTTATTTAAACCCGACTGAGTGTTGAGCTTAGAACTAGTCCCAGACTGATTTATAAGCAAAGGTGTGAACAGTCAGCTACTGCCCTTACTTCTCTGCTCTGGGCAGTGTCACTATGCAGTCAGATCCACTTCTAGTGCTCAGAGGACTTGAACACAGGGTCTGGACTACAGTGGTTGCTTAAGAGTTCCCCCTTTAATTGTACTGGTGATGTTGGTGTACGTGGGCATACTGAGCTCTATGAAGTAAATGTTTGGCAGAGAAAAGGGGATAAATACTGCTTGGCAGCCGTCAGAACCAAGGCAGCCCTCCCCACCATCCTGTGTAGCTCATAGCTTCCCTTGCTGGCTTTCTCTAGCCAGGTTCTCAAGATTGACAACGTCCTCCCCACAGTATGGCTGCAAGCTGTACTCGGAACTGCTTAGCTCGCTTTGCTCGCTTTGCTTTTGCTTTTGCTTTTGCACTTGCCTGCAGTGGTGTCTACCTATTACATTTTTGTAAGAGATAAATATCTAAGTTTACTGAGTATGTTTCCTTATAGGTTTAAAATTTATATATTAAAAAACGTGGGCTTGCTGTCATTTTTTGATTATAGTTGTGTGGGGTCTAAGTGGCTGCTCCATAGGTCTGGTGGCTCTCATTGTATGTATACAATTGGGAGGGGTTTTAGGAACCTGGCGAATCCTAGCAGAAACCATGGGAGGGTTTCTACTATGCCATTTCATTTTTATTACCTAAGTTTTATGATTGAGAGTCTAGAGATGAACAGTATTATGCACACCTTAAACATGGATTCTGATGTATCAGTGGGGGTAAGGAATTGGGGGTGCAAGATTCTGCATGTGGCAGCTGTTCTGTCAGGATCCCTGTCATGGCCATGGACTGAAAAATAGTGTGGCTGTGGGTCCTGTCCTGAGTTCTTTTACCCCACTGTGAGGGCCAGTGGCTGTGGTGGTGTCTGCTTCCATGTTTCAGGCTCTGCACACATCCCAACTGCTGTGAATAGTCTTTCTGGGGTACTTCCAGTTAGGGAACAGTGCATGGGTACCTAGGGGCCAGAGCTGCACCAGAACAGCAGGATATGAGTAACAGGAAGTGACAGGAATTGCCCAGGGCGCCGGACCTTTTCTGGGCTACCTTCCTGAGCCAGGAGCTATATTTAGCAGAGCATTTCCCAATCCTGTTCTATGCTGACACTGTTTGCCACCTCCCTAGTCAGTGACTGGATGGCACGGTACTAATATGTCTACTCTGTGTCCCTGGTCTACCTGTGTGACCCACAGGTTGCTCTTCACCATTGTAAAACTTCTTCCTGCTTGTGCCGGTTCTCTTGGATGCTGAAGCACTTGAGGCAGCTGGAAAGTGGAGAACAGCGGGTCAGAGACAGAGCCCATGGGAGACTGTTAGGGTCTTGGGTAAGAGGTAAGGCTCTCCTGGAGTACTGAGAGGGACTGCTTCCAAAAAGTGGAAGGCTGGTGTCTTTAAGCCGCTGCCTTCATCTACATGCTAAGAACATCCTTCTGCCCTTTCCTGCCCAGGAAAGACGCTGCAGGTTTCTCTGATTTATCCCAGATGTTCTAAGCTGTGGCAAGGGAATGATTTCCCTGTGGTCCCAGAGCAGCTGCTGCAGAGTGGACAGCCCTGTCCTGCCTTGTTCTCATCTACTTGTTGCTAGAGTTTTACCCTAAGGTATCTGTTCACACCCTTAGCCACATGGGACATGTGTCCACAATTAGAAAACTCTTTAATTTATGGTGATGGCCATCCCTAGAATTCACCGACTGCATGTTTGGAGCAAGGTGTTATGTTGGTCTCTTCTGAAAGCTTCCTATGGAGAGGTTTAGGTAGTGCCTCCCCTCATCCCCATCTAAAGCATCAGCTATGCTTTTGAGACCTCAGCCATTCAGAGAATTGAGGCAGCTACCTATGAAAATAGTTGTCTGCTGTGACCAAGGAGGCCCCTCCATTTCATTAGTTAAAACAGTCTCCTGGTGTGGTTGCCAACTAGTCTCTTACATTTTGTGTTCCTGAGCTTTGAGTATGAACTGTGGTTGTGTTGTTACCTCTGCGGTACATCTCTGTTTTCATGCTGAAACATTCAAGGCCTTGAAAACTCATTATGCTCCCCAGACTAAGACATGTGGGTATCATTGAAGAAAGTTCTTGAGATAGTCTTTCCTTTCTCAGCCTCATTTCTGTTCTGCCAGTGCTCTGCACTTGGTGTTTTTCGTGCCCTGCTCACTGTTCTGCTGTCTCTACATGCATGTGTCTGTACAGCCCTAGGGAGTGCTGCCCAGCTGGCTCAAGGATTGAGTCAGTGGTGTTCTACCTGTCGATAGAGATAAGATTACTGTGGACACATTGGCCTCCTGTTAAGTAGCTTGGGTAAAGACCACAGAGTTGGGGTTGGGGATTTGGCTCAGTGGTAGAGCATTTCCCTAGCAACCGCAAAGCCCTGGGTTCGGTCCCCAGCTCCGAAAAAAGAAAACAAACAAACAAACAAACAAACAAACAAAAAAAACCACAGAGTTGGTTTTCATAGTTTCCATAACTCTCCAGGACGTGGAAAGCTCCATCCCACTGACAGAATAGGTCTCCCTAGATTTCACTGTTGTGAGCTATGGTGCCAAGGACACACTTATCTTTATGTTCCTGGCTCACAGGCAGAAGCCTCTAGTAAGTGTTTCTAAGGATAGAATTAGCAGGTCTGCACATCTTCAGCTAGACCGACAGTGTCACATCGCTCACCAAAACTGCTCCAAGACATGACAAATAGCACAGCGTCATTCACTTATATAGGTATAGACGGCATGGACTATTCCTGAGCTGCCAACTTGTAGAACATGTTGCCACTGTTAGTACTGTGGGTATTTGCCACACGATGGTGAATATTTGTTTATCTGGCCAGGAAAGTAACAGTAAAAATAGCAATAGCAGGGGCTCTTCAACAGCTCCACTTGTACGCGGTCTCTGCCACTGACATGAGTAGCATGTGGTACATGGCTGTACTTGAGCACCGTCAGTGCTGACGAGTAGTCTCATTCGTAATGAACCACACTGATGGCAAGATGGTAAATTCTTGGATATGAACATTCATTGGTTACGACTGAAGTGGAACTTCTGATCTCTACCTCTCAACTCCAAGCCTCCTTCACCCATGGTGTCCTGGTCTCAGCAAGGCAGCTGACCTTCCTCTGCCCGAGGAGGCCTGTTGACTCTTTCTCTTACCCATCCGACCTGTCAGCAGCTCCACACCTCTGCTATCTGTGTTTGGTACTAGATTGCTGAGCTTCCTCCCAAAGGCTTCGTGACTGCTGCCCTGTCAGTTTTCAGTAGAGCGCCAGAGCAATGCAGGGGAGAAGAGTCAGAGGCCAGACTTGTGAGGGAGCTGTCGTGCTTTCCACTTCACTTGAAGTAGAAGTTACTACTCTGTGCCCCACATGGCCAGCCCCTCCGTGCTGCTGGATCTCATCACCCCTTCCCTGTCTTTGCTCCTGAGTCACCTAGAAACCCCTCCCTGTCTCACCCCACCCCCGCCCTCCCTACTCTTCTTTCCCATCCCCAGAGCTACATTGCATTCTGTGAGACTTTTGTCTTCAAGTGTTTTTCTGCTATAGGAGTCTTACCTGTTTGTTCAATTAAAAAATATCACCTGGATATATTCCTGAGGAGGAAAGGATTTAGAGCCCCAGATGAGAGATTAATGTGAGAGAGGAGGAAAATCTAGAGTTTGTTTCTGACTTGGGATGGTTAGTGGCTGGATGGTAGGTGGTGGTCACTGGTCTCTGAGGGCAATTGGCAAGAAGACATCAAAGTTCCGTTGGATCATGGGACTCCTAAGGCACCTGAGCATTGGTCTGCTGACTCATGTTGCTCCCTCCATTCTCTTTGAAGTGGGAGCTGGGCTTACAGCTCTCCAGGGAGGACTCTGCCGCCTGCCTTCGTTCATGAATTCCTCAACTCCACATATTTCCAGGTCTTTTCTTGGTAGCACTGTGCTGGTACAGGGCAAGTGCCTGGCCATTCATTGTGGCCAACAGTAGAACAAGCATCTGAGGTAAAGTGTGTGGTTTCATAGTCTGCTGTGCTGAGAGATTGACTGAGTGCTCACCTTGGTGCCTAGCATTGGTACAGGAAGTACTGGGGCCACCATTCCTTGAGGATATGTGCTGAAGGTGAGACTTGTTTTCTTGGTAAGCTGGGAGGCTTAGCAAGATCAGGGTGCACTTTAACTTCTGATGCGACAGGCCTCTCAAGAATTGTGGCCTGCCAGGAGGTGGCTCATGCCTGTAAACTCAATACTCGGGAGGCAGAGACAGGTGGATCTCTTGTGAGTTCAAGGCCAGCCTCTGTACAGAGAAACCGTGGAGGAGGGGGTTAGGTTTCCATGTCAGACCTAATTGCTGTTGATCATGGCTTCTTGTAAATAACCTTTTCATTTTGAGAACCTTCATACCTTTTACCCCCTTGCCTCAGTGGAGAGCTCTGTGTAGCTGTAGAACATGCCCTGCAGGGACACCACCATTGACTCCTCTATACCCAGAGCATTGCTTTCTTTCTCCAGTTCTTTCCTGCTCCCCTCTGTTTCTGCTCAAGACTTCTACAACCCCTGTGGCTACTAGTCTGTTTACCATGTCTGTAGCCTCAACAGTTGGGGAATGGTGTATTACAGAATCATACAGCACGTAACCCTTGGTGTCGGCCTTTTCCAAAGCCAGTAGAGTTTCTGGAGGTTAACTCAAGTTGTGGGCCTCAGTCACTGTTCCTTCTTATGGTTAAGTATATCCCATGGTATGGGTGTGCTACAGTGCCTGTAGTTTTATGGAGGAAAGTTTCAGAGTTGTGCTCAATGATTATGAGAAGGTTGCTGTGAGCATCGTGGATATCCGATGGCTTGTCTGTTCTTCCATAATAAATGTTGGAGAGTGATCGCTGAGTTTTATGGGGGTTGCATGTTTAGTTATGGGGAAGGGTGGCATATGCTATGGCATAGGTATGGAGGTTAGAGGACAATTTGGAGGATTCAGTTACCTTCACTGTGTGGGTCACTGGCTTGAACTTGGAGTTGTCAGGATTGGTAGCGAGCACCTTTACCTTTTCCGCCCTATTGTGGGCCTGCATGTTTAGTTTTTATTTGTTTTTTGTTTTTTGTTTTTTTGTTTTTTTGTTTTTTTTGGTTCTTTTTTTTTTTTTTTTTTCGGAGCTGGGGACCGAACCCAGGGCCTTGCGCTTCCTAGGCAAGCGCTCTACCACTGAGCTAAATCCCCAACCCCATGTTTAGTTTTTAAAGAAACCCCTGTGTTCAGGCTCTAACTGACTGTGTGAGCCTCTTACTCCACCTCGTGTGCAGCTTTGGGAGGTGTTGCTGTTGTGTGTGTGTAGAAATACACACAATGTTTGTGTAGAGGCCAGAGGCCATTCTTGCGTGCCATTTCTTGCTCTTTTTTTTTTTTTTTGAATTTTTTGTTTTATTTTATGTATGTGAGTACACTGTAGCTGTCCTCAGGCGCACCAGAAGAGGGCATCGAATCCCATTACAGATGGTTGTGAGCCACCATGTGGTTGCTGGGAATTGAACTCAGTACCTTTGGAAGAGCAGTCAGTGCTCTTAACCGCTGAGCCATCTCTCCAGCGCCATTTCTTGCTTTTTAAAACAGGATGGTCTCTCACTTAGCCCTGGGGTTGGGTTTTTTTGTCGTCCCAGTTCTGGGATTGCAAATATGCAGTGTTCCCAGGTTTCCTGTGACTTCTGGCTGGGACTCAGGTCCTCATGCTCGAGCAGCCTTACTAACTAGGCCATCTTTCTAACTGACCCCTTGCTTGCCTTTATTGTCACCTTCCTCATGGTGTGCAGTGCTCTCTCATCTTGCCTTTCTGTGCACCTTCCCTGACTGAGGATTCGAATGGATAGGGTGGGTGTTATTCCAGCCAGGAAGGCAGCTTACACCCTCCTTGGCTTTCTCTGGATACCATGAGCAGCTGGATGTACCCTGGGTATGGCAGGAGTGGAAAGCCTCCTGGACACTGCTCTGGTGGGTTTGTTCTGTCAAAGGCTACCTCTTTTCTCAGTCTTGGAGGGACTTTGGAGGTAGCGTTAGGTCCTTTCTCATTCTTCAGCTCTCATTCCAGAACACCCAGATGTTGAGAACCGAGGAGAGCCCACCAGCCTCTGCTGTTTATCACCGATATCTTCACTGACCAGGGTTCTCACTTGGTGGTGGTGGTGGTGGTTGTTGTTAGGGGAGTAAGGAAAGCCCTGTCAGAGTCAGCTGGGCTTTTCTTCATGAGATCTGAAGACCAAACAACTCAACTTCCAGGCCACATACTTGCCCTGCCCACTCTGTGCTTTGCCCTGTAACCCATGTCTTGGCCTTTGGACATTCTGGGTGCAGGGCCTCACCTTAATGCTGAGAGGGCTGTTTCCTGAAATGGTTTTGCTGGGTGGTTCAATTTGATGGTGCATTCATTACCTTCTACATCTTAACTTCTTTACCTTCTGTTTTGAATTCTTGAAACATGTGGCCAGAGTGGGAGGGGCAGCCAGTTGATGACTTAATGAGGGTGCATTGATCTTCAGGCCATTCACCTGCCAGAAGGGAACCCAGAAGAGCTTGAGATGTGTTCTGGTCCTTTTGTCCACTGCCTATTGCTCTGGGACTAGGTGCTTTGTGGTCTCTTTCTGCCAGATAAGAAGCAGCTGCAGGCCCAGGGACACCGTGGGTCTGGCCTGCCTTGTGCCTGCTCCTTAGCTGCTCATTTGCTGTAGGACTTGGAGCAGCCCCATCTGGCTGCACTGGGTCTCATCAGGGTCTCTCCTGAGAATGAGGAATTCTTTACGGCGTAAAGAAGGCTCACTGGGCAAATACTGTAAGTAAAACACCTTATTGGATTGCCTGAGGTTGTAAGTGTCCTTCTCTGTTAGCCACTGTTGTTATCAGCCACAGTGGGTGTGAACAAGAGCATACTTTTAGTTCTTTCAGAAATGTCTTCTGAGTGTCTGCTTTGCTTTGCTTATGGGGCCTTGTACCTGTTAAACAAGTACTCCATCCCTGAGCCATATCCCAACTCTTGTAGCTCATGCTCTTTGACCACAGGTTCACAGAGACCACTGTCTGTGCTTCAATCATCTCCTTAGCTAATTCTACCCAGCACCTGACTATTTTTTTTATTTACATTTCAGGTGTTATTCCCTTTCCTGGTTTCCTAGACATAAGCCCCCATCCCATCCCTCTCCCCTTCTTCTATAAGGATGTTTCCCTCCCCATCTCTACCCCCTCAACATTTCCCTACACTGGGGGGTCCAACTTTGGCAGGACCAAGGGCTTCTCCTTCTATTGGTGCCCAACAAGGCCATCCTCTGCTACATATGCAGCTGGAGCCCAGGGTCAGTCCATGTACAGTCTTTGGGTAGTGGTTTAGTCCCTGGGAGCTCTGGATGGTTGGCATTGTTGTTCTTATGGGGTTGCAAGCCCCTTCAGCTCTTTCAGTCCTTTCTCTAATTCCTCCAATGGGGGTCCCGTTCTCAGTTCAATGATTTGCTGCTAGCATTTGCCTCTGTATTTGACATGCTCTGGTTATGTCTCTCAGGAGACAGCTATATCCGGCTCTAAGATCTGTTTCTAACCCTGAATCAACAATTTCCAGTGACCCTTCCTGTTCGTTTCTGGGTATTTGTCTCCTGCTATTCCTTCTGCAAATGTTTTTCTTTCTTCAGTTTTTTTTTTTTACATTCATTTCTTTATCTTGTATGAGCCATCGCACAGGTGTGGTGGTCAGAAGACAGCTTGTGGCAGGTCACTTCTTCCTCCTAGGATGTGGTACTTATGCTTTACCTGCTTGAGTAGTCCTTGCACATATACTTTTCAATCAGGATTTCTGAGAGTCTAGGTAGATGCATGGTTTTCTTTTCTTATCTTCTGCTCACACCCCCCCCCCCCCCGCCTACTTTGGTGTGGTGGGGGTAAGATACTCACTGTGTAGTTCTGGCCGGCCTGGTACTGGCTGGACAAGGCTGGTTTCCTGTCACTGCCTCAAGGTGCTGAACTTAAAAGTTGTGGCATACCATGCTTGGCTAGATGGTTACTTTTAAATTTTTGAGAATTCCAACCTCTGTATAGTTTCTCCTGAAACTCAATATGTACACATAGGTGTGGGGGAGACACTTCTGTCTATGTGGTATATGTTGGCAGGTGGCATGGCTGCCCTGGAAGTTCTATCTAGAGAGATGAGAACTGTGGGACTGAGATAAGTATAAGACTTGGGAGCATCAGTCATGAGAGTGAATTGAGGGATAGGTACTGTTATCTGTGGGCAGTTCAGAAATATGGAAGGTGATAGAGTCTGACTGGAAAGGAGTGGGAAGCTGATTTTATTTGCTAGGATTTGCTGCGATGATCTCATTCCATTGACGGGGCTGTTTATGGTAGAACCATTTCAAGGAGGCAGTGCCACATGGACTTTGTCTTGGTCATTTCACATGGGAGTCCTGGGACAGTGACAGTAAGGTGCTGCTGACATATACCCTGATAGAGCTCAGATGCGGTGGTGCCTTCAGTACCTGTTTTGAGATGGGAAAATGGGAACAGGAATTGGAAAAGTATCTGCTACAAGTAGCTTTGGATACAGGGCCAAAGTGTGGTATTGGTCCAAGGCAGGTTGTGTCCCTGCACTGCCTTCTGGGGTTCGATCACCCCCTTTCCAGAAAAGAAATGGACTTCCCACGTTCACCCAGTGACACTAGGTGGTGTTCAGGTTAGTGTCTGTTTTGAGCTTCCTCACTATAGAACAGGCATAGGTTAAAGGAAAGAAATGTAAACACAGGTTCCTTGACATCTGCAAGCATCCTTTGCTATGCTGCTCAGGCTAAGGAAGTGACACCATCGATTGTTTGATTTATCGACTCATTGGCTTTAAGCATAACAGTTTTACAAGGTTATTTTTTCAGAATGTGCAGGGCTAGATTAGGGGAGGGGCAAAGATCCGTTTTCCGGTGTGCTGGAATAATGCAGCAGTGCCTCTCACAGTTGTGGAAGTGGTACACATAGCATCAGTTTAGGAGGGGATATGTAAACTCCATATAGTTCACCTCTGTGAGTGTCCTGGTACCCTGCTATCTCTGAGCCATGCAGGGTCGTCGTCGTCGTCGTCGTCCTCCTCCTCCTCCTCCTCCCTCCCTCTTCTTCCTCCTCCTCCTCTTCCTCTTCTTCTTCTTGATTAGTAATTTTTTTATTACCTTTATTGTTTTATAGTCTAGTAGTTACCCTCCTTCTGGTCTGCCCTTTCCACAGTTCCTTCTGCCTCTTGTCTCCAATGGGATTGCCTCCCCACCGCACCCCCCCACCCCCCCCCCCCCGGCCTCCCAACTCCCTGGAGCCTCAAGTCTCTCAACGTTTAGGCACTTCTTCTCCCACTGTGGCCAGATCAGGCATTCCTCTGTTGTATATGTGGCTGGAGCCTTGGACCAGCTCTTCTGTGTTTGACTGCATTTCTTATGCTGATGAAAATGTTCACATTTTGAGGTTGTGCTAGAGAGAGTTATTAAGGAGAGTTTACAGACTTTGTAGAAGAGCAAGCATAATGAGCAGGGGTTCAGTTCCTACCACTATCTCCAACAATGTCTAAAGTCCTGGCTAACCCCACTTCCTCATACTGCGCTCTTTGTGAACATCTGAGGTGGTTGTAGGTCTGTCTTTTTCCAATATGAGTTTTCTCTGGGTGGCAGCTTCATCTTCATGTTCTTGGAAACTCAGCTCTGGAGCAGACTGTGGTAAGCCAGTAGGGAGTGTGGGTGTTGGGAGGGAAGCCCGCAGGGTGCCTGTCTCAGGAAGGCAGACCTCCTTGCCTCTTGTTCTGTCTTCATTTTAGCATGCTCTTGGCTCTTCCCATGCTTGTGTCCAATGTGTCCTCAGATTCTTCATTTTGGGAACCCTGGAAACCTGAGTGTAAACTAAGCTTTCACTGGAGACCCAGTTCTGTTCATTGTCTCTGGATGAACCTTAGTTGCTGGAAAAAGCGCTGTTTCCATGTGTTCTGAGTTCTAGGCAAAGTCCTAGCACTTGAATGTCATGTTTCTGAATTAGGTCTTCTTACTGTCAGTTTGAATAAATGAGATGGGTTCAAATGTAAAAGGTAAAGCACTTGATTGTGAAGATCCTGCTGGACACTTATTGATGGGAGTGTGGTGGGGGATGGCTAGCACTTGCAGAAGGGAATTTGGCAACATTTAGCAAGGTTACATATGAATTTACTCTCTTTCAGGGAAATTATACTTCTAGGAATTTGACCCAGAGATATACTGTAAAAATAGTAAAAGATTGTTCACTGTGGCACTGTATAAAATGCAAAGTATCTCAAACAGTGCAGAGTTCCCAGAGGTAGCAGGACTGGCTGAGAAGCTGGTGTCTGTATCATAGACTGCTGCGCTCCTCTGAAGTAGAACTAGGGCTGTGTGCTGTCAGGCGTGGAGGCGAGGCCATACAGTTATGAGAGAAGGCAGAGGTGGGGGGTGAGGTCTGTAGTGTGCTTCTGTTTATACAAAGAGTATTAAATACTTTTGTGTTTGTGTAGCTTATGGATGAAGTAAGTCTCCCTCCACACCTTCCCTTCTTTTTACGGTGATCAAAACAGAGGAGAAAGACATTTACAAAAGAACTTCTACTCAGATTTTGTATAGATTTGATTTTGGAATCACTTAAACATTTGTATTATTTATGTGTATGTATAGATATTATATTTGTGTGGAGATCAGAGGACAGCTTGCAGGAGTTAATTCTCTCCTTCCACTGTGCAGGTCCTGGGGAGTGAACTCAGGTCATAGGCTTGGTAGTGAGAGCCTGTACCTGCTGAGCCATCTTCCTTATTCTGTATCACTCTACAGTAAAGAGGTTATGACATTTGTCACAAGTGACTTGTCACTTTCCCCCTAAATTGTTTGTACCTGTTTACCTCCCATCAGTACTTGAGAACTCCTCTCCTACAGCTCCAGCAAGTCGAGATGTCACCTTCTAGAACTTTACCAATCTGAACAGAGAAAAGCGGCTATTTTTCCCTTCTGTGGTGACACCAACTCAGTGTCCTTGCATTCCCATTCCTTTCTTAGTGATTTCTGTTCTTCTGTGACTCTGAGTTTGCAGTTTTTCTTCCTCAGAAGGCTTCTCATTAGTTTATAAACTCTTCCCACATTCCTTCCGTTTGTTGGCTAGCACCAGTTGTGTATCATTCCAGCTAAACTGCTTAGTTCCTAACTGTAGAAGCTGGTTGTTGCTCTGTTGTCTTATGTGCAGCACATGCTCATGGTAGTTTATAGTAACTGGATCAGACTTGCTATGTCATTTACATGCTGGCCATTAAATAAAGGCCCCCTGGAGCAGGGGCTCGACATTTCTTTGTTTGCTTCTCTTTTTCAGTTTTCCAGGCCTTCTTTCTTATGTGTGAGCAGTGAGCTCTAAGTGTTCACTCAGATTGGAGTTGGTGGATAGCTAATGAGATGCCACTGATTTATTACAATGATACATAACTACTTATATGATCTGTTCAATGTAAATACCTGAGTGAAATATTTTCCCTGTCGATATACACTTCTTTCTTAGAGTTTACTGTTGTGAATAGACACCATGACCAAGGCAACTCTTATAAAGGGCAACATGTAGTTGGGGCTGGCTTATAGGTTCTGAGGTTCAGTCTGTGATCATCATGGTGGGAAGCATGGCAGTGTCCAGGCAGGTTCGGACTGGAGGAATTGAAAGTTCTATTATCTTGTTCCAAAGACAAATGGAAGACTGTCTCTAGGCAGCTAGGAGGAGGGTCTCAAAGCCCACCCCCACAGTGACACACTTCCTCTAACAAGGCTACACCTACTCCAACAAGGCTATGCCTCCTAGTAGTGCCACCCCCTTGGCCAAGCACATTCAAACTACCCACCGCAAATTATGTACATAGTTTTTATAGCTGCCAGCATCACCCTTGTTCATGGGTACACCCACCATGTTGTTCTCCTTCTAGGTCATCACTCCTTGTAGGAAGCTCATCTTGTGTGCTGACAACAGGAAAGAAATGGAAGATTGGATTGCAGCACTCAAGACTGTCCAGAACAAAGAGCATTTTGAGGTTGAAAGAGAAGTATATTGTCTATGGGTGCCTGCTGTTGCCTCTTTTGCCTTCCCGCTAATCCATCCCACCCCCACCCATCCCCCCACCTCATAGTATCTTCCAAGTAGATCCCATCATTTGTCTTGTAAAATTGAGGCCCATGGTTCGTTCTTTCTGTAGACCTGTCAAGACTGTGGTTCTTGGGGGGCGTGGGGCAAAAAAAAAAAAAAAAAAAAAAAAAAAGACTGTGGTTCTTTGCGAACCCGATTTCCTCTCTGGGGTACTTCATGTAATTCTAAGTTGCCTCACTAAAAACTTGCAAATGTTATCTTTTCCCTTTCTGTGTCATTCTTCCAGCCTACCCAGTACAGCATGGACCATTTCTCAGGGACGCATAACTGGTACGCTTGTTCCCACGCACGGCCAACCTACTGCAACGTGTGTCGGGAAGTTTTGTCTGGGGTCACATCCCATGGGCTATCCTGTGAAGGTAAGAAAGCTGCATTTGTGAAAGGTGATGGGAGGATTTACTTGATGAACTGTTTGAAATTCAAATATAGTCCTAATCAGTAAATTAATCAGTCCTAATCAGCTGCCTGAGGGTTGTCAAGGTGGAGTGGTTCCCACCACTTCCTTCTTCTTGATCTTCCCACAGAGGACTCAGACCGTGAGTGTCCTCTGCTTACCAACCTACAGCATGAGCACAAAGAAAGTAGCAGTGAGGAACAGGAGGTGCGGCCCTTTCTGGCTGTGTGCTGTGGATCAGGAGAGAACATGCCTCAGAACATAGGATCGGGGGAGGATTCTGGTGGCAGAACCGGGATCACACAGGGACTACAAGCTCGTGGTCAGGACTATCTGCTGCTTTTTTTTGTACAGCTGATTTTACATTTTAAATGGATAAAAAATTCAAAAGAAGAGTATTTTGTAATATGGAGTTAAGTGAACTTCAAATTTCAGTTCCATAGTGTTTTCCGATTCTGCTTGTCTGAGGTGCTGTGACAGTGGCCAGCATTGTCTGCCAAGCCTCAGTTGCTCACCCCATTCTCTTTTACTGGCTCTCCCAGTGCTCTGCGGTTACACGTGGCTGGCCTCAAGAGTTCATTCCACCGTAACCTCACTAAGCAGCCATTGCCCCACAGGGAGGCTTCTGTTGAGGATGAAGCTTGTAGAGTTGTGTATTCCTTTTCCCACAGTGTGTAAGTTTAAGGCTCACAAGCGGTGTGCTGTGCGTGCAACCAGTAACTGCAAGTGGACCACACTGGCCTCGATTGGAAAGGATATCATTGAGGACGAGGATGGGGTATGTCCAGGGGGTTCTGCCTGTGACCTGCAGAGCACCTCCTGTTTCCTGCCCTCCTCTATACTTCTCATTTAATGTATCACACTGGGATCTAGGACCTTTGTGGCCATTCAGCTCCCGATTCTGCCCTAGTCCTTATAAGTCTGGGTGTCTCCTTCCCAGTAGCTGCTGTGGTGTGGGAGGTGCCTCATAGCTGTCCTTGACTACATTGGCCATCAGGGACAAGCTTGTGTGGGGAGGAGTGTCTTGAAAAGAGCACTTCTGTCCCAGAGTGCCCAGCTGAACCCTGTATTGGAACTCTGGGTTGTCCCTAGCACGTCCTTGCTTGGTCTACAGATCGCCATGCCTCACCAGTGGCTGGAAGGAAACCTGCCTGTGAGTGCCAAGTGTATTGTGTGTGACAAGACTTGTGGCAGCGTATTGCGCCTGCAGGACTGGCGCTGCCTCTGGTGCAAGGCCATGGTGAGTAGGTAGTGTCTGTCTGGCCTGTGGGTGCACGGATACTCTCTGGGCCTAGGGCTTTGCTCCTCTCCTTCCTAACTCCTGAGTTTACTCCCAGGCTTTCTAAACGCTCTGAGCCTTCACTCTCACTTGGGCCTGGTCATCCTCATTTTTTGACAGTTTTATTAATTTCTTTCTTTTGACGTTGATCCTATCTTTTACACAAAAGGCACGATGTCTGCTCCATGTGGCATCTCAGCAGGTTGTGTAGGGGTCTTTTGGGACAGGTTCATGGACTTCTCTGTGCGTGAGAGTAGGGATACTTACGATGAACAGCGAGAGAAGTTTGTTCTGGGACAGTAATCATAGTGATCAGCACTCAAGCCAAGAGAGGAGCATGTCTGTAGCCTTGAGCACAGAATCAAGTCTCATAGGCCCTGCTTGTCCCCGCCCACACTGGCCATCAGGAAAAAGCTTGTATAGGGAGGAGTGTCTTGAAAAGAGCACTCTGGCATGGCTTGGCACTCTGGGGTGTCCCTAGCACGTCCTTGCTTGGTCTACAGATTGCCATGCCCCACCAGTAGCTGGAAGGAAACCTGCCTGTGAGGGTCAGTGATCAGTCAGCTGTGGCTCCTGGTTGGCACCTTGTATTGACCCTGTCAGTGACTTGCAAGGAACCTAGTCACATGAGGGCGGCTGTCCAGGAGCCCTGAAAGTTAGGGGCGCTAAGACAGAAGCAGAGGGCTGTGGTTCAGTTTCATGTCTGGCTTTTGCTGGGCGGAATCCCATCTGATTTTTCACCTCCTATTGTACAAGGCCGGGGAGCAGGGTGCTTGGGGGGCACAGGTTTGCCTACTCAGATGGTGTCTGCCTCTTCTTGGGAGGATTTCCAGATGCTGTGCCAGGGAGTTTCTGGTGTGTATGAGGAGACTGTGACTCTTGCTGACATGTGGATTTTTATTTCAGGTTCACACATCTTGTAAAGAGTCCTTGGTGATGAAGTGTCCACTTGGCCTATGCAAGGTGTCTGTCATCCCTCCCACAGCACTCAACAGTATTGACTCCGATGGTGGGTCTCACATGCATTTCTCTATGCTGCCTTCCTTATCAGCTCTGGAGACGGGTGTCTTGGCTGTTTTGAGACATGATCAGCAAGAGGCTAGCTCAGATGTGGCATGGGCAGAGGTCATAGTTGGATCCTGGGAATTGCTATAGGACTCGCAGCTTGAGCCAGCATTTTTTGGAAGGATTGATAGATGTACTTGGCTGTCAAATAGAGACTGAGTGTAAAGTGTCCTGGTCTACCATGAGCTGAAGGGCTGTGCCTGTCACCATCTCTGGCAGAGCCTAGCATGTCCAACTGGATCATGGAGAAACGTGCTGGCAGGGATTGGGGAATGGGATCTCTGATGTACCTGATTCAGAGGAAGGAACTCTGCCAGGCTGGTAGCAGGAAGAGGGGATAATGCAGTGAGGGAAAATCTGGAATCCTTGAAGATGTGAAGTGAGGTGAGGTGAGCTCATCTCCTCACACCTGGTTTGTCCCTCACTGAGTCACTGACTCATGCTGTGAATTCTGTGCCTCTTGCTGCTTATTCAGTCCCCAACACCTCAACAGTTTGTAAGGGTTCTTTCCTGTTCCACCCTCACTTCTAGGGTTCTGGAAGGCCACCTGTCCCCCATCTTGCACAAGCCCCCTGCTGGTCTTTGTCAATTCAAAAAGTGGAGACAATCAAGGTGTGAAGTTTCTCAGAAGATTCAAGCAGCTGCTGAACCCTGCCCAGGTTTTTGACCTCATGAATGGAGGACCACACCTTGGGTAGGGATTGTGTGAAATCCAGTCTAGGAATTTACAGTGCTTTGTAAATAAGACATACTTGTTTTAAAAGGATCAAAGATAAGGCTTAGTGCATCTGAGCTCTTGCTAGGACCTGAGTTTAATTCTCAGTACCTACATGGTAGCCCACAACTGTTTATAATTCCAGTTGCAGGGTATTATCCAACACCTTCTTCGCGCCTCTGTAGATACTATACTGTACACGTGGTGCGTGGACATACATACACGCTAAACAGCAGTATACATAAAATAAAAATAAATTTTTATAAAGAAATTTTCAGATAGCAAAGAAGTTCAATTGTCCCTCCCCAAATTCTGCTTGTGAAGGACCTGCTCCTAATAGATGGTAGATGTCTGCATCCTTCTACTGCAAAAGCACCACACAGAAGTGAACTTGATGCACACCACTCTAGTTGCTCTGTACAGCATGTTCACATGCATCCACTCCTGTGCTTGGGACGTTTCTGTGCTGGTGCTTACAGGCCTGCCTTGTTCTCTGGACTGCCTGCTTAGTTCATAGGAAGCCTTTCTTCCGTGAAACCAAGGGGTCTTTTCCATCTCAATACCGTGGTATCTTCATGCAGGTGAGGGGAGATAAGAAGTTTCTTACATGCCTGCCAAGGAGACAGTGTCCTCTCCTTTTAGTTTTTACTTTGCACAGGTTTGCAGGAAGCATTTGTTCTTGTAAGGTAGGACTCAGGACATGCCAGCATTGGGGAGATTGAAATGGAAGGTGCTTTGATCGTGAGTTCTGGAAGGAGCTGAGGAGAAGCTCTTTTAGAGGCAGGCGCTGCTATAGCTCGAGCCTGGACTTCTTATGTGCCTAAGCTGACATGCTGTGGGCTCATGCTGTGGGGCCTGTCACTCCGGGGTGCTGGGCCACCAGGGTTTGGGTTTTTTCCTGCTCTCGCTCATGTGCACGGCTTGTTGGAAGAGTCACTAGTGGCCTCGCACAGGTTGTTTGCTCAAAGGCAGTTCTGCAGATGCCTGTTTTCTTAATGGCACAGATCCATTCTTTCTGAGTTAATGAGAGACTAGTCTCAGGAGGGATCTTAAAAGCATCCTATCTGCTGATTGCACTGCATTGAACAGGCTCAGGCAAGGATATTGCTTGAAAACTCCACTGTACTGTGGCAGGCAGGCTGGGTTTTGACATGCAGGAGCTCCATGAAATCTAGCTGGAGCTGAGTAGAGGGTGATGTGACACAGAGGTCTAGTAGAGATGGCATGGGAGTTGGTTTACTCATTTCCTGTTTCTGGGAAGCATCTCACATCATACAGTTTGTTACCTACCCGAGTTCTGGCCTTGGCTGATTACTGCTTCTTCAGAGAGCAGGGGTCCTTGTTGGTGAACATTTAAAGGATACACGTAAATATTTTTCTCACCACTTGGAAGTCAAATGCAGCCTTGATGCTCAGAACTTAGGTTCAAATCTGAGGCAATGTCTTGTTGCCCATCCTAGCTTGTGTTCTGAGGACTTCCTGTGCATCCAGCTCCATTAGAGACAGAGTCTGTAAGGTCCCCAGTGAGAAGGCAGTATACTTGAATGGAGGGAGGCACTGGTTTCTTTGGGATAGGCATTAAGGGAGACTACGTTAATCTAGTGTTTTAATTTCTCTTTGTGCTAGCTTCTGAGGAGATCTAGTGTGCCCACTCCATACACTTGCCTTCACCTTCTCCTATATGCATGCTAGGGACTGAGTCAGACCTTGGGGGAGCTGAGGGCTCCAATTATTTGCTGAGATATTTGTCTCTTTATTCATAGCAAGCCATTAGGCAAAACATGACAGAACTCTTGTTTGAGAAGGTTTTATTGGAGGTTCCTTAAGGACTCAGAGCAGCAGTAGAGGCTGAGCCTAGCTGCCCTTATTGGGGGAGGGGAGGGCTGGGCTAGCACATGAATGAGGAAAAGCAAGAATGGGGTTTCTTGGGCCTAGTATTTGCCTGGGATAGGGAAGATTGTGCCCACAAGTCCTCCTAGGAGCTCACATTAAATGAGACTGTCATGGTACTCTGAAATGTGTGTAGTATCTTCCTGTTTCTGGTTGGAGGAGTTGCTGGGATCTGGATTTCACACCACTGTCATCTATGAGCCAAGGGGCTGGGCAGACAGACATCTAGGCAGCCTTGTAGACCCCCCCTGTATACATACCTGGGCTTAGTCTGGGTCCAGGTTCAGCCACATGGGACAGGGTGTTTCCCTCAGCTTAGGACAGACAGACCCATCATTTGTCGCTTAGACTATACTCATTTCCCTGGCTTCCCATTCTTCTACAGCTTACGATTATTTCAGAAGTTTGACACCTTCCGGATTCTGGTTTGTGGCGGGGATGGCAGTGTTGGCTGGGTCCTCTCTGAAATTGACAGCCTCAACCTTCACAAACAGGTACTACACATAGGTGTTGAGAGGACACCCACTGTAATGGACAAATGGGAAAATCACATAGGTCAAGTGAGCTGTAAACACAACTTGGCATCAGGCTCTGTGTGTGGGGGGGAATGAGGATGGGAGCTGTAGTCCCCTAAGCTCCAGCTCTTTCCTGGGAGGTGATGTGCCTAATTGCTGGATGCCTCTGTCTAGAGAGGAAAGGAAGAAAGAATCTTCAACCTCCAAAGTTTGAGTTATGGTTCAACTTAATTGCCTAGTTTTTAACACTAAAATAAAATACATTATCCTGATTTCTTACTGTGTTCATTGAATTTTTACTCCCAGTCCCCCTTTTTGGCAATTAGCCATTGTGTATATTGTCATAACCATCGCTCAGATTGTGTCAATCCACACCATCCATCTGGTACTCACCCGCTAGTGGGTTACTAAACTGCAGAAATAGTGGTGTGTGTGTATTTCCACGTGTGTTCCTTGAACAGCTCAGTGTGGCAGGTCTCCACGGGATGTAGTGGATGGACCTGAACTAGCACTTCTCCCCAGTTAGTGCAGGAGCTGGAGGGCTGGGACAACCTTGTTGATATCCTGTTCATGTTCTAGAATCTTCTCTTTTGAGGAGCCCCTTATTTAAATTTTTAGTGCCAAATTGCATTTGTCAGGGATGCTCCAGTTCCCATTCCATGGACGGTGACTCGGAACCGCCCCTTGCCTTGAGGCTCATTCTTTCTGATTCACCCAAGTCTGTAAACAAAGTCTTAATCATATAAATATAATGATAATGTTAATCACAGCTTTATTGGAACGCTGCTTTAAACGAATCCCCTGTTCATGGTTTTTTGCCTTGTTTCCTGTTGAAGTAATCAAATTGGCAAAATAAAAAGCAGCTGTCTCTCTGTCACTGAAAGATCAGTTTTTCCTGCCAGGCAGTGGTGTCACATGCCCAGTACTTGGGAGACAGAGAGGCAGGTAGATTTCTGAATTCGAGGCCCGCCTGGTCTGCAGAGTTCTAGGATAGCCAGAGCTGCACAGGAATCCTGTCTTGAAACGACAATACTACAAAACAAAACCCAAAACAAACAAACCAGATTTCCTTAGTTTTCTGGCTTGTCATTTTTCTCTTCTTCATAATTTTTATCGTTCTTTAGTTTTCAGTGATTTTGTGTTCTTTGTGTAGTCTCACTCACCAATACTATTTTGTGTTTGTCTGGAGAAGAGATGGTGTGGGACTTCCTGATAGCCACACCATAGCTCTAGAAAAAGAAGCAGCACCCCCCAGTGGTGGGACTGTAGTATACAGTTTTGTTGACTGACTTTTGATCTTAATGTTTGGCTCTCTAGGAAGACTATGAACGTGGTTCTTGTACTCAGTCACGCTCTGTGAACACTTGTCTCCTGTGGCTTCTTTGTACTCCTTAGAGCTCTGTCCGCTCTCTCCTGCACCCTGTGTTCCCCAGCCCTGCATGTGGTGGTGTTTCTCCTCTTGGCTTCTAGTACATGCTAAGTGGTCAAACCTCAAGTGTCCCACCACCCTCATCCTTTACACTTTTCCTATGGGGAAAGCTTTGTGATGCATTGGAGTTTGATACCATGTCAGTTTGGGGGACATTCCGGGGTTTTTGGGTATTGTAGGTTTCCAACCTTGCCTGTCACTCGGCTCCTACTTTGCCTGAATGTCTTCATGCATCCAGGGCCTAAGGAGAAGCCCCACAACCATTCCTGATTCCTTGGTCTTCCTCTTCCTCATTTCAAGCTAGTTGCTAGCTTGCCCAAATGACCCCAATCCTGTTGTATCTTCCCTAGTCTGGGCCATTCATAGGCTGCTGAGAGTGACACTCCCTAGGACAGTTACAAGCCTTGGTCCCTCCCTGCTTACAGCAGACTTTACTAGAGCCCATATTTGCTCCTCCTTCTCTGTTCTGCCTTCTTCCCTTTACTTCTGCCCTCTGTTAAGTCTAGGAGGAGAGAGCAGGGCTGGGGTCAGTTTGGGGAACCACCACCTCATAGGCAAATGGGTGCAGTCTAGGTCTTGTATGTTCAGACAGCCTCAGCATGGTGTCTGATAGGACCTAGAAATCATCAGGGGACTTTTAGTGATGTGGAATGGTACTAGTGACAGCTTTTGGAAAGTGGATTTGGCATCAGTGAATGAGGTGCATAGTAGGGTAGAGAGATGTTTGGGGAGTTAGAGGTCGACTCTTCAGGTGTGAGTATCTCAGTGTCTTTGGGAAGGGAGTGGTTGTAGAAACCAGGGGTTTTCAAGGGTTGATTGCCAAGACATGTGAATAAGTGAGGAAGGGCTAGGGCTCCTGGTATCTGCTGTTGATCCCAAAGCCCATCTGTCCCCTCTGGTGGGCTCTGCTGAGAACGTACAGGCCACAAAGTTCAGATCAGAGTTCCTGCGCTTCTTGTGGCTATTGATTGTGTCAACAGGGTGGTACTGCATGGGAATGGTTCTTACTCTTGGTGTCTAAGGGAATGTTTTCCTCACTGTTTTCCACCAGTGTCAGCTAGGTGTGCTGCCCCTGGGGACAGGGAATGACCTGGCCCGCGTTCTCGGCTGGGGCTCTGCCTGTGATGACGATACACAGCTCCCTCAGATCTTGGCAAAGCTGGAGAGGGCCAGCACTAAGATGCTGGACAGGTGAGTGGGGCAGCCTGGATGTGTGAATGGCAGCTGGACCAAGAAGCATTGGTCACTGTGGCCAAGCTTTCTTCCTCGAAGATCAGTGAGGACTAAATCTGCCCCGGTCTCAAAGACCCAGAAAACTTAAAAAGTCAGAATAGTACTAAGATCAAGGCACCAGACCACAACGTTGGAGCGATGAGGGGCTGGCTTGGGAATGGGGCCCTTCAGATCCCTGAATGTCAGTGGGCAGCCTGCAGCTGAGCTGACTTTGGACCTGTGCAGGTGGAGTGTCATGGCATATGAGACCAAGCTCCCTCGGCAAGCCTCCTCCTCCACGGTCACTGAGGACTGCAGTGAGGACTCAGAGGTACTACCACCTGCTTGCTCCTGTTCTTTCTCCGTTGTAGTGCTCAGCATGGTACTTTGAATCGCACACTCAGCATTGAGCTGCATCCGAGCCCACCGCCACATGTGATTGTCATGCACTCAACTTTTTTACTGCATCCCTTCCCCTTTTGTGGTTCTGAAGGGGTGCAGGAAGAACTGTGGGCTGAACTTGAGACCGGGCAGGCTCAACTGAGTAGGGCTTCATGATTGTCAGGAGGTTTCCTAAGTTGTCACCAAGATTTGGGGTGCTCCTAATGCCTAATCTCTTGTGACATCTTACGTTCTTCACTGTAGCTCAGCACCTATTGCAGTCTGCTCTTCCTGCACAACCTCCTCCTGTCTGCTTCCAGAAGTCTCCATGTTCGTCTTTCTGCCTGCCTCTCTTTGATATCTATGCTGCCCTTGCAGTTAGCGCATAGTGCTTCAGTATCAGTCCTGTGTGCTGAGTAGTGGCCATGCCAGGGATTCAGTTCCGAGATCCTGAGGGGTAGGGTTTTGTCTTATGTCCTGACTGCAGTGCTGGGCACATGCAGTGTTAGTCCTGCTAGGAGACTGGTCTGAAAAGCCCAGGGGTCAAGGGCAGTAGCAGTCAGCAAGCAAGGTCAAGCCTGCTTTTATGGCATCACAGGTGGAAAATGGTCTGTGCTTTTGTTTTGAGAAGAATATTTCTTTAGAGCCTGAGAAGTACCCAAGAAAATGTCTGAGACTCTGGCATAGATGGTCTCTCTTTGACTTGTGAGCTTGCTGGCCATGGGGAGGGCAGAGAACAGTGGAGTTCTCCTGCCTGTGGGTACACCTTATTGGCAGAGCTCCTGGTCAGGAGAAAAGGTAGCTTCTGCTCTGACTGGCCTCTAGTATATTCCTGAAGAGAGACTGGGGTTTACTCCAGGGCTTCCAGGCTTGTTTCACTGTCCCGACTGAAGAGTTGTGGACTGTCTGTTGGCTCTTGTAGGTTTTGTTTTGTTCAGACTTACCATTTTACTGTCCACAGGTTGGTAAAGCTTTTGGTCTTGTCCCATAGCTGTGGACAGCCCTGATAGTGATTGGAGATGCTCTGTTCTGGGAGAGGATGGACCAGAATGGCCAAGAAAACTCTTAAGTTAGACACTGTGGAGTTCACAGTTGATTCTGAGACTAACTGCCCATTTTGGTATGATAGGTGCAGCAAATTCTCTTCTATGAAGACTCAGTTGCAGCCCATCTTTCTAAAATCTTGACTTCGGACCAACATTCTGTGGTGATCTCATCAGCCAAGTGAGTGACGGGGCTTCGGGGACTCAGAGAGGCAGCAAGTGTGTGCTATACAGGGTCCTAGCCAAACTGCCCTCTGTTTTTTATAGAGTGCTCTGTGAGACAGTGAAGGACTTTGTGGCTCGAGTGGGCAAGGCTTATGAGAAGACGACAGAGAGCTCACAGGAGTCAGAAGTCATGGCCAAGAAGGTAGGTTTCTGGGCACAGGGTGAGTGGAGCAGCAGGTACAGAAGAGCTTGCTCTCCATGCCGCTTTTTCTTGAATCTAGTGCTCTGTCTTGAAAGAGAAACTGGACTCTCTCCTTAAGACCTTGGATGATGAATCTCAGGCTTCATCCTCTTTGTCCAACCCACCTCCTACCATTGCTGAGGAGGCTGAGGACGGGGATGGATCAGGCAACATCTGTAGTTCCACTGGGGACCATTTGGTGGGCTCAGCGTGTCCCTCCAGGCCACAGATCTTCCGACCCCGGGAGCAGCTAATGCTGAGAGCCAACAGCCTGAAGAAAGCAATTCGCCAGATTATAGAGCACACAGAAAAAGGTAGGTCTCTTACTCCCTAGGTGGCGCTAGAGTTCCCAAATTTTCTGGATGTAGTAATAGACCAAGAGTGGTATGTGAAAGTCATTTTGGCCCAAGACTTCCTCACCTCCATCTTCATATGACACATCCCAACCCTACCAACCTTCACTCTCTCCTACCCTCTCTCACTGCCCTCGGAAAACACTTGATTCTGTGTCCTCCCTCACACTCTACCAACTTTCTTCCTGTCACTCTGAGCAGCTCTGCCTCTTCTTGCTTCAGACCCTGTGGTCACACCACACTGGGTCACTGGTGTGGCCATACTACCCACTCTCCTTCTAGGGCCTCTAGTTACTCTGTTCACCTCCACATCCTCCTGTCTCAGAGTCCTTCTCCCCAGCCTATTAGCTGGAACCCCCAAGTCCTAGTACATAAACTGAGCTAGGGCATTGGACTAAAGTATGTGGGGAGGAGTTTGGGTCTGAGCGTTGAGCCACTACCACTAAGAAGAGAGAACCTAAGTGCTCTTAGCCCTACTGGCACAGTCTTAGCAGAATGAATGTTCTTTCATTACCAGCGGTGGATGAGCAGAATGCCCAGACCCAGGAGCAGCAGGGTTTTGTCCTTGGCCTATCTGAATCTGAGAAGAAGGACTTGAAAACTGACAATAGGGTGTGCACATCATCTGCCCATAGTGAGAGCTGTGTGGTAGCCAAGGGGAGGAGTCACCGCAAAGGTAAGGCTGGGCTTTGGTTTTTGGGTGATACTTGGTGAGGTGGACATGGGCACTTTAGGGTGCTTTTTCTCTTCGCTCTGGCCATTGGAGTAAACTGACATTCTCACCTGTAGCCTACATCTGTACCACCTCCATGTTACCAAGATATGTTTAGTAGAGGGTGCGCACTGTGTCACCTGCAGGAAATAGGGCTTCTCTGTTGAGGACTGTCCCTGTCCTCCTAGGTGTTCTTAGAGTCTTCTTATGGCTGCTCATAAGTGTCTGGCAAAACTGAGACCTTCATCTCTCTCAGAATAGGCCCCAGCAAAAGTCCTCAAAAGGAAGGAAGGGGTTCTTCTCATCAGCCTGTCGTGGCACCGTGGGAGAGGCAAGGGGGCTTTTCTAGAGTAGACGTATTGTTTTTTTTTTTTTTTTTTTTTTGTTTTTGTTTTTTTTGGTTTTTTTTTTTTCCGGAGCTGGGGACCGAACCCAGGGCCTTGTGCTTCCTAGGTAAGCGCTCTACCACTGAGCTAAATCCCCAGCCCCCGAGTAGACGTATTGTTAATTAGCATCCGAGCTCTGTGCCTTCTGTACCCAAACTGATTAGGGATTAGCCCCTCTCTGTCCTCATACTGCTGTCCAGGTTTGTGTCCTTTCAAGACGAGCCAGGCCCACAGTGGACGTGTGAGTACTCTTCCTTCTCCTTTATTCAGGGATCAGCACACATACTTACCACTGGCCAGTGAGCGGCTTGAAGCACTCCTCCTTTCCCACAGCCCTCCTGCCTGTTCATTTGGTTGTGACTTTGGACAGTGTCAAGTGTGTGGTCCTATCTTACAGCATCCAGGACCCCTTGTGAAAAGCTGATGAGCAAAGGTCTGTCACTTGGCAGCTCTGCTTCACTCCCTCCCAATACAGGAAGCCGGGACAGCCTGCCTGCTCTGAACACCAAGATCCTATATCCAAGTGAGTGATCCGCTCCCCCGGGGTGGGGGTCTTAGGCTGGGGGTGGGGTACCAAGGAAGTAGAGGCCTTGCAGGCCTTGGCTGGGCTATGGCACCCGGGTCTTGGGAAGAATAAGACTGTTGGTGTCCTTGGAAGTTTACAGGTCCATGGAAATAGAGACAGAACTATGTAGTTTAATTTATGTGACTGCAGGAAAAGTGATTTTTGTTTAATTAGTGTTTTTTATTCCTTAGCAATTTCCTATATGTATACAATATATTCTGATGACATCTGTCCCCACCACCTCCCTTCAGGCCACCACTGTGGCCCTCCAATGTATTCTCCCTACTTTATGTTCTTCTCTTATTTTCTTTCTCTGTTTTTGTTTTTTTCCAATGTACTGAGTCCAATTAGTGTGCCTGGGTATGGCCCCTACTGCAACATAGGCTCCTCCACTAGGCCCAAGGCTTTAGGAACCCTTCTATCCAGCACTTGGGTTTTGATCGGCTTGCTGTTGTGCACGTGATCAGTGCTTCTGAGGCTGTGCTGTCCACCAGACGTCATTTCACAGCTCTCTCCCCACCGCAGGCTCTCACAGTTTTCTTCAGTGTTTCCTGAGTCTTTGGGAGGAATTGATACAGTTGACCCTTTTAGGGTCGAGCACTTTGACCAGTTAGGGGTCTGTACATTCACTATTGCTCACTGGAGAAAGAAGCTTCTCTGAGTTTTTCTAGTTAAATTCACACAGATAGAAGCAAATATTTAAAATACAGTGTGGCATCATGATTGTTTACCAAAACAGTAGCAGCCAGTTTTCTCTTAGGACTACACTCTTCCCAGTCATGGACTGTTGGTCAGGCTTACTGTACTAGGCATGAATCCCCTGTCGTGTGGTATAGGTCACAAATTCAGGTACAAAGTGGTCTCCCCCATAACAGTTGCACTGGTGGGCACATCTTCCTGGCAGGTTGGAATTGCCACACTCAAACAAAGTCTCATGCTGGGTAAGAATATTGATTTTTTTTTTTTCCCCTACCCCCACCCCGACAGCCACATAACAAATATCAGCTCCAAGAAAGCTAGCCAGGAAGAGTGTTTCCTTCTCAGTTCCAGATTAATTTCTCTCTGTCCTGAAACCCAAGTGTGCTGTGTCTTTAGTAAGAGATTTTTTTTTTTTCTTTTTTTTGGAGCTGGGGACCGAACCCAGGGCCTTGCGCTTGCCTAGCTAAATCCCCAACCCCGAGATTTTTTTTTTTTTAATGTACGTGAGTACGCTGTAGCTGTCTTCAGACATGCCAGAAGAGGGCGTCAGATCCCATTACAGATGGTTATGAGCTACCATGTGGTTGCTGGGAATTGAACTCAGGACCTCTGGAAGAGCAGCCAGGGCTCTCCATCTCTCCAGCCCCCAAGCAAAAGAGTTTTACCACGTAGCTTTGGTGGACAACCAAAAGCAATGTCAGTAGCCCATGCTGTTTTGGGAGCTCTTGGACTCTTGACCAATTACTTACAGCATAGTATCCCAAGCCTAGGAAGGTACTTGTTTAAAAGGCATGCAATGTACACATAATGGCAGGGAAAAGAAGAAGGAGACAGTTTTTATGTGTCTTCTGGGTGTTAAAGTCTACTGTCCATATAACTTACTTTACTATGGGAAGGTGGTGGGGATTTTGAATCGTTAGTCAAATTGGAGCACTTGTTCATAATGTTGTCCTGTAGGATATGTGGCACCAACCTTAGAGATCTGTCTTGCTCCATCTCGAGCTCCTGGCCAAGAACTCTCTTTATCTTCCCTTGCAGGTGTTCGGGCAGGGATGTCTGGTTCCTTGCCAGGGGGCTCAGTCATCAGCCGCTTGTTAATTAATGCTGATCCCTTTAATGCTGAACCTGAAAACCTGTAAGTATGAGGCAGTACCAGTGGGCATTTGTTAGGATGCAGAGTGAAGAGGTCTGATTCACAACATTCAGAGCCATCGTTGAACAGCAGGCTCTTTTTCAGCTGTCCTTGATGTGTGCCTGAGAGCCTTCCCTGTAGGCTAATTTGGACAGCAGGGGGCAGACCTGTTACTGTCCTGTCCCAGGCCAGATCAGTGCTGACACTTCTTTACTCACTACATTGTTTTTGCCTTTGTCTCTTGTTAATCTCATGGTGTCTGCCATCCCTTCAGTGATGTAGTTTCTAGCATTCCTGGACTGAAATCCTCCAAGTGGTTGTTCCCTGGGTGTTAGGGTTCCTGGGGACAGTGTCTTTGAGGATTTAAAGTCTGGTGGCTCTATACTGAGTTCCAGGGGGTGTGTGGCTTCTTCTGCTATGTGATAAGGCTGTACAGACATATGCATAGTGGTTTAATGGACCCCTGTGTATATTAAAGCTCATTGTAGATGGTATTTCTCATACCAGAGAAGACACTGTTTTAGGCATGTTCTCCTACTACTGATTGCAGCTTTGTGGGCAGCTAGAGACTGGTGGCAGCTGGCTATAAGTTCTTACTGTGTGGTGTGATGATGGAGTATGTGTGTGGTTCACAGTGGCCCTGTTTTGGAAAGGTGGCTCTTAAGTGTACAGCCTAGAGGTCCATGGGCCTCTGCTCCTGGTCTGGTCTTTTGCTCGGACCCTGACGTATTTCCTCAGCAGGGGCAGAGCTGTAGTTCCTCTGGAGGCCCAGACCAGGAGACTTCTTTGTTTACCTCCTTTGATGTCATGGAAGGCCCCCATCTGTGGCTAAACCTGTTTTTTCCCCTCTCTGTCATGGGTAGCTGCTTCCTCCTTGGATCCCTGCACCCAGCCTCTCCTACTCTTGTTCTAGTACCCTATTTTCTGTATTACTTTTTTTTCTTTCCTAGGACCTATAAATACTGTTCATCACATGCTCTTTAGCTTAGAAAATAGTTTGGCCCCAGAGCTTTTCTGAACAGTCACAAGGCACTTGAACTAGATGTATGATCAGGAAAGATGCTTGCTGTACAGATTGGTTCTCATCAGGTTGCAAGAAACATAACCTAAAATGTATTAGAATTCTAGGGCACACTTTGTGGAGCACCTCCTCTTGTCCAGCGTCTGTGGGAGTTCTCAGAACTTACCTTCCTCCTAGTGTCTGTCACATGGGACTGGGGGAGGGCATGGGATAGGACACATCAATGGCTCTAAAGGAGTGAGTGAGAACAGTGCCACAGAGTCACCAGTAGTTCTCTGGGGGAAGGGAGGCTTTGGCCTTTGGTATAGGGGTTTTCAGTCACTGCCCTTTTCACTTCAGAGGCTGGTTGAACAGTTCAGCAGTGCTAGAGAAGCATGCTGTGAAGACCTCTGGGAAACAGGCTGGCAGTGCCTCAAGGGCAAACCAGAGGCTGTGTGTCCCAGTGGTTCTGCTCATGGTACAAACTCTATCAATTCTAAAACAAATGTCTACAGCAACATGGGCACTTATGTGCGTAAGTCATTACTAGAACACAAATAAATTTGAATGTTTACAGTTAGTGATAGACAAACGTAGTAAGGCCACATAATAGAAGTTTGCTTTGCATAAAGATAAACTGTGGTTAAGGGAAAGGAGTCAGAGGACACTGTCTCATTCCATTTATTTGACAGGTCCTGGATAGGCACATCCAGAGGATCAGTAATTTCTGGGGCCTGAACAGTGAGGAGTAGGAGCTAGCGCAAGTGGTGGTGGTTCTGAAATGGGTGAAAGGACTCTGGAATGTACTAGAAACTGTTGGTCATGTACTTTGAAGTGATAGTGATTTGACATGTGAATAACATCTTGGTAGAGCTCTTACCAAACAAACAAATAAACCCTAAATCAGGGCCCTGAGTTCAAACTCTAAACTCAGGAAAAGGAAACAAACCAAAGCAAAGTGAAAACAACAGCAAAACATGGAAAAAGCCATGAGGTTTGTTCTGCGGGAGAAATGGCAGGGCAGTCACAGAGGAGCCTGTCAGGCAGAGCCATTGAGACTGTAAACTTGCCTTTGCAGAGAGTACTACACAGAGAAGTGTGTCATGAACAACTATTTTGGCATTGGCTTGGACGCAAAGATATCTCTAGACTTTAACAACAAGCGTGATGAACACCCAGAGAAATGCAGGTAGGTACTCCCTGTTGTTAGAGATGTAGAAAGAGGCAGTAAAGAAGCCAGCTCAGAAGGGGAGGGACTCCACCCCTGGATTGGCCAGCTGGGGCAGACTGGAGATCAGGAAGGCAGTGATGCGTATGACTGTAGCGGGCTGTGTCTTACCCAGCACTGGGGTCTGTGGTGATGTGTTGGAAGAAGGTGACAGCAAGCTCAGCAGCCCAGCCCTGCTTATAGGGAGAGCTTTGCCATCCACAGACTGCCTACCTCCTCGCAGTTGTCATCAGGACATGGAGTATGTAGAGGCTTGGGAATTCGGAGGTTATTTTCTCCCTTGTGCTTTTCTTTTATTTATTTACTTATGTGTATGAGTGGGAGTGGGTGAGCAGATGCCATAGTGCATGTGTAGAGGTTGGAAGACCACCTTAGGTGTCATGTGGTCCTTGGTTTACATCTAGTTTTGAGACAGTCTTCTACTTTTCACTGCTGTTTTCCTGGCTGACTGGCCCGTGGGGTTCTGGGGATTCTCCTGTTCTGCTTCCCATTAAGCCATGTGCCCTGGGATTTCAGATACGCTCTATTGCATGCAGTTGTATGTGGGTTCTGGGGATTCAAACCCCAGGCCTCATGATTGCATAGAAAGCACTTTATCCACTAGTCATCTCTCCAGCATAATTCCATAGCCACAGCCATGGTATATAATTTTCCTTCCCTCCTTCTCAGAGTGTGACTGCTCTCTTGGCAGTGTCAGTTTGCAGCATGCTTCCTCATCACTAACTTGACTCTTCTTGCGTGTTTGAGAAGCCCAGACTGTTCTGTTCCAGTGTCCTGTTGTACAGTTGCTGAGTCCCCAAGTTTTATAGCAGTAACTCAGGCTATTGTAAGAGAAGCCCTGTCGAAGGTGGCACTTCTTCTTCTAGGAGTCGGACTAAGAACATGATGTGGTACGGTGTCCTTGGGACCAAAGAACTGCTTCACAGAACCTACAGGAACCTGGAACAAAAGGTCCTGCTGGAGGTGAGTGGTAGCCTCCGGGACTGGTGGGTGATCTTCCAACTTTGGCTATAGCTCATTCCTACTGAGCCTTGCCTGATGGTCCCTGAGGAGCCCTTGCCTTGGCCCCGGCCCCCAGCATATCAAATCGCTGCTAGGAGGAACTGGCGAATGCTGAGTGTTGCTCTTTTCTCTCCATTTGCCTTTCTGTGGTGCAGTGTGATGGGCGCCCGATTCCCCTCCCAAGTCTTCAGGGAATTGCTGTCCTCAACATTCCCAGCTATGCTGGAGGGACCAACTTCTGGGGGGGCACCAAGGAAGATGATGTAAGTGTGGGGTTTGAGGTGGGTGGGCTGGGCTCACAAGGTCATGAGGTGTGACTAGATGCACTATCTCCCTGGTCCTGACAGTGGGCATGGTGGAGGACCAGATAGACAGGCTCCCTCCCCTATTGGGCTGGTGTCTAGAAGGCAGGTCTAGCACATGATCAAGTGAGAAGCAGCTGAGACTTGAAGGAAAACTTAAGTTGGCCAAATTGGCAGGCACTAGATGGGGAGTATCCTGTGTTGACAGAAGAAAGAAGATGTGGAAGCTCAGAAGTTAGAAGGGAACAGTTTCCTGACTGTAGTGTCGAATGGGCACGGAGAGGGAGATGCCTGGAGAGCCTGCACTGCATGAGGCAATAGAAGCCAAAAGCAGAAGTCTGGACTTTACGCCAAGAACATAGGAAGATAGTAAGATAGTAATAGGCTTTAACCTGGGTTTGCATGTAATTTAGAAAAACAAAACAAAACAAAACCAAACCAGCTAGCATTTACTGCATACTTGTGTGTAGGCCACTGTTCTAAGTAGCTGGAATCTGTTTGCACATTCATTCTGTAACCTCCCTCTCCTAAGGAGCAAGCAGTGTTATCTCCCTTTGAAGGAAGGAGGGCATGAATAACTTAGCTATGGCTAATAAATAGCAAGCTTGAGAGCCAGTCTCAGGCACCAACCCTGCACCACACTTACCACCATCGCCGCACCGCATGTGGGTTGGGCTTGTCTGTCACCAGAACCCCCAGAACAGGAAGCAGAGCAAGAAGGAGACGTGCTTGGGGAAGTGAGGCAGACAGCTTTCATGCTGGCCCTTTCAGACTTTTGCAGCTCCATCATTCGATGATAAGATTCTGGAGGTGGTCGCTGTGTTCGGCAGCATGCAGATGGCTGTGTCTCGTGTAATTAAGCTACAACATCATCGAATTGCCCAGGTACTGGCCATGCTGTCCAGGGGTCCAGCCCACCCCATTCTGGGGCTCATCCCTGTTTGGAGAGGCAGGGCCTGGATTTGCTCGTAGTAGAGACCCAGGAAGAGAGATGCCTAACTAGGACCTAGAGGCAGCCTCCCTCTGCCTCCCTCTCCCACTGAGTGCTCTCTGAGTCTTGCTGAGGTAGAAAGGGCCCAGCCTAGCCCACCAGGGCTTGACAGACAGCACTGAGGCTAGCCAGAGAGCACTGGCAGGGCAGGGCAGGGCAGGGCTCCTGGCTTTAATTCTGTCAGCACTGTTGAGCTGGTACAGGTCCACCCACTTTGGGGATACAGGGAAGGAGCAACTATACATACAGTGCAGTGCTGATAAAGTCTATTGGATGAGATTGCTGGTGTCCTGCATTCTCCTGGTCCCCAGCAGTGAGCTGTTTAAAGTTTACCTTTTTGTTTTGGAGTGCAGTTTTGTAAAGAGAGTTGCAGAAGCCTGTTAGACTTTGCTCTGCCTGGGGATGTTTACATCTGTCAGGAACCATGACTCTTTGACCCCTGTAGCCCAATATCACTATCTGCACCCAAGATAACCTGATCTACCTATTCTAGATGTCTGGGAAGGGAACAGTGGGGGCAGAGGCTAGAAAAGGAGGACCAAGTAAATGGCTGTGGGTAAGGGGTGGGAGTGCAGATACTCAGAACAGCAATGTGCTTTAAATCTCCTGGCACCGGAGTAACAGCATGGCATCTGTTCAGTGTCGCACAGTGAAGATCTCCATCCTGGGGGATGAGGGCGTGCCTGTGCAGGTGGATGGGGAAGCCTGGATCCAGCCACCTGGGTACATTCGGATTGTGCACAAGAACAGGGCACAGACTCTGACCAGAGACAGGGTAAGAGCATTTGCCAACAAGGCCTGGTGGGGTCTGGGCTGCTTACTCACTCATGGGCTCACCTATATGTTCATCAAACAGGCGTCTTTGTTCTTGGATTCCTCTTCACTATACAGAGATTAGCTGACATAGTGGTGTGCCCTGTAGTCTCAGTAATCTAGAGGCAGGAGACCAGCTAAGGTTATACAGTGAGACATGTTCCAAAAGACACAAAGTTAAACTAACATCCTTTCCATACATAGCTCTTACCTTGGTGGGCAGATGATGTGCTCACCCTGTGGAGGGCACAGGAGGAAATCTGACTCTGGGTTCTAATGTCTTAGGCCTTTGAGAACACCCTCAAGTCTTGGGAAGACAAACAGAAGTGTGAGCTGCCCCGCCCACCATCCTTTTCCCTGCACCCTGAGATCCTGTCTGAGGAGGAAGCGACCCAGATGGATCAGTTTGGGCAGGCAGCGGGGAGCCTCATTCACAGGTAGGCTCTGCTGTGTTCCTTGAAACCTTGCAGGCTTTGGGACCTGGTCCTGCTTGCTGGCTCTGCTTTACTGTGGGGCTGAGCCTGACTTCCCTGGCCTAGTTTGCTTCTTTAGTCGCCTCCTTTATTATTCAGGTTTGCACAGTGAAGACGTAAGATGCACAGGGATTTTTCTGAGCCACCAAAGCTTTAAACCCCATGCTGGGTTTCTGCGAAAGGCCACAGACTGCTCTGTTATTTTATACAGGAAAGTCAACAGGCTTTTTTCTTGTTTTAGCTGTGGTTTGCAGAGCTACCGTTGCTCTGTGGCATTGCCATTCTGTTCCTCCCTGCTCACCTGGGCTCTCTGGAAGCTCTGATCCTTTCAGCTCTCAGTAGTGCCCTTGGCTGTCCATTTCTTGTTTCTCTTTGGCTCTGGCTGTGTGTTCTCTGTGTGTTCTTCCGGGACATATTTGCCTTGTTCTGGCCAGCAGAGGCTTCAGGTTCCTTAGCAGGCCGATTTCTCTTTGATCCTTATGGTCATCTCTAGGCACCTCTGCCCCCATGCTGTTGTCTCTAGACAAGTAGCTGATACTGGTGCAACCCCATTCTGCTCCTTTGCGTGTCAGCCATGTTTATCTAGCTCTGTGTTATAGGGACCGTGGCCCTGCCACCTTGTAGTCCCTGGGAGCCCAGGAAGCCTGGCTGCTGGGAAGGCGTGCTTACTAGGTCAGCCTTCTGAAAGCCACCAGTAGCTCCATGCTTCCCACAGTATGTGCAAGTTTCTCCCTAGCTTATCTTACCACACCCAGCTTCTCTGAGATGTCCCTGGTTGGCTCTTGGTCTTGACCCAGGCTGATCTGGCTCAGAGCTGATCAGCACACCATGTTACTCTGTCAGAAGTGGATCTGACTTGAACTTCCAGAATGTCTTAGCATGATGCAGCATCCGTGTCCAAGTCTCTGATTGCCAGCCTGCATGCACAGCTGTTTGCTTGCTTTCCATGTTATGAGGTTTCGTCTTACAGTTTCTTCCCTGGAGAAGCTAGGATTTGGTATTAGATTTCCACAAAAGTCCACTATTTGTTGGTATTGGGATGTGATATACCTGTGGCTGTGACTGAGAGGTCATCGTGGCAAAGCTACTATCTCCACTGGTGTGTCACCCCCCCCCCCCCCCCCCGCATATGTCCTCTGGGTGTGCTCATAACAGTGTGTAAGGCCTGACAGATGTGTGCCTCTTTCCTTCAGCATTCGGGAAATAGCGCAGTCCCACAGAGACATGGAACAGGAACTCGCACATGCTGTCAACGCCAGCTCCAAAGCCATGGAGCGAGTGTACGGCAAGCCCAGAGCTGCAGAGGTACTTGGTCTTTTTGGGTCTGGCTCCTTCTCACCTTTGCAGCTCTTGGCCTTTCATATGGATGCATTTGTTCTTCTCAGGGGTTGAACTGCAGCTTTGTTCTGGAGATGGTGAATAACATCAGAGCACTGCGCAGTGAGACAGAGCTGCTGCTGGCTGGGAAGATGGCCCTGGTGAGCTGATAATCGACAGGAGGGTTCTGGCTGTATGTGAGGTGTATGTCCAGGGTGCTAGACATGTAAGGTAGCCGATTCCTTCCTTCCTAGATTTTTCTTTTATTTGTTTATACTGTTGCTGTCTTCAGACACACAGGAAGAGGGCATTGGATCCCATTACAGATGGTTGTGAGTTGAACTCAGGACCTCTGGAAGAGCAGTCAGTGCTCTTAGCCATCCTCCAGCTCTAGGTGCCAGTCTTAACATTGGGTGTGCTGCACTGTCATCTGTCTCCACTCACTATGTGAAACTGGCTGTTGAGTTAACCCTTAGATCACTGTGTGGGAGTAGGGGTATTGCTGGGCTCTAGGGTTTACTCAGATGGCTGCATATGACGTGAAGAGCACTGCTGAAGCCTCCCAGCTTAGTAGTGTCCCACCCTCCACTCCAAAGAGGTTCTGTCCTGGATGCCCAGATGTTGCATTAGCTGCCTCCCATGCTTGTGCACTTTGTGACAGAACCCAGGGGGACCGTAGCTGGCCAGGTAATAGGGTTGCTGCTGTGGCTTCCCTAAGCAGAGCAGAGGTCCACTCATCCTCACCTGTTCCTCGAGGAAGGGACATTCTGGGCTCAGGCCTTACCTTAGTTTCAGTTCTGCTAAGTTTTTATAGCAGCCAAAGATCTTGATCTAAGCCTTATCCGCCTGGCTTGGCTGGTCCAGGCTTGCTGTGCTTAATAGCTCCATTTCTCTCTCCCTTTTCTGGAGCAGCAGTTGGATCCCCCTCAGAAGGAACGGCTTGGGGCTGCCCTAGTTGAGATGGACCAGCAGCTCAGGAAGCTGACAGACACTCCCTGGCTTTGCCAGCCCATGGAGCCTGGTGAGGAAGAGGTATGTGGGTCCTTTACATAGTTACAGGTTTAGTGGCTCATGCCATTAGTCCAATATGTGTGCAATATAGCCCTTGAGGCAGCTGCTCTGCCTTTTGGAAACTTCTCTACTAAAATGGCCGGCCTTCAAGGTGGGGAGAAACTTAGAAATGGAGGAAGGAATTGAGGGTTGGGAATGGAAAGTGATCCATGACGAATGGGCCCTCACTGACTTTGAAACAGGCAGGACTGGGATGGAGCAGGGGAGGGGAGAGCAGGTGGCAACTTCTTGGAGATTGGTGACAGGAACTTGGTTGTGTGTCCATTCCCCATAGGTACTTAAGAAAAAAAATTTTTTTTTTCTGAGCTGAGGACTGAACCCAGGGCCTTGCGCTTGCTAGGCAACTTAAGAGATTCTTAATTGTTGCTTATCTGATAGTTTAAATAGAGAGGGACCCAGGGCACACTGTTCCAGGATAGACTCCACTTACAGCAGGAGAGCAGATGGAGGAGACAGAAGAGGGAAGCCTCTGGGCTTCTGGTGTCTTAGAAATGGAACAGAAAGGGCCTAGAGAAAAGTCATTTTGGCCTCCTGTAACACAGGAGACAGTGTCCTCTTTAACACAGTGACAGGAGAGAACGGATAGAAACAACTGCCCAGCTCAGTCTGTGGGAACCTGTGGCAGCAATATGTTAAGGATGAGAATGTTGTGGCTGGAGAGAGGGTTCGGTGTTTAATAGCACATACTGTCCTTCCAGAGGACTGGAGTTTGGTTGCCATCATGCAGGCAACTCACAACTAGTTGTATAACTTCACTTCCTTGCCCATTTCTGGCCTCCCTGGGCACCCATACAAATGTATAAGAACAAATAAGAGTATAAAAACATTTAACTGGGGCTGGGGATTTAGCTCAGTGGTAGAGCGCTTACCTAGGAAGCGCAAGGCCCTGGGTTTGGTCCCCAGCTCCGAAAAAAAGAACCCCCCCCAAAAAAAAAACAAACAAAAAAAAAACATTTAACTAACAAAAGTATCTCTTTCTACTCCCAACCCCCAACTATAGGTTAGACCTTGGCAATGAGTTTCTGACTCTGTGTTTCTTAGTCTCTCCAACAGAATGTGATGCTGGATCTTACTAAACGCAGCCGCAGTGGTAAATTCCGCCTTGTGACCAAGTTTAAAAAGGAGAAAAACAATAAGAACAAAGAAGTTCACAGTTACCTAGGAGCCCCTGGTATCTGCCCTTCTCCTGTGTCCCTCCCTCTGACTGTCAAGACCCAGTTCTCCTGGTCTCTGCTTTTCTTCTCAGCACTTGAGGCTCTTCCCCTTGGTCTTGTGCTATATAATCTCTAGTCACATTGGCTATACTAGTCTGTCTTATAGCTGTGAGACCATACCTTGCTTGTTTTCTCTCTATGTGGGTACTGACTGATGTCATGCTTTGCTTGAATGCACCTTCTATGGAGACTGTGGGGTGATGGGCAACTGAGCTGACCTGTCTACCCTGAATTTGGGGCTTGAAGTGGGGAGGACAACAAGAATGACGAGACGAACTTGGAGACACAAAACTAGACTCAAGACTGTGCTGGGGTCCTCTGTGCCTGCTTCCTCTGGCAGGTTGCTGATTCCCATTTAATTGACTCACTGATGAAGGTTCTTAAGCCTGGCATTCCAGGTCACGAGTGATTGTGGGTGAAAAATCAGTGGGAAATGGTGCTAAAGAACAGATTTTCCTCTCTGGATCAGTAAATTGGGTCTTTAATTTATCTTAGTGGTTGTTGGCCCTGAGTACTGGGTCTGCACCTTAAGGGGCCAGAGCTTGAATTGGTGTGGCATCTGCTGCCATTCAGGGCAGCTCCTGTCTGATTTTTTTGTCTTTGCATGTTTGTCTAGAATTGGGTTTATGTGAATAATGATGGATCTGACTCTGCATGGCCTAAGTCTCTGCGCATCTCCTGTAGTGCTCCAGCTGTGAGCTCCTCTGTGTTTGGTGCTGTTTAATTCCTCTGGGATACAGAGGTATCCAAAAGGCTGGTGACTCACCTGGCAGGAATAATCAGCACTTCTGCAGTGCATGTCCCTCGGGAGGGTGGCTCTGTCTCCCTTAACACTGCTGGAGCACACTGCCTGTGGCTTTTGAGGGCTATCTTGGGTGGCACTGCTAGGGTGTCTTGGTGTTGGCTGCTGCCTACTTGGCGCTGGGCTCTGGGCATTCACTGCACTCGTGCTTTTCCGTCTCTGACAGTTCACCTCTGGGGGACAGAGGAGGTTGCTGCCTGGCTGGAGCACCTCAGTCTCTGTGAGTATAAGGACATCTTCACGCGGCACGACATCCGGGGCTCCGAGCTCCTGCACCTGGAGCGGAGGGACCTCAAGGTACTTCACAGGTGTCTTCCCAGAACCCACACCTGCACTTTACACACTTCTTTCAACTATGTCCTCTTCCCTGACTGTGTCCTAGCATCACTGGTCATCAGTTTTTCTTTTTGTGTATCCCAGGGTACACAGGTCTTTGCCTTTTATTGATGACGACCTCCCTTGATACAAATAAGCAAGGCCAGGTGCAGACATGATGGGAGAAGCCTTGATTCTCTTAGCCACAAAAGGAACTGTCTTAACCTTAGAAGCTAGGGGATGCTTCCCTGTGGTCACTAGTTCAGCTGAAAAGTTCTAGGGTCTAGTGGTTGGTGGGCCACCCTGCTCCACAGTGAGTGAAGATGAAGAGTCTGCTTTCTCAAGGCTGGTCTCACAGACAACCACTTGGCTCCTGGGCAGCTGCTGCCACTTCACCTCACAGGGAGAAGGGTCAGGTGGTTCATCCTCCCATCCCTGTGCATGTGTGGTCAGTTCTGCACCCATTGCACTGGACTCACATCGCCAAGCCCTGGCCTGCTTGGTCTTGCAGAGCGGTCTCTGGGCATTGCTTCTGGTTGTGTCCAAAGGTAAAAAAAAAAAAAAAAAAGGCCGGGGGGGGGGGCAGCGGCGTTTCAACTGGTAGCTCTCCCAACACTGCCCACTTGCTGTCAGGCCTCTGTTCTTTGTCTGCTGGCTGTCCTTCACAACAGTACTCTTTGTAGGACACAGGAACCATGTGTTGGGTGTCTGCATGACTGACATCTGTGCTGATTTCCTTCCTATTTTATCCATTGGCCATTTTCCTATTGTACTTGAGAAACTGAGAAAGCTTGTTGGTGGCAACCCATTTGTAGACCCTCTGGCCTGAACCCTCTTCCTGATATCCATGTTGCCTGTCTTCCTTCTCTGTTGCAGGACCTTGGTGTGACCAAAGTGGGCCATATGAAGAGGATCCTCTGTGGGATCAAGGAACTGAGCCGGAGCTCCCCTGCCGCCGAGGCCTAGCCTCTGCATTCTCTGCCTGCATCCTCCGCTCCTCCCGAGACTGAGGCCCAGGGAGGAAGGACACTGCCAGCACTCAGCCCCTGGCCTTTCTCATGGTGCTATTCCTTTTGTTAGTGACAGGAAGTCTGACGCCCGTTGGTAACAGCTTTGGAGTCTTGAACATACCAACACAGCTACCTTTGAGAATACTTTTCCTAGCTGCAGTCATTTGGGGCAGACTGTGTCAGGTCCACTTGTGGCTCTTGCTAACCTGCCTGTGGGCCACAGAGAATGTGGTGAATGAAGCCTGACCACCCCAGCACATGGCATTCCTGCAGAACCTTCTTACCTGTGGCACATGCTTGGAGTGTGCTGTGCACTCTCCTTTTCTGTGTCCTTTACTGGGTAGTAACATCTTCTGCCTCTATTGGCTCTCAGAAGCAGAGTTGGGTCTGGCCTCAGTGGCCCTCACCAGAATGTTCTCTGTGCCTGCTACTCACTCTGTGGTTCTTTTACAGCAGCCTTGCAAAGGCCGCCCACTGCTGTTGCCCCTTTGTTCACAAGGTTTCATTGTTTTAAAAAACAAGCTTATTTACTTTCCTGGTTTGAAAGTGGCATGGATCTATCTCCAGGCTTCTTATAGTCTGTGAGGAAGAAGGAAAACCCTCCTGCTTAGGCCAGGCCTCAGGACACTTGGTTCTCCCCTCTCTTGTCCTTTGGGCTATGAGCATACGGACAGTCCATGTGTCTCCTCAGGATGCTACAGGTGTCTGCAGTCCGGTCTGGGCAGACAAGGATGTGGGTTTACACTAGTTCAGCATCCCTGTGGAGCCCAGGCTTCCCGGGTGCTGGGAAGGACATATGCCATGGGAGAATGAATAGTCAGTAGGGGCAGTCTGGGCCATCTCAGGTGGCTTCTCATTTGCTGTGAGATTGTCCCAGGAGGTGTCTGTGAGGTCTCTGAACTGGCTCTGAGACAGCAGGTGGTACTGTTGTGGGCAGAAGCTCTCCAAAGCTCAGACTACATCCTGTGGGCAGTTCCCAGGTGGGGATGTTCCCCTGGCCTTCACCACCACTGACTTACCCCTTTCTCCACTTTCAGAGACAGCAGTCCTCCACAGGGACTTGTAGAACAGCTAGAAAGGGCTGTAGTTCAGCCCTGGCTGTGGTCCTCAGCAGAGATGACAGTTCTGTGAACTCTGCCAGTGCTTCCCCATCTGACATGGAAAAGTGCTGGACTTGGGTAGGGTCTCCATCTGGGAGGCAAGGTTGCTCTGCTGTTTGTGCTGCAGACTAGACTCCTTGCTCATCTTCCCTTTACTGGTGGCAGATCTGAGAGCCCTGGTCAGCAGAGTGGAGTATGGAGACGGCCTACATTGTTGTTCCTGCTGCATTCTGCCCCAGACCTAGAGTTCCATCCACTGTAGATCAGATGTGGGCTGGGACATTGCTGCCTCCATGAAAGCAACCCTGGATGGAAATAGTTGTCACTTTTCCACCTGGGGCTGTTTCCCACCGAGCAGTCAATGTAGACTAGAATGTGGAAGCAGGGAGAACCTTGGATAATTCACAGAGCCTGTGCCAGCCAGACCACCTGAAACCTAGGGGTCATGAGGAGAAACAACTGAGGCCAGTGGCCTTGAGAAAGCTTCATGTTTGGATGACAGCATTAGAATTCACTGTTGTCAACAAAAAGTGAGAGGTCCAGGCTGAGTGTTGGAGGGACCTGCCAGGTGGCCATGGCTCTTCACAGATGTATTCTGGGTATTCTGGCCATCACTACCTGACCCCAACCCCACGGCAGTTCTTTAGAGCTGTGGAGAGGGAGGGAGAATATGAAGGATCCCAAAGGATTGGAGTGAAGGTTTTGTGCCTGCAGGTGGGGCTAACCTAACCCTTATATTTATAATCTTAATTTATAGTGATCATCTGGAGCAGATGCCTCTTGTATTGTTATGTACATAGTCTGCATCAGAGAGTTGTAAATAAGTTCTTCTGTGTATAATAAAACAAGCCTGTTTCTGATCTTCCAGTCAGCATTCCGTCCTCATTCCTGTGCTTATCGTTGCTAGCTGCTCTGACTTGGTGGCTGTAAAGCAAAACAGAGCCATTGTGTTCTAGGGGTCTGATGTATGTGCAGCTCAGCCAGGGCAGCTCTGGGTTAGTCATTAGCAACAACAAAACCTTCGGGACAGCAGCTGCCACTCATACTTCTTTGTCAAGTGCTGCAAATCACCTTTACACATTGATGTTTGGCTTGCTCAACTGCTGTGCTCCTGTAGGCAGTGTGGGCAGTTCTGGTATTGTTGAGTCCCTCATAATTAAATCTGACCTAGAGGGAAACTAGCAGCTATGAACATGGTTTTGGACTGTTAGGAAATTCATAATACCTACCACCATGGCCCAGGCCAGATCCTCTTCCCCAGAATAGTAAACAGAACTACTCGACCGTCAGTTCTTCCAGCACACTTTCCCAGAAGTCTATACACTTACTTTTAAGCCAAAATATATTAGAAACACTGATTTGGAAATAAGTATAAGTCATGTTTGTTGAGTCTCTAAAAGCATGCTTGGAGAGAAAGCAGTGGAACACAAGTCAGTCAGTGTATGACAGAGTTGAGGACTGCAACTTTAAAATGGTTTATTTTTAATAAAATCTTAGTGTTTTTTCCCTGTTTTGTCTATTCTATCCCCCAATTAAAAACAAACAAGAAACCAACCAAATAGAAAGACCTGTCAAGAGACTCGGGCTGCAGCCAGCACTTGAGGCATGGCTTCTGGCTTCTCTAAGTACTGAGAGGGTCAGGGAGCTTCTGGCTTCCTGAAAGCAAGGTATCTGAGCTAGTACTATATTGTCAGGGCTGGGGTGAAAGGACAAACTAAGGAACTATGTCAGTTACAGTACAAGAAACAGTAGCCAGTACCCAGAGGACTCAGTTGTGGTCAAGTAATGTTTACTATCTGGGTCTCCCAGAACCCCTTGGGGTGTAGCTACAAGGACATGGCCAGAAAAGGTAACCAATCCAAGTCCAACATCTTCTAATCCAAGTGCTTCAATAGAAGCAGCCACCTAACACGACGCTGCCAACTCTGGCAGATGGTGTTGGGAAGACAAAGGAAGAGCAGGATTACGTGCTGATCAGCAGCTCCACAGAGAAGCCAGTATGGCTAACAGCAGAATATGAAAAGCTTTTAGCCAGCAAGGGCCAGCTGAGCCCAGGCCAAAGTAACTTTTCCTTGTCTTACACCACCTCAGTTCTGTTACATGAAGACATGGCAGAGTCGGTAAGAAACCGATACCCTCTTAGGAATACTGTCATAGGCTAAGTCAGCCCAGGCCTAACCTGCCAGTTCAGTAGCTGATGCTGTTTTGACAGTATATTAATTACAGTACATAAACACCATATCTCTTCAGTTACCTGTGCTGACTGAGAAGGAAGAGGCCTCAGTTTGCCTAGGACAACTGGGAGCCTGGATTTGTTGTGCTAGGCTTCTTTGATGGTCCTGCCTCTTGCCAGAGTGTGTAAGTGGTAGACAACAGGGCAGTTGATGCCACACGCAGCTCTTCTTGCACAGCTGTCTTAAGAGTCCCACTTTAAATTTGGCCCAAGAGGAGGCGCATGGCATAGTGAGGGCTAGAACTGGGAATGAAGTCAAGATACACATCCTTCCGTTGCAGCTTCAGTGAGGTGTCAGAACTAGATGACTAACTGGTCACCTCAAGAATGGGTAGGTAACTGACCTTGTGTCTTACCTATCAGAATTGTCCTCTTTGAACAACTTGCCATTGTCCAGAAGTATGCTTTCAGGAGAGGCCACTAAGATCAGGCATGGGAGATGTATTCCAGTTGGCACAGTGCCTGGGGTCAGCTGCACCTGCTTGATCTGAGAAGTGCTGTCCCTTAGCCTGTCACAAAGCTGAAGACTTGAGATCACTGGCTGTGGAGGCAACCAGCTTGTCCACTATAAGCCCACAAGGTTTCTGTCATAGAACTGACAGGACGGTTCTATCTGGAACACAGGACATACTGCTGCAGGGGCTATCTGAAGCTCGCAACATGGATGGACAGAGAAGCTTCTGGTCCCCGGGGCCTAGTAGGCATTCCTGAATTGGAGAACACATCGCTGCTCTGTGTACGTTGGACTTCTCGGCTGTGGGAGACAGAGGATATCACTGATAACACAATCATGGGTGAGGGCCTTATTTAGTTACTTCTTGTCTGTTCCTTTAAGATTTACTTTTATGGGCATGAGCGTTTTGCCTGCATGCCTGGTACATGTGGAGGTCAGAAGAGCGCACTGTATCCCTGGAACAGGTTATAAATAGTTGTCATTTACCACGTGTGTGCTGGAGACTGAAGTTAGGTCCTCTGCAGAAGCAGCAGGGCCGTCTCTCCAGCCCGTGTTGAGGGTGCTAAGAATGGTTCCCAAATGAATTCCACATACTAGGGTTCAAGGTAGAATGGGTTTTGCAAGTTTGACAGTTGTTTTTCAACTGCCTATCTGAGGACCTCACATCTCTCATGTGAGAATGGGGCTCTTCACATCTTGGCTACACATTGTTTAGGCGGCTGAGCACAATCATCTCACAGCAGAGTGACCTTTTTCTTCCTCACATTTTAAGTTGAAAATTAACATTCAGTGTACCCAAATTATGCCCACATACTTATGTGACAGTTCAGGCAGCTCCCTTTGCTTCCTCAGTCCCTGTCCCCAGACAACCACCATTCTGACCACTTAGCAAACTAGTCTTCACTGTGACTTCCAAACATGCAATCACGGTAGTGTGGTTCCTGGGTCTGGCATTCATAATGTACAGTACTTCTGCAGATGGCTTCCATGAGACTCATGCTGAGGCTGAGCTCGGGCCACTGCATTTCTTCGTCTGCCTGTGCTAAAAGTGAGTTTGTGAGGGTACTGCTGTGTGACAGGTGTGTGTCCCCAGAAGTAGGAAGCACCTCCAAAGTGGTGTTCCAGCTCTACACCTGCTAGCGAAGCCACAGACCTAGGCACTATCGTCTCACCAGTGTGCCATCATTTCAGCAACATTAATGGAAGTGTCGTGGTTTGAATTGACATTTGGTTGATGACTGAGCTTAACTGAATACTTTCTGTATGCTACAAGCTATTGCACTTCCCTTCTGCTCATGCTTTTTACCTATGTATTCATTGGCTCGTTGGCTTTTCTACCAGTAGGCATTATTTACACCAGTAGCCATAGCTTTTGACCCAGCCATCGTGCTCCCACCATCTGCGCTGGGCTGTCAGTGACGAAGGGTGAGCATGCTCTCTGAAAGGGTATATAGGTGACAGTGATGCTGGTCTCTGAAAGGGTATATAGGTGACAGTGATGCTGCTCTCTGAAAGGTGAACTCACAATAAACCCTTTTGGTGGCCTTTGAGTCTGAAAGCCTGTAATAACATTAAGTATCAAAAAAATAAGATGGGAGGAAGTGGGAGGCAGTGCGGGCCAGTGAGGATGCATTATTCCAATAGCATGCTAATGGCAGATGCCTGCTGAACACAGACCATGGTGACAGCAATTCCAGTTCACGATGTTCTAGCTCTGCATAGGGATGAAGGTGACAGGGCCTGACTTGGAACACTGCTGGGTGACAGCAGGGCCCTGCAGATCAGACGAGGTGTCTGAAAAGGTAGTGAGAACACCAGGTCTTCATCCCTGGCGGCCTTGAGTAGAACATGGCCAAGCCTCAGACTTACCTTTTCTTTTTCTCCAGAGCTGTCCGCTTCTGGTTTTCCTTTCCAATGTCATCTCTGATTGTGCTGAAATCATCATTGTCATCAAACAAGAGATTCTACATTTCAAAACAATAAAAACAAAGGTTTTCAGTCTGCCCTACTATCCAAACTAAAAAAAAAAAGATACTCAGACTTAACTGATTTTTGAAAAATTTTAACTTTTTTTCAGTCAGTATTTGAATTTATTTGTTGTATATGTGTGTTGTGGGGGCGAATATAACATGTGCATGCTACAGCACACGTGTGCAGATCAGAAGACAACTCTGTAGAGACTATTCTATCCTTCCTATGGGCGGGAGGGCGGATTAGCAGGTAAGAGTACTTGTGGCTCAAGCATGAGAACCTGAATTCAAAACTCCAGAACTAAGTGGGAAGGTCAGGCATGTTTGCTCGTGCTTGGGAGGACAGGAGGACCACCAGGGCGTGCTGGCCACCAGTCTAGTTCCAGCTTCAGTGAGAGGGTAAAGTGGAAGGTGATAGAGCAGGACACTGAACACCGTCTGCTGGCCTCTGCATGCACACGTGCTCACACACATGAATAAAAATAACTCTTCTAGTAGAGCCCAGACTGGCCTGGAACTTAGAATGCTCCTGTCTCCAACTTCTAAGTGCTGAGATTATAGGCGTAAGCTAGCTTGGCAAGCCGTTTGCTTCTATTAGAGTTGGATCTTTGTGTGTCTTGGGTGTGATGGTTCATATTACCAGTCAGCTTGACAGAATCTAGACCTGTGTGGGAGAGGCGTGCCTGTGTGACTGCCTTAACTGAAGTGAGGACCTGCTTACTATGGGTGGCACCCTTCTCTGGACACGGGGTCCTTGGCTGTACAGAATGGAGGAAGAGCTGAGGAGCAGCATGCACACACGCACACACCTCATCACGTACGTCCTGACTGTGGGCGTGATGTGACAGGGTTCCTCAAGCTCCTGTCACTGCTTCTCCCCCATGATGAGCTACAATAAACCTTTTTCCCTTAAGTTGCTTTTGTCAGGATATTTTATCAGAATGAGGGGAAAAGGAACATGGACAGTGGTCGTAAGCAAGCTGGCTACATCCTTTATTTACCGTCCTTAACAGTGCTGGTCTTGGTCTACCTGCTGTCCTCATTCATTCTCTGAAACAATTTGTGTAAGGTGACACTATCTGGTAAGTGTCTCTGAAATATTTGACCTTTGATTTAAAATGATAAATACAGTTTTCACTCACCTTAATGCCAATAGTGTCTCCGTCTTTTAAGTAATATGGTCCCCCTTGCAAAGTATCTTGGTTTTTCTTCTTTTTCCTTTTGGCAATTTGCTGATTCTGTTGAAACATCAAACTAAAATTCAACTTGAAGTTTGCACTGGACTCTCTGCCCTGGTTTCTCTGAGAAAGCCCAACTCACCCAGCTAGATATTGGAAGCCACTCAAACTTTTCAGGAAAATATTTGGCAATTTCAATTTTCTCCACAGGAAGAGAATAGAAGTCAGCCACTCTCTGCCTCAAGGAGCCAGCAGTCCATCCTCTGGTGGTGTCCCATACTAGGTCTTTGGCCAGGGAGTAGGCTCTCTCACCAGGGATGCGTAGCTGTGTCCTCAGCAGTACATCCCGGGGGCTATAGAAGAACAAAGCAGACACTGGGCAAAAGCACAGGAAAGATGAGTGCTGCAGAGCGTGATGGGCAAAGCCCCCACCCCTTCTCCAGATCCTGAAAGGTGCCCAGATGGAGGTGGGGCCCTACCCCAAGTCTGCAGTAGAGGCCTGCAGCACCATGGCAAGGGGCACTGGCTCCTGCTGCTGTGAAAGCCACTGTTACAACATATAAGCTCTGGGTATTATCCAGAGTCAAGTCACCCTCCAGGGTTCAAAGCCATTCAGATTGTCTGCTAAGAAACTCCTTGAGAAACATGAAAAATATACAGATCAACTGCCAATGTTCATAAAATACAGATTTATAAGGCCCAGTCTTACTAGCAATCACAGCACTAGAAAAGCCATGAACACGATGACCTGTTTTCATTTGTCAATTCAGGAAGCATCTAAATGCTGAATTCAAGGCGGGTTTGCAGGTGAAAACACTTAAGAGCTCGGTATATGGGACCACCAGAAGCCTTTCACAGAGATGAAGCATTTAAGAGATCCTAAGTGTCCACATAAGTTGGTTCCTGATCTTCCTACCTATAGATGTGCTCTTAGAAAGACACTGGGGTTGACTGAGGGTTAGGCCTGGAGGGAAGGGCATGTTTTCCAGAACAGTAAGAGCAATCTCATTACAACTGAGAGAAGGAAGGCAAGTACTCACGGATACTCATAAAGGTTGTATACACATTTTCCCACATGCAAAACACATGTGACACTTTGGTTATAGATGGTTTTGGGGTGCTTCATTAGTCTTCAAATAATTACTATATCACAGCTGCTATTGCTGGTCTTGGGGATGCAGAAATGAACATAGTATTTGCTCTTGTGAGCACTTATGTCCCAGACCCGGAAACAGACACTTGGAAAGCCATCTCAGCACACAGTGGGAAGACGTGTCTCAGCAGCAGACACTGGGAAGAAGGCAGTACATAGGCAGGATGATGGGGGACACTATAAATCATGTGCCCTGGGAAGGGCTCAGGTTGTCAAGGGCTCAGTAACACCTTGAGAATGACAGAAAACTAACAGTCACTGCTGTTACCAGAGTAAGTTTTAGGAAAGCCATATAGATCTGTAAATACAATTTGGTTTGTTTGCCTGAGTCAGGTTCTTACTGGATAGCCCAGGCTGACTTATGGTGCTTCTCCTGCTTCAGTCACACCCAGAATTGTGAGACAATTGAGAAGCAAGGGAAATAGCACTCTTCTGATCAGGCCTGTACATTCTCAGGAAAGCCACCACTTGGTGGGAAATGTGCAGCAGGCTTCCTTACCCCAAGTCCTCCTCCTTTTGAAGGAGCTCTAAGCAGAGCTCAGTTCTCCGGCCCAGTCTGTACTCCCTGGGAATTGAAATGAGCAACTGATTAAGTCACTAGGGTTTCTGCAAGCCCCAGGCCCCAATTCCAAGTATTTTCCTGAAGAAAAGGAGTGCTTTCTGAATGATGCATACAAGCACTCGGCTTTCAGAAAAGGAAGGCATCTACAGCACTGCGGTGGCTACTACACAGACATCAGGCCACTCCTCACCACACAGGAAGGCCCAGCTCTGAAGATGGGCAAATGCCAGTCAAACAGCCCTCTGGCTGCAGCTGGTTGGACTGCTTTTTGGTTGATAATCAGACACACATGAAAGAACGTATTAGGGCTGCTTTTGCCAAAAGAAACCGAATGCCCCAAACTGGCCCATTAAGATTTCTGGAGGTGGAGCAGCTGGCCACATGTGACCTGAATATCAGAGAGCTCGCTCTAACTCCCACATCACTGAAGTCCTTTAAATTATGATCATGTGGTCTTTAGAGCTATGTCTGATCTTGATATGGAGGCTGATGTTCTCCCAGAGTTAACTTGGAACAAGAAGCTTATCCGACTGACAAGTTCCTAGGGGTACTCTGACTCATGGGGCCGCTTCTCTCATAGACTCATCTTGCTCCCTGTCCCTTACAGTGGCAGCAAAGGGTGGCCAGGAATCCAGAGACACTTACTTGAGCTGCCGCCAACCAGTGCGCAAGAGCCTGCTGGGGCGCTTGCTCTCCACTGTCCAGACTCTAAGCAGGCTTGTGGACTGGACGGCGAGCTTCAACACAGAAGGCAAGGCCAAGGCCTAGAAAGAGCAAAAGACATATCGCCACTGACTTTACAAGTACTGGAAAGCATCTGAATGAAAGACTACATGACTCTGAGGGACGAGTACCTCAGTGTCTGTCAATAAATCAATTACAAACTCAGAAGAGCTGGTTATGGGAGGACATACCCACAACCACAGCGCTTGAGAGGTAGAGGCAGGAGGATTACGAGTTCAAGGTTATCCTTAGCTACATGTTTGTATTCCGGACCAGCCTGGGATACATCAGATCCTGTCTTAAAAAGTCAAAACATTACAGAAATATCTGTCTTAAATGAGGTATATATGAAGTATATCCTGGTACTTTCCTATTTCTTTGCACTGAAATAGACCAGAAAAATGAGCCTTCTATTTTTAAATTCAAGTTTTAAAAAACCTATTTTATTATTTTTAAAATTTGAGACAGGCTCCTGCCCAATCTCCTGGATACTGTATATCACAGTGTTGTACTAGCACTCATGGCTGAAAAAGTACTGCTGTTTGCTGTTTTGCGACAGGGTCTCTCTATGTAGTCCCGGCTGTCCTGGCACTCACTTTATAGACCAGGTTGGTCTTGAACTCACAGAGATCGGCCTCCCTCTGCTCCCAAGTGTTGGGATTAAAGGCGTATGCCACTACCTTAGAATTGAAAAGCTTCTTAATCATGTTTTTATAAAGCCACTTAACCCATTCTACATGGGTGTGACTCATACAGGCAGAGCCTGCTCAAGTGAATGCAGCAAGGCTCATCTTCAGCTCTTACCTACATGAACGTAATCCATTCTAAACACAGAACTTTTGGTTTGAAACACTTAGACTTTGGCTCCGACAGGGAGGCTGGAACTTTGTGTGCTCTGTTCCACAGGAGCAGGTGACTTTGAGCACCTCTTAGACTGAGGATGGAGTACAGAAAGCAGCCTTTGTTCAGCTTTTACCTAAAAATGGCTGTCTTTTATCTTTCCGCCGAGAACAAGGGATAAAAAGGTCTTCCCATTTGTTTTCGTGGAAATGGAGCTTAAGTCTTCTTAAGTAGGGTTATGTCATTCACTGGGGACACAAAAGAGGACACTGCAGGTCACAGCAGGTCCTGCATCTGTCTCTTTAGTAACTGCCATGTCCACCACAGTCTAACAGAACAAGAGACTGTTTCATCAGAGTGGGCCATGCGTCATCCAGCCTTCCCATTTGTATGGTGAGATGTGACACACAAGACAACAAAATGTTCAGCTTAGGACCCTAATACAGATAGCTCTCAGCTAAGGAAAACCCATACAACACAGCTTGGAACTAATGACATTCAACAAGTGGATCACAATGTACAAACAGTATAAATGAAGAGCTAAAGGGAATGCTTTATAAATGGTTCAAGAAGTCATGTTTCCCTAAAAAGTCAAAAGGAACATAAGCCACAAGCTTCTGAGGACCAATCCAAACACAAGCACAGCATGCCTGTGGGAACTGTATGAGTGGAAACCACTGGGCCACAGCACCAACAGATACCAGAAGTGTCTATGTTGAATGTGGGCTGCCTGTTGGTACTTACCCCTGACCATGGCATATAACACATGCCATATCAGGACAGACTGTAATTGGGGGAAGAGGAAATAGAAGAATAGATTAATTAATATCTCCCTGGAAGAAGCCATATCAATACCAATGTATGCTGCAGGAAGGGGCCTGACCTTAGACTTCAGTTCTGCCAAAGTGGCCTCTTCTGAGATCTCCATATCTCCCAAGTAGAGGAGAGAGACTTCTGCAGGCTCAGGGCCAGGAGCACCTTCAAAAAGACAGAGATGCATGTTTGGGTAGTCTAACTTTACCTTATGTTTCTGAGGTACTCTGCCATGTTCTCAGACTGTAAATAGACTCACTTCATCAACATCCACACCTCTACCTTGAGACCTTTGCATGTGCTCATGATTTCACTGTTTGTCACTCGGCAGTCAGGGATTATGCTCTAAGTGTGTGCTCTCCTCACACCTGTGCTCTCCCTGAGTGACGGCTCACACCTGTGCTCTCTCCCTGAGTGACTGCTCACACCTGTGCTCTCTCCCTGAGTGACTGCTCACACCTGTGCTCTCTCCCTGAGTGACTGCTCACACCTGTGCTCTCTCCCTGAGTGACTGCTCACACCTGTGCTCTCTCCCTGAGTGACTGCTCACTTACGCTCTTTTTGCTGGCTGCTCTGCCCCACTCCTCCCTGCCTCACAGAAGACTATTGGCAGGATACTCTATATTCTCCTCTCTCAGAACACTTACCCGAACGTGTCATTTTTCTGTGTATTTCCCTGTGTGTGTGCATATTTAAGAGCAGACTTTGTAAGAGGAAACAGACTGTCATGGTGTTTATCTACCACTGTCTGTTATGATAGATTCTATATGGAAAAGGCTTGGTAAATAGTCATGGAATGAATCAAATCTTAATGAGAGGATCTATGTAGGCTTAAAAATAAAACCTAAACCAAAAGACACCACCTAGCTGGTGGCATATGCCTGTAATCCAGTACTTGGAAGCAGGTACTGGGAGAACACTGATGTTGGGGTCATTCTGACCTAGACAGCATTCAAGGCTAGACAGCAAGATCCTGTCACAAGAAAGGTAAACCTGGTGGCCAGTGATGTGGCACAGCAGATAAAGGTGCTTTTCTGTGAAAGATTGGTAACTGTAGTTCATTTCCAAATCCATATAAAGGTAGCATGAGGGAACCAATTCCACAAAGCTATCTTACAGCCCCCACATATGCCCCATGCATGTAGGCACACACAGTAATTATGAACAGAACAAAACAAAACAACAGTGTGTGTGTGGGGGGGCATATCAAATGTTCTGTCATGGAAAACACTAACAACTAAAACTTAAGTCAGGATAGCCATGCTCACTTTTGTTTTACTTATAGTTCTTTGATTACTATGGAACACCTTGCAAACACTAAGAAATTATAGGTTGAGTCTACATAATTAAATGAAGAAGTTCATTTCCTGAAGTTCTTTTGTTAAATTTTTGCTTTTAGAGGGAGGGTCTTACTATGTAGTCCTTGGCTGGCCTTGACCTTAGTCTTCTTGCTTCACCTCCTGAGAATGGGGAGTAAGTGCGTTCTAACACTCCCAGCTTACCAGTGGTTCCTATGTCCCTAACATCTAACGACTAAGACAGTTCCACTACGACACAGGAGCACTACGCAAGGTGAACCTTTCCCTTTACTACAAAAGAGATGTTATATATGTGAGTACACATATCTGCCTAAAACTATGCAGTGTGTATCTAGCAAGAGCTGCAGCTGACAGTTAAGAGCACTGTTCTTACCTTGGGTGGGAGCAGCTCCCCAGCTGCTACCTTGAGAAAAGGCACAGTTTAAGTGGTCCCAGCTCTCACGGTGTCCTGACAGCCTTTCAGGCTGGTACCACCAGATGGGCATCTTCAAGTGCCCCTGAAGGACAGAACATTGGAAGACTGAGTCTTACTTCAATAGTTACAAGTAGTTGTGAGCCTCCTGATGTCGGTGCTGGGAATCAAACTTGGGTCCTCTGTAAAACCAGTACATGCTGATGGCTGAGCCATCTTTCCAGCCCTCATATATACATTTTCTACAGTGTTCTTTGAAAAGAGACTGGTGAGATAAATTATAGGTCTGGGGATATAGTCCATCGGTAGAGTAAGAGATTAGCACATGCAAGGTTCTCACTTCTATCTCCAGCACATACAAGTACCTCTACACAGTGGGCTACCACAGTTACTATAGACTGAGATAACTCCATATATACTGATACAGCACATGCTTACACATTAAATATGAATGAAAAAAATAGGTAAAGTCAGGCATGATGGCTCATGTCTGTAGTCCCAGGACTTGGGAAGCTGAGGCACAGCTGTCAGGAATTCAAAGTTAGCCTGGGTTATACACAAAATATGGTACGTGGAATAAAATCTACGCAAATGAAAAATACTCATGCATGACATGTATACTGTATACACAAAACACACATACTTGAGGTAGGCACACCAAAGTGTAAACCTCTGGAGAGTACAGAGAAAACTGGATGCCAATCCGGAGGACTGGGGTGGAGGCGGGGAGAGTGCCCAGCACTTGGAACTTTATATTACCTATGCAAACATGAAACTGTGCAAAGCTCAGTAGGACTTATGAAATTATGAATGAAAAATCAGATGCCATGTGTGACCCTTGGGATATGGTAAGTGCATGCAAGCATGGACCGTGAGTGTCAAACACTGAGGAGATGGCACCCTTCAGGGGAGAGCATACAGGATGCACGTCCTTGTAGCTCACAGCTTATACATGCACACATTTGGAACCCCTCCCCTCCTTTCTCTTCTGGGAGGGTCACACTGTCCTCTTGTGTCAACCTCACTGCAAAACCACGCTTGGTTGCAGAGCATTTTCTTTAGGAGGGTGCTCAAGGCAGACACGGGTATGACTCCTGCTTTTCGTTTTAGAGCTTTATCTTTGACAAACAGCTTTCTAAGCTGTCTGAATTCTCTACTAAGTGAATGTCATTTATCTGAATATTGGAAACATTTTACTTTATCATTTTGCCTCTTTGCATTAAAAATGAATAAAGAAAAGCAGTGATAGGGGTTGGGGATTTAGCTCAGTGGTAGAGCGCTTGCCTAGCAAGCGCAAGGCCCTGGGTTCGGTCCCCAGCTCCGGAAAAAGAAAAAAGAAAAAAAAAAAAAAAAAAAAAAGAAAAGCAGTGATGTGTAATGCTTGTTAAAAAAAAAAAAGCATCACAACAGGCTGGGCAGAAGGCTCAAGTGTAAGGTGCTTGCTCAAAGAGTTTGGACCCCAGCACCCATGCAGCAAGACAAGTCGCCCTGACAAGCTGACTGGCTGGACTGGCTGAACTGGTCACCTCCAAGTTCAGTGAGAGACAATATCTCAGTATATAAAGTGAAAAGAATAAAAACTGATGTCAATTGCTGGCTTCAATATACATGTGAACACACATGTATCCCCACATGTGTCCACAATGCATGTGTCCCCACTTGTGTCCACAAACATATAAGCACTCCCCACATATGCATATCACACACACACACACACACACACACACACACACACACACACACACACACACACACTGACACAGTAAAACACTCTGGTAATACAGACCAAAAAGGTCTTTTAAAAACATGCATAGGTTTTGATTTAATAACTCTAGAGACTTTAAGTCTCTAGGAACAAAAACTGTAGGAACAAAAATTAAGGGCTGGGGAAATGGTTCAGTGCTCTCTCAGGGGACCAGAATTAAGCGCCAGTTTTTATTTTTATTTTTTATTTTTTTCAGGCAAAAAAGATACAACAAACTGTTAGCGGTGATAGCACTCACAACTCTGGCTCCAGTGCCAGGGAATCTGGCACTCTCTCCTGGCCTCAGTGGGCACCAGGTACACAGCCATACATACAGGCGAATAACCATACACAAAATAAATAAACTAAACCGTTTAAAAAAGTAAAACCTAAAACCAAAGATGAATTTGTAACACTGAAAATATAAGAAACTAAAGAGCAGTAAAATTTAGTTTGGCTGTAATGGTAATTTCTGGGCTTTCCATGGGCTTAACATATTAAATATAAAGCCTGGTGTGGCGGACACATCTTTTTAAGCCCAGTAGTCAGGAGGCAGAGGCTGGTGAGTCTCTTTGAGTTCGAGGCTAGCCTGGTCTATTCAGCAAGTTCCAGGCCAGCAAAGTGAGACCACATCTCAAAATAAGTTAAATATAAAAATGGAAGAAGTAACATTCTTTACATAGTTTATTTTAAATATAATTTTAACTTAATCACACATATATTAATATATAATGATTTTAATTTTATCTTACATATAGCTACTTTAATTTTATTTAGAAATTTGGAGGGAAATCTCCCACGTACCAACGAGGAGAGATTTTTGCAAAGCTGTATAGATATTTTTTATCATTGTATTTTTATACAATTTTGTATTTTTATACATACTGTATTTTTATACAATTTTGGCAAAGCTGTATAGATATTTTTTATGATTTCCTATATTTTCTCATTCCCCATCATCATAATAATCAGAAAACAGTAACTTACTTACAAATGGCCATTTGGTCTTACCGGAGAAGGCAGTTTTCCTTCAGTTAACAGCAAAGTGTCCCCAGAACATATCATAAGCTCTTTCAATGTTGCATCCTGGGAACACAGAAATTCTTTTTGTCACTTCTGAAAGGAACAAAGAGACCACTGGATCTTTTAAAGTCTTATACTTCTATTGTCTTAAGAGATAAACAATCAAGCAGACACTGAAGACAAAGGAGATAAACTGAGAGAATAAATCAGAATAGCATTATGTATTAAGCTATGAGTACAGAGCAGAAGACCCACAAAGGATCTAATGAAAGAGACAATGATTTGTGCAATGTGAGATGTTAGTGATTCTTGGGGAAAAGGCTGGATTTGGAAAACTAGAGGAAATAAGATAAGGAACTTTGTTGGGAAAAAAAGATCAAATGGAAAGTCAGAGCTGACAACAGTCAAGAGCTGAGAGCAGGAAGGTCAGAGTGCACAGCACCGGGCGGCAGGGGAGTGGGCATTGCCTTGGGTGTGGGACAGAAGCAGCCACTGAAGACGGTTTGGGCTATGTATGATGGGCTGTGTGGGGACCACCTGCTGGGCTGGAGAAGCTGTTGAAGTAATTTAGTTAAGAGGAAACAACTCTTAAACTCAAGTGGTAGTCTGGTAGGAAAGGGGCAAGGAGAGAGTAGAAAGGCTAGCAGGCTCTTGAAGGCTAGGACTAAATCTCAAAAAGACATAGAAGACTAGGATGGGAAAGAGAAGTTTGAAAGGGACTTCAGCTTTGAAAACAATGAATTTTTGCACTCCTTTCTGCAAAAACTATTTACTCTCTGGCCCACCCTTAGTAAGTCATATGGACTAATTTTCCAAGATGAACAATGAACAAACAGTTTAGACAAATAAAGACTGTCTCTCTCATCAAGAACCACTGTGGGGGAAGCCTTCATCATACATAGCCCTATTTCCAGTAGAAGTCTCCTCTGCCCTTTGGACACGGACACTCACGTCTGAGCTAAGCTGGAGTTCTCCCCACCTCCATCACCAGCCTGAGTGGCCCCTTCATTCCTAACTCTACACAGTTCCTAGTGGTGACTGGACACTGGGAGTTTGGGAGGAGCCCTGCCTCCTCCATCTCAGTCTGCACTGTTTCTCACTTGGGCCCCCATCTTAGGCTGCCTTCTGTCCCCCTGACCCCCCAGTGTAGCCTAGTGCCCTCCCATTTTGTCTGCCTGAGCAGTATACATACACCTCAATGGAGGGGTGGTACTTGGACCCACAGTGAAAAGGCTACCTAATTTTAACACCTCAGGATTCTTTGAGACCTGCTTCTTACTCTGCTGTCCAACCCCACAAAGACTCAGAGGGTGCTCAGTGGACTGGTCCCACTGGAGACCCCATTGTGCCTGTTTAAAAATGTAAACCACTGCTGATTCCTAGACAGCAGGACTGGAGCGTAGGCAGGGAGACAGTGCTGACCACGGCTATCTAAGATGCCAGGGCTTCATTTGGCCACCTGCTAAGAATGAGTGTGGATATGGAGGTCTGATGCAATTTAAGACCAACTAACAGCCTGCCTGGATTCCAACGGCCTAGACAGAAGCCTTCCTGCTGCTGGGCCATGTGACTGGTTGGTACAGACATTTACTTACAGAGAAATTCTGAGATCAAAGAATTTGGAGTTTAGAGTTTGAATGACTTCAAAAGCTTTCCAGCACCCTTTTGCTATTTGGTCTCTGAAATCCTCTGCTTGCTGATAAACTTAGTTATTCCTCAAGCTTGCCTGCCCATCAGAGGAGTTTACCACTCATGTCAGAAATGACTTGCCATTTATCAGAGAGCCGGTTGGAAAAAGTGAACACAAATAGACACATTTATAGATCCTTTTTTTTTTTTTTTTGTATGCTAAGAAAGGGAAAAAAACTTTCATTTTCTTTTGGAATTGCTTCCTATAATGGGATGAGGGAATTGTGTATAAAACTATGAAATAACTTGCCCATTTTTAGAGCAAAATGTAGAAAAGATGGACTGGCAAGATGGCTCAGTGGGTAAGGGAGATTGCCACCAAGTCAGGAGAACTTGGACCCACACAAAGGTGGAATGAGAGAATTGACTGCATGAAGTTGTCCTCTGGATGTCACACACCTGCTGGGCACATTTGGCATGTTCCCCCTCCCCATCACATACACAATAATAAGATGAAATATTTGAAAAATATAGAGAAAGGATCTTACTTCTTCACATAAAGGCTCACCAGCTTCATAGCACCAATCCATTTTCCTTAAGTGCCACATCTCTCCTAGGAAGAATTAGCAGCAAGATGAGGAACCCTAGAGAAGATGCTGTAAGGTTTGCCAGGAACAACCTTCTAGAGACAACAGGTATCAAATGAGGCTCCATCATTTTTTGTTTGAAAATTATGTCTTCCATAATATGAAAAATTAAGTTGGTCCTTCAATTTGTTTAGTTTGCTTTTCACCCAGCAAGAACTTGCAAATCAAAACCACATCCTCACTGGGGCTGTAGCCCAGGAGCAGCACTTACCTGTTATGAGCAAGCTCTTTTTTTTTTTGTTTGTTCTTTTTTTTTTTTTTTTCGGAGCTGGGGACCGAACCCAGGGCCTTGCGTTTCCTATGAGCAAGCTCTTGAGTCTACACACAGCCTAGCTGAGCACGAATGAAAGGAACACCTGGCCATAGTGTACTTGCTGCTGTGCTACAGTGTTTACTCTGTAGCTTTGTAACATGTATTCTGGATTATACATAACACACACACACACACACACACACACACACACACACACACAGGTATGTGCACATACATACTTCAAGTGTAGAATCTCTTCTGAAAGCCCTAGGAAGTTGAATTTTAATTTAATTTTGCTGTCGCACCTAAGAAATTTCTCAGGTATACAAGGAAACTTAGCAGTTAATCTAACAAAAATAGACAATACAGCCTGAGAGGCATGTTCATGAGGTAGGTGGGAGTGAAATATATTTGACTAGTGTTTGATTAGAGTCCCATTTGTCAGTGGACTGACTACCCTGGTGAAATGACAGGTGCTCTGAAAACATGTGGGGAAAATGTTGAGTGGGGCAAGTTTAAAAATCGGATATTAAAAGAATAACAATGTTGCTAAATATAACAAGAAAGGTACACTGACTTCTTACATTTACCTTCAGGCAAATAAGAAAGCTTTAACTTTGATTTGCCATAGTAACCTTCTTTCCTTCTTCCTTTTTTTTTTTTTTTTTTTTTGGTTCTTTTTTTCGGAGCTGGGGACCGAACCCAGGGCCTTGCGCTTCCTAGGTAAGCGCTCTACCACTGAGCTAAATCCCCAGCCCCCCCCCCCTTTTTTAAGGGGTTAGTGGAACAGGAGGAAGAGGGGGATCAAATCAAGGACTTTGCACATGCTAGTACTCTACCCCTGACACACACTAGCAGCTCTTGTTTTGGTTTTTGTTTTGAGATAGGGCATTGCTATATTGCCAGTCTGGCTTGGAACTTTTGTTTTTTGAGTCAGGGTCTCTGACTATCCTGGAACTCACTACACATTTGTCTAGAATTTGAAGAGATCTGCCTGCTTCTGATTCCTTGGTGCCATCCCAGGGCTGGCTGTGTAAGCCACAGAAGCAAGCCAAGAAGCAGCACCCTTTATGGCCTCTGCATCAGCTCCTGCTTCCAGGCTCCTACCTGTGTGAGTTCTCACCCTGACTTCCTTGGGTGATGAACAGGTCTGTGGAAGTCTAAGCCAAATAAACCCCTTTCTTCCTAGTTTGCTTTTTGGTCATCATGTTTCTTTGCAGCAACAGAAATCCTAACTAAGACAAGTTGATATAGTGCTGGGTTAAAGGTGTGTACCTTCATGTTGGGGGGCCTACAGCTTTTGATCTTCATGTCTCTCCTTCCAAATGCTGGGGTTATAGGGATGGGGCGGTACATTGAGCCCTTATAATCTAAGTATATTTAAGAAAAAAATCGTTAACGAGTTACAAGTGAACAGTGTACAATGACAAGAAGCTGGGCTCTGAAAGCAGAGAAATGGTCCCTGCTGAAAGGCTGGGTATGCCTTCTAGAGTCTTGAAGCCTCCGCTTGCTTCCTCACCACAAACTGGGACTAGGTAGGGATCCTTGTAGGGCTGCAGGGCTAATGAAGTAGTGCATACACACCGCAGACATGCCTCGCACCGAGAGTAACTGGGCAGGGCTGCTGCCTATAAGGAAGCTTGGGGGCTGCGGAGACTATGGTGTCTCAGCCTACTGAAGAGGCTCTGCATGGGAGGGAAGCACTTCAGTTATTCTCAACTTACTGTTTTCTTCCCTTGTATTATATTTTCTAATCTATAACACAGAAATCAACAGGTGCAATTAAATTTTGGATTACTGTGATTTTTCTGGAAGTCAGTAAAAGACCTGAACAGTCCCAGGTAGAAGAAACCTTGGCTTTCTGTTAACCTCTGCTGGACCCAATGTTAGCTATCGATCGTTGCTTAGCACCAGGCTGCCATTACTTTTAATTTGCAGATAAAAACCAGGAGACCTTGTTATGTACGCACAAAATTTAAGTTACAGTTTTCCCACAACTCTCACAGAAAGAAGCCAGCTTGAGGATTCTTCATGAAGCTTCCAGATACTGTTTTAAAGGATGTGAATACGGTTTTATTATCACAGTAAAGAACTTACCTTGCTGACCTGACTTCTCCAGCATTATCTTTAAACACTGTTAAAAAAAATTATACTCAGTGTTAGTTTTCTGTTTCTGATCTGCATAGGAGGAGAAGTCCAGCTTTTGAACCTGGAACTAATTAAGTCTGATTCTACTTCACTATTCATAGATAAATACACATATTTCATGTTCACAGCTGGCTCTCTTCTAGGAGCTAAGTAGGGCAATCCAGATGGGGAAACAGTTTCTGCCACTTCCAACTAGGACTGTTCATAATACTAGGCCTGGTGGGTGGCACATGAATGTAATTCCAGCCACTTAAGGGTTAAACACACACTAAGACAAAGCCAGAAACATTTAACTCATTTATTAAAAGGACAAGCAGAGTATGCATGACTGAGTTTTGGATAGACTTAGGCATCCTATAAAGAGAAACTAACCTGAATTAACACCCAGAAAACACTCCACACAAACTCTCGGGAAGAACTATGGAAGCCTGACCCCACAGCACAATGTAAAACATCAGACAACACGTGCCAAAGATTAAAGAAAAAAAACATAATTAGCAACACCCACTTCCTGATGAAAAACATTCCTAACCTAAACTCATCTTAAAGAACAAAGTTTGAGAGATACTACCTAAGAGCAAAGAGAAGTAAAAATCGGCTTCTCATTACCTATCAGAGACCTGATGTCTAGTTTTGGAAGGAAGGTGAAACATGCCTAACTTTTTGGTCCCTAGCGTCTACTACAGGCCAGATGATCAGAACTTCCTTGTAGGGTTTGCATTATGTGAGCATGTGAATGAGGCCCTCATGGTGTAGCTCAGGCTGCCACAAACACATAATGCTCCTGCCTCAGCCTTCGGAGTGCTGACATTAAAGCACGCCTCCTTTCATTTTTTTCCCTCAAACTCTTTTCTGATTTTTAAAACTTTTTTCCTTACACAGATCAGTTAGTCCCCTTAAGTTCAATCATCACTTGCTGACACGGGGACCTGTCTCTACTGTCTTCTGTGATGACACGCTGCAGCTCGGCATTTACATTCCCTAGCCTGGACAGAGTACCAGCATTTACTCCACGACGCCCTGGTTCCTCCTTCTAGAATCAAGTAGCTAAGTCTAGCAGCTATCCCCTGGGTGTTAGGGCTGCTTCCTGCTACCAAGTTACTCAGGAATTATAACCTGTGGCAGGGGATGAAGCAAGAAAACCTAGAGGTTTTAAGAGAAAATAGATGCAGTTCATTCAGAATCTTCTATTTCAAATACAGGAGTGCAGGCTTACTGAAAATCCCAGCTCTTAATGACAGCAACACAATTATTCATTTGTTTTCTCAATGCAAATAAACAAACAAAACCCTCAACCCTGTTGTGACTTTATATGTATATTAAGTAGGAAATATCAAAAGGTTAATAGTAGTGGGATAAGAGACAATGAAGGATTTCAGTATTTTCCTTTTATACCCATTTCTTGTTTAGAAACAGGGTTTCTGTCACCCAGGCTGGCCTTGTAATCAAGGGCTGGATTACAGGTGTGTGCCACCTGTCTGCACAGCTCAAATTTCTGTAGTATTAACGATCATCAGGAAAGTAAAAAGGAACACGAACAATCTTATTTAAAAGTCTTGGTTGCCTTAACCAACTTCTGAATTTCCTTTTGATGAGTATTAACAATTTCTGAAAGCCCATACTGTGTAAGCCCTCAGCTTATAACCTCCAAATCCTGACATAGGATAACATGGCCCCTAAACCCAAAGTAATTACTTACATCTCTCACTGAGAGTGTTTCTTCTACTATGACTTCCAGCTCTGCCCCAGGGTGAATGTCAGTCCCCAGAGCAAAAAACAGGAACAGCTGTGAGCAAGACCAAAGTATGAAAATAATTTCCCTGGACTAAAATACCCTACAAGCTTATTATTTATTTTCAAAACGAAGGCCAAAGGCCCACAGAGAACTAATATAACAAGTTCAGTGGCTGGGAACACAGTACTTGCCCCACCATTCTGAAGGCCCTGGGTTTAACCTAGAATTGAAAAAAGATGCAGGTGGGCACTCCAAACAAACACCAAATTTTGTGAAAACAAGATGATATTGAATAATTTCACATTATCATTTAAACATCAATCTTACTTTCCTGAAAGCAAAAGTAAAATGCTACTCAGAAGACCCCTAAAAATCCCATGCCACTTTAAACGTGTTCTCACTACGACTTGGTCACTCCACAGGGATCTGTAGTCACTGTACAGTAAGCATCATCTGTGGCTCTCTCAGACATTTAGTTTTAGTCCATATGCTGCAGTCCCCAAGGCCCCATAGGAAGAAAACAGAAAACTCTCATCAGTTAAGCTCCTTAGAGCAGTTCTAGCTACTGTCTAATTCTACTTCACTTGTCACAGCTTGTCATGCCTGCTACTTGCTAGCATCCCAAGGAAAGCAGACTGAAGGACAGTGGTTGGGGAAGTAATAAGATATATCTAGGAGTGACAGAGAACAGGATCAAAGTCCAGACTGTCTTATGAGGTAGTCATGGAGCTATGGTAATAACAGCTCACTATCTAGGGAGACTCAGGCAAGGGGTCCATTCTGTGGTGTTTTATAGAGAAGGGGATGCTGAGGATGAGGGCGAGAAGCTGGTACACAGCTAGCACATCCCTGCAACACAGAGTGGCCCCTCAACTTTACAAAGTCTTCTCAACCACAAAAGGAACCTCAGAAATATGCTTTGGAATGGTATTTTTGGTTTCAAGAGTATAATAGTATAAAAATTTAAAGAAACTTTCTACAGAAAAACAGTATTCCTGGAGCATTAAATCTATCAGTTGGGAAGGACCAACTGTTCTGCTGGGCCATACTGTACCTGAGAGGAAGTTGGTGCTTTCCCCAGACACAGTCCCATGGAGCTCCCCATCTTCACCTCTGCCTCCTCCAAAGTGCTGGTATCTGGTACTATGAGTAAAGTTGGTAACCAAGTGACTATTTTGAATTCCTACCTCTCTTAAGTGACATTATTTTCTTTGAAAACTGAGAGGATCAAGGCTGGGCTGCAGCTCAGAAGGAAAGTCTGTACTTGTCTTGGGCAAGGCCCTGAGTTCCACCGAGCACCACCACACCATTACTAGGTTTTTATATACACTCTGAAGAAAATATTGAGAAAAGGGGAGTTGTGCTTCATGTTAAAGTAGCACATGTGTGGTGCTTATGTTTAACTTTCATATTCCCACACTAGTCTCATCATCTGTGCCACATGCTAAGAACCACGATTCATAATGAACATGACTTGATCAAAGACTTCTTTACACGAATTTAAAAACCTGCACAGTGGACTGGACTTGCTTCATCCACATTTAGAGTTGTGGCTGGAACATGGGTTATTAGACCCTGTGATGGTGTCAGGGCTGATCTCAAGAGGTGCCAGAAATGTGGGAAGTAAAGACTATTCACAGCAGTATCCCAGTGAAATGAACAAGCAGAGAGACCTGAGGGGTCAAGCTATGAAAACCTTAGACAACACCATGACCACAACAAGGACTGAGGCATCTGAAAGAATGTTTAAGAAAACAGAGATGGTGTAAGTCTTTCTGTAACAAATAAGATATTTGGATAGAAACACATCCAGGAGTCATTTCCTGAAGGTGAGATGTGGAAACCATTATTTACCATACAGGTGTCTGAATGAGAGCCTGCTAGACTTTGAAAGCTGCCAAAATTTACCTGGACAAAGGAGCCTCCCGTTTCTATCAATGGGTCTCAAACAGCTGTTCTCAGCTGTGAATGAAAAGAAGGTGGTTAACTACTAAGCAAAGAGCTGTAACGTAATGTTCTACTATGGTAATTACAGTAAGTACAATAAGCTAACCTCCACCCACAAAAGCAAAACTCCAGATGCACATAGTGGCTCTGTGTCATGTCTATGCTCAGTGCATAGCGGCTCTGTGCCCTGTCTGTGCTCAGTGCATAGTGGCTCTGAGCCCTGTCTGTGCTCAGTGCATAGCAGCTCTGTGCCCTGTCTGTGCTCAGTGCATAGCGGCTCTGTGCCCTGTCTGTGCTCAGTGCACAGTGGCTCTGTGCCCTGTCTGTGCTCAGTGCATAGTGGCTCTGTGCCCTGTCTGTGCTCAGTGCATAGTGGCTCTGAGCCCTGTCTGTGCTCAGTGCATAGTGGCTCTGTCGTGTCTGTGCTCAGTGCTCACTCAGGAAGCCAGGGAAGAAGAGTCATGGATTCAAAGCCAGCTTCAATTACACAATGAGATGCTGTCTCAAAAACAAAACAGAATACTCCAACAATTAAAAAAACAAAAACAGAACCCCCCCAAACAACCTCAAATGAGGATAACCTTCACTTTGCAGCCATGCAATACTATATAAACAGCTGAAATGGTTCAGTGGGGAAAATTACAACTAGCCAACAATGACTTTAGCATATTTTTCCCAAAACATTAAAAATTGTAAGGTTACTCATGGTTCAGGAAAAGAAAATTAAAATGAACACTTATACATACACTTATACTTTAAACATGTTAGTGTGAACATTCAAAACTAGAACCAGAGATAAGCATCTCTGTCCTGCAGCACACTGATCAAAAGCAGGGCGTGACGCTCTGTACCCTATATAAGCACTTGGGAGAAGAAGCAGGAGGGCTGCTGAAGCCAGCCTGGTCTATGCAGTGAACTCCAGGCCAGCCAGGGACAAACAGTGAGACCCTGTCTTCAAAACATAAAACAGGAACCAGGCCCAGAGTGTGGACCAGGGCTGTCTGCCCCTCGTGGGGCAGCTGGCGCTGGGACATGAGGAGATTTTCTGCCTCTTGGCAAGTGCTTGTACTTTTGACATGAGCTCAGTTCCCAGGACTGTTTGTGCATTTAGTGCTGGCAAACATCTCTGTGAGCTGGTTTTCCCCAGCATCATTTCTCTTGGGATGTTTGCATTTTTATCACCATCCTCACTTAAGTCACTAAGTTTGCCTTTAGCAATTTCCTCAGCTGCATGTTTGGTGCCTCGTGAGTGAGTGACAGCTATGCCACCATTCCTGTGGACAGGGATTGCTTCTCTATTGTGACTTCTGTTTCTCTGGGTGCTTTCTTTCATGACCCATTCATGTACAAGGTCAGGTAGGCTTATGGCTGTGAGAGAGGTAGCAGAGCGCCATACTTTACTGTCTGTGTGCAGATATGTATGACACACACACTAGCCAGCCACCACTGAACTTGAAAAAGGGAAGAGACTGGTCTGATTTGTGACTTCAGAGCTAGTAACTGTGGATAGGCTTTAGCCAAATACTAAAATTTGACTATTTATCTGAAATTCAAGCTAACTGCAAGTGTGCAAAGCAGACCACCTGCATTTCAAACATATTTAGCAAATGGATGAGGCCAGCATGCACTGTTGAGGATGCAGACTCCTGATCCCGGGGAAGGAGCACACTAAGTTTTCAGTCCACATAGAATTCTTACATGAATTGCAAAGCATGAACTTGGAAGGAAGGAGTGTCGAGATTTCTGAATGGGCAAGAGTGGCACAGGCTTAAAATGGTCTAAGTTTATTAGAGTGGGACAGACTTTCCTCCTGAGACTCCAGAGTTCTGTCTCAAATACGGTGTTGTTATAAAGATGACAGACATTTTAAAATACAAATTTCTTATTAAAGAAGTAGATAAAAAGTATTTCCCTAGTTTAAAAAAGTAGATTTTAAGTCTAGTGCTTTAAGTCGTTTTTTTTCAGTCCTGGCTGAGTGTGGTACTGCAGGCCTGTAGTTCAAGCCACGTGGCCTAGTGTGAGGGTTTCCTGTGCCCACAGACTCAAAGTGGAGGCAGGGTAGCACAACAAAACAAAGCCCTCACATCAGTCATGACAGCCATCAAGCATGACAGCCCTGGAGTTGGCCCTTACACAGCCTCATCTAATGGGAGAAGTGAATGGCTGTGGCACAAATGAAAAGAGCACTTGCAGCTATAAATGCTATCAAGCAAAAGTACAGAGTGTTAGGAGTGAAGCCAAAAGCCTGAGACTGCATGGTCAGAAATAAAGGAGAATACTTAGGTTAAGAACAATGAACAGCTTAAGTAGGAGATAAGAATGCAAAGGCAAGAAAGTCCAGAGATCAGAGCACAGACAGTCTGCAGGCAGACGAGAGCTTGTGCAAGGGGCTCCCCCAAAGGACAGTCTGCCTGCACAGTCTGCTGTGACTCAGCAGGATGGTGGCATCGAAATCAGAGACAGACAGGTCCTGATTGCAGGTCCCACAGGGTTAGGTTTCAGAGTTAGTGAAAGAGTAGTGGAAAAGCAGAAAGAGCTCAGATAGAGGGCAGAATCTAGCTCATGAAGTGGATAGGATCTCTTGCTGCAGGAGACATAGTGTGGAGAAGGAAAAAGTGTCAGGATGAGCAAATCAGTTACTGGACACAGTACTGATTCCCACTTCCTGAATAAGCAATATGGCTTTGGTAAACTTTACCAATGTATTTTTACTTAGAGTGATACAATCCAGTCTAGGAGCACAACCTGCAGAGCTTGACAAACACACAAGCACTCATTCACACCAAGGTTATCAAGCTCAAATTCCCTGCCATGCTACTCTGCAGTTAACCCCTACAGCCCGATCCTCATCTGCTTTCTGGGATTGTAGCTTAAGCCGGAGTTTCCTAAGACAGCTCCTGTGTAGGAGCGTTGGTTTATACTTGTTTGTGTCTGCTCCTTTCATTTGGCATATAGCACACAGTTTCTGAGAGCCACACCTGCTGTGTGGAGAGTGCTGCTCTACTGACTACAGTGCCCACTGACAACACTCATGTTTTTATAAGGTTGTATGTTTTACCTTTTCTTCAGTAAATATCTAGAAATAGAAGTGGGACATGTTTGCATTTATAAAAAACCAAAACCAAACCAAAACAACAACAACAAAAAAAAACAAAAACCAAGCAAACAAAATTCAACCAAGCAAAACCAACCCTCAGTTTTCCAAAGAGAATACAGCACTTTACACTCCCTGCACACAGGAGCTCCACATTTGGTTTTATCGGGATTGGGTATTACCTATATGACAGGTGTTGTGACTTCCCTCTGGTGGCTACTGAGACAATCGTGCCCTCACAGACAGGTCTCCCATTTGGGGCTGAGATGTCTTTGAATTCCGTTACAAGTACTTTTTATAAATTCTGTATTCAACTATAAATGTGTATTTTCTAAGTTTTTCTCCTAGTTCATAGCTTGCTTTTTCAAGTGTCCTTTGAAGAGAACTTGTCATAGCTACTTAGGGTAATTTTCATATTTTTTCTTTATATTCTTTCATGGTTTGAATGTGCTTAAAAATCTTTTTCACATAGTAATGTCATCAAGAATTTCTTGTATGTTTTCTTCAAGAAGTTTTTTCTTTTTTCTTTTCTTTTTTTTTTTTTGGAGCTGGGGACTGAACCCAGGGCCTTGCGCTTGCTAGGCAAGTGCTCTACCGCTGAGCTAAATCCCCAACCCCTCCAAGAAGTTTTATTCTTTTTAGTTTTAGTGTTTAGTTTTATAATGATTTTAAGTTAATATTTTATAAGATGGAAGGTAAAAATGGAAGTTCATTTTTGCACATTTGGAAGCCAATGATTCAGAACTGTCTACAATACACGGGTTTCTTCTTGAAACACTGTCTTAAAGGTGCAAAAACTCTTCTTTGTCCACTGAACACAAAGTGGGTTGTATACATCTATATGCTCTATACATCTTCCTGTATAACAGACCCGACAGCAGTGTCTTGAAGCCATACACTGCAGCATCCCTTCAAAGCTGCTATGGCTTCTTTAGGGCTTTTGCTGTTGCTATTTTTGAGACAAGGGCTCACTACATCACCCTGGATGGCTTGGAACCTGCTTTATGAAGACCAGGTTGATCATGCTCTCACAGAAATCCACCTGCCTCTACCTCTGGAGTGCCGAGACTAACCACACTTGGTTCATTTGAATTCTTTCAATTACCACACAAATTTTAGAATGGCATCGTCCTGTAAAATATAATGCTGTTGGTGTTTTGAGTTAGAACACACTGAATCTAAGGAGATAAGCTCTTAGCATGTCATGTCTTCTGATCTGTGGACATGTTATCCTACTCCTTTATTAATGTGGTGTTTAGTTTTTTTGTGCATGTTTTCTACTTTCCAGTGTACAGGTCCTGCACATATTTTTCAAATATATGTTTGATACTTAATGATATTGTTTTTATTTTCTTGTAAACGCATCAAGGCAAACACTTGAAATTCTAACACACAGGAGTTTAAGGCAGGAGGATTTTGAGTTCCAGGCAGGCCTGAGTTATAGAGTGAGATCCTATATCCAAAACAAAACAAAACAAATTCCAAATGAATGAATGAATGAATGAATAAATATATAAATAAGGTTTTCTCAATTTTGATGTTCATTTTGTTTTTGCTGTTGACAGATTCCTGCATGTTAACTAATGTAGTATTCTTGCATTTAATGAGATACCCATTTACATTCACTGACAATGGAAAGGGGCTTGGAGAGGCTGCACCCATGACACACGACTGAGATGGTAAACTCTTCAGCCACTTCGGAAGCTGATGGCACTTCTAATAAAACCGAACATACATTTGCCAGATGACCCAATGTTGTCTGTCCTAAGTCTAGCTGAGAGCCTAGCATGTTGTGTCTTCTGATCCACACAGAGATTCATGGCAAATTGTGTACGGCAGCACTATTCAAAACAGGCTAGTGAGGTGTGAACATCCTTACAACTGAATGGCAGTCACCACGAAAGGGATTAAACTTTTGCAAAGTTCTAAATAGTGGACAGACTGCAAAGACTAGTGTGCTAAGCACGAAGCCAGACACAAAAGTCTATGGACCCTGTGATTCCCTTTATACAAAACGTCCAGAAAACAATCTGACAGAAGGCCGTGGCTACTTCTGGAATGATGGGAGTGTTCTAAAACCGGACACTATATCTATCTATATATTCCTGACTGACACTAATTTACACACTCACGATGAGTGTGCCCTTTTGATACCTAACTTAAATCTCAATGAAGCCATGAATGAGCAGAAAATGTGTAGACTTCTCACTATAAATTTTATAAAAACATACAAATACACCTAAACATATACAGTACATTATGAATACAGTTGAGTTAGATATCTTACTGTTTTAGGGAGAAAGGAAGACTAGTTCTGAGAGAGACACAGAGAACTGATTTTATGTTTCAAAAACAAACACATGAAAAAATATTAACATTTGTCCATTTTGGGTGGTAGGTATAAGAGATTTCCTTAAATTACTTTTGTACTCTTCCATATTTTTTCAATAAAAGAACAAAATTAAATTAAGATAAAAACCAAAAAGCAAATAGAAATGATTACCTAGTTCCTTCATTAATTTTAATTCCTTTATGGCTTTAATTCGAATATCAAACACCACCTAAAATAGAGAAATAAACTAATGACTGTGTATAGGTTGAAGGGGTGGGGATGAAATGAAGATTACCAGTGTTTCTGCAGAGACCACCTGAGACATACAGAGTTTTTAGCCATCCCTGACATTCTTCTGACGAGACTGAAAGCAGAAGTTCAGAACAGGTCCTAACAGTCAAGTTCTCAGCCAGCTGATTTTAACTGGGACAAAAGGATACCGACGCGAATGAAAGAAAGAGTTCTCACTGGAAGCGCTGCACTGACAACACTCACCTGAGAAGAGTCAAGGAAGGAACAGTGCACAGGCCCATTCCTCACAATGGGACAATGGGTCTGGGACCCGGAACAGAGTATAAAAATGTGTAACAGCAATCCAAGATAAGTATGGCTTCCATTTAAATGACTTTTTTTTTTTTTAAGCCTACTTTAGGCCAATATCCTCTACAGCACCAAATGCTGGTAAAACTTACAGGTAAAAGTGATGTCAGAAATCATGCACTTGCCTCTCTACCAGAACCCACAAAGTGCTAAGCAGACTCAAATGACAAAGGATTTTACCAACACTTCCACACAGGATCAGGTACTAGTGTGCACTGATCCTAGACTAAGAATACTAGCAAACATCACACTCTTTAAGAAATTATAATGCCAAGGATTGGCAAGATGGCTCCGGGGGACAGTGTCTCATGCCAAATCTAATGGCCTGAGTTTGATCCTTGGAGTCTGCATAGGGGAGAGAGAGAGAACAAACTCTGACTTCCACATGCATGCCTGTCCCTACAAATAAATAAATGTAAAGAAAAACATTTTAGAAGAAAGTTTAAAACAATATAAAACATCTTAGTAAGTTTCTATTTCTTTGGTATAGAAAAAATCATTAATATGCTAGTAACAAGTAAATATAAAAATATATTTCCTTGAAGTACCAGGGTGGAGAGATACCCGGGGAGGCCCCACTCGCTCAGATAGTAAGGGGAAGGGGAAAGGATTGGGAGAGGGTGACTGGGAGGAGGGCAGTGAGTGAGATGTAAAGTGAGTAAGTTAAAAAAACATGTTTCCTAATCAGGTGTGGTGGCGCATTCCTTTAATCCTAACACTCAGCAGACAGAGGCAGGTGATCTTTGTGAGTGTGAGGCCAGCCTGGACAGTTGGACAGTCCAGGACAGCTAGGACTACATAGAGACCTTGTCTCAACCTGCCCCTCCAAAACAAACAAACAAACAAACAAACAAACAAACAAACAAACAAAGGAATGAACAAACAACGTATGTTACCAGAAATTATTATTATTATTATTTTTTTTTTTGGTTCTTTTTTTCGGAGCTGGGGACCGAACCCAGGGCCTTGCGCTTCCTAGGCAAGCGCTCTACCACTGAGCTAAATCCCCAGCCCCACCAGAAATTATTTTTAACAAAACCGGAATCCTTGCCTCCACACGTAGCTAGAGGAATACTTGTTAAGGGTAGTTGGTTTTGCACAGGACAGTGTATATAAAGAGTAATTAAGGATAAAAATAAAAACTTAGCAACACAAAAAGTAAAATGACAAATTCACACATGTGCTTTAAACAGTACAGAGAAAACCCTTGACAACAGTTCTCTGTGCTTATCAAATCAGAGGACCCCAGGAACCACCAGGCGAGTCCTCATCCTGGTTCTAAGCGTCTAGGCTCAGGAGGGTAGAGAAGAGCACATACTGCTTTGAAGCAGGCCACTGGTTGAAGTAAGTAAATAAGCAATAAGAGCTTAGAGGATATCATTGATACAGCTGTTCTGCAAGACTTGACTGTTTCATAAATAAATTCTGTTGCCCAACATTACCAGCCAGGGTAATGGCTGTCTACTCACTGTGTGCATGGTCACGGCTATCTGAACCTGCTTCTCTTCAGATCCTGACTGGCAGAAGTTTTTCACTTGGAGCCAGTTGAGCTCATTCATGCTGCTGGTCCATCTCCCTTGTTTGGACAACAGACTGTAGGTAAAGAAGGAAACATTGAAGAAATGAGTCCTTACAGGACACTCTTGCTTGGGTATCACTATCCAGACTCGGCATGTATCCCCTAAAGTGACTAAGGGGTAGGACCACACTCCATGACTCGCTACCATGACATTAGTTGTCTTTAGGGCAATGTGAGGCAGTAGACTATGAGGCTGGTTTTCATGGCTCCAAATCCTGAGTTACATGAGTTGTGCCTGTTTTCAAGGGGAATTTTTTTTCTTCTCAAGATAAGGTCTCCACAGCCCAGACTAGCTTTCAACTCATTGTGTAGCCAAGGCTGGCCTGAAACTCCCAAGTGCTGGGAAAACAGGCATGTGCCATTACATCCAGCTTCAAGGGTCACTCCTATAAAAGAATGGTCACCTGTTGTCTGCCTGCACAGGAATCCCTAGAGAGGTTTAAAAGACTATCAAAGCCTATCCATTGGGGTCTGGATTTAATCTGACAGCAAGGCAGCTGTGTACATACATGTACACATGTACATGTGCAAAAAAGTGCCATATGTATGCAGTCATACACACCATACATTTGTATTTCATTGAAGATTTTGGTTTTTTATGGTAGCAACTGAAGCAAAGTTTCTTCTTCTAACAAAATCTTCCTATGGACTGAAGAAATATATGGGCTATGGAAAGAACAGAGGTTTGAATATTTGGTCTCCCATTGGTGGAAATGTTTGGGAAGGATTAAGAAGTTCGGTCTTGTTAGAAAAGGTGTGTCACTGGGGACAGGATTGAGATTGTAAAAGCTCACACCATTATCAGTCTCATTCATTCATTCATTCATTCATTCATTCATTCATTCATTCAGTTTCTCTCTCTCTCTCTCTCTCTCTCCCCCCTCCCTCCTTTCCTTACTCCCTCCCTCCTTCCATCCCTCCTACTTGTGGGCAAGGTTGTAGCTCTCTGCTCCAGTGCCATGCCTGCCTGCCACCATACTCCCTGCCATGATCATCATGCACCCTAACTCTGGAACCATGAGTCACAAATTAAATACTTGTAAGTTGCTTTGGCCATGCTATCTTATCAGCCCAAACATAATTCTACTCTTTATTTCTGTTATTACACTCTGATAGCCCACCTCTTAATATATAACACAGTTTTAAGCATAAGACGTTCATGAAGACTGCCTTTTAGCAACTTGAGGATGAAGCCAATGGCAAAGATGGCACCACACTTAGCACTTGAGATGTGTGACCACTTAACTCTTTCAGTCCTACACTCTAGGAAGTGGGTACTCACTGTTACCTCATCTTATGGAAGAAACTGAACAGAGAATCAGGTAAACTTGTCTAAGCTCACTCTGTTAGTTGCACAGCAGACTGGAAAAACAACCCAGGTGCTGGCTGGAGTCCTCATCCTTACCACTGGGTCATACTGCCTCTCTTAGGAGCAGCGGGGCAAATGATGATGCCCACATCCATTAGGTGGAAGCTTCCAAGGGAGGCTTACAGAGTTCGCAAACACATGAGGGGAAAGAAGATACAGACAGCTGCTTATCAGAAAGATAATCATTAGTGTGCTTAAAAATATAAAGACCTTCCAAACGAGGGTTTCAGTTTAGAAGAAAAGGAAACCCACCAGACACCAGTGACCAAAGCTGCATCCTAACTGAGGGCTGGGGTCTCCACTGCTCTTGTATCATCTCCCGAGTCCTACTAAACGAAGACTGTCTTGTATAAAGAGCACATGATCCATTCTCTTACACACAAGACAGAGATGCACAGCTGAAGAACATGTCTCCTTGGAGGACCACAAAAGTGCACAGGCTCTGCTTCTCAGATCTCACACAGGCTGTAGAATTGCATGGACACAAACACAGAAGCAGGAGCAGGAGCAGGAAGGTACTGTGCTTCAGAGTTTCAGATATGGCTACAGGGCTCAGGATAATCTCTCCAGGCAGTTGTTCCTTGAGGAAGGCTGGGTCTTTCCCAAGAATCACAGAGAATGCCATGAGGAAAGGCTAAATTGTCCTACGAATCTCTTTTTCCTCATGAGAATAAGCTTTGAGCTTTATAACTCAAACAGAATTCACTTGATAGAATTTTGTCTATAGACAACTAATTGAAACTATATCTATAAGCCAAAGACATATTTATAACAGTTTTTCTCTAAGTTATACAACCCAACATTCCTCTGTACACTTACGAGCAAAGCCTGATGCCACTAGCACTTCTGATGTGGAGGCAGGCGGGTCAGAGTTAAGGCCAGCCTCAGCTAAATAGAGGCTGAGGCCAGTCTGGACTACACACAATCTTATCTCAAAGCTGGACAACAAGAGATGTTAAAGCAGGTATGGGTAAGGACATTTGTGACAAACATAACGACCTGAGCGTGACTCCTGTGACCTATATAAAAAGGTGGAGGAGGGGTCCACTTCACAGCACTGTCCTTTGACTTCTACACGTGTGTGCATACACACAAATTATTTTTTAAAAGAATAAACCACGAAATACAACTCAATGGCTAGAAATAAAGGAACATTTACTTATCACCAAAATAAAGTTCCTGAGTTCTACAGGGTAATGCTATAGTTAAATTACTTTGAAAGTTCTCCCCATTTTTCTCTTCAACGAGTTACCTGTTATCATCACTGTCTGAATCCTGAACCAAAATTAAGCTTCCATTTCTGAGACCTTGCTCTCTGAATGTCTTCTTCATGTCTTCTTGGGGAATAGCAGTCCAGCACTCTTCATCTGTAGATTCCACACTGTTCATGAGGAGGACGCCTTCTGGGGTGCCCAAGGCTGTGAACACAGTGCCCACTTCGGCATTAGCGGGAAAGACATGTGGCGACTCCACCAACTGCTCACACTCTGAGCCTTCCCCACTTAACTCTAGATGAAGAATGTGTAACAGCAGAGGTTCACAGTCAAAACCAGTCTGAATTTGGACTCCACCAACCTGCAATATCAACAAACCACTAGTGAAATTTATGTTTGCCAAATTCAATATTATTCTATCACAGGAAAAACCTATTCTTGTAGCTCAACCCACATATTTTCCAAGTGAATAGTTTTTTTACACTGCCTTTTTTTTTTTTTTTTCCGACACCAGCGACAGAATTTACTATTTGAAGCAGTTTGAGAAAGCTGAGGTGTTGGCCATGGTCTTCTCCAGCAGAGTCTTTTTTTTCCACATGTCCCCTACTCATAGCTGAAGAGGTAGATTACAGACTTCAGCCCAAGTTACATCACAGTTACTGTGCACTTCTTGATTATCTTAAGATCACAAAGGGTGTGATTTGGACCCAGATCTTATAAAGAAAAGCTCTGTGATTTAATTAGGCTCTGTGATACCCATCCATCAGACATCACCAGCCTTACCCAGCCGAGAAGGGGAGCATCTTCTGATGCCAGAACTGAGTGGGATGGGATAAGTGCCTGTGAGTGAGCCTGGGAGAGGAGGCAAATCCTGTGAGTGGGAAACTCAAGCCCTCCTGTGGTCCTCTTGTATGAGTTAGGCTGGACTTAGGATCTTTGGGTGGAAGTCTCCCGGTTGCTTAGCAACCAGTACTGCTCCTGATCAAGAATGAGCACTGTTGGGAAGATGGGCCTCCACTTTGCAAATGTAAGGACAGAATTCTTAGGAGCTGAGGCAGAGGTGTTCTTTGGGCAGAGCTGAGTTCCCTTATTTTGTTCACATCTGGGGATCTAAGCTGGTGTACCTTATCTGGGATTTGCCTTATTCTTCCCATCAGTTCCTTGCCTGAATCCAGAAGGCAAGTTCCTTTTCTTATTCCCCTCAAATCAAATGACACTTGGGAAACACTGTGCTCTGAACAGCTCTGGGGCCACTCCCATGTTAATGAAGTCATTTCTCCATGTTAGCCCCACTCTCTGGCACCCACATTGGAAATGGATGAAGGCATGCTTCATCTCCTCACCCAAAGAAGGTACTAAGAAAGGGCATTTCTGGGCCCTCTGCCAGACTCTTGGCTCTAGACTTTACTCAGTATACGCATCTCATTCTGGCTACGAGGTCCCCCAAGGTGTCCCTACTTCTGTCTTTAAGGCATGCCAGCTCCTCTAAGGCTCTTGGTTTATGAGTTTATTATTCCTACCGTTCAAAAGGAAAGTTCCGCATTAATGGCTTCCCCTTCTAGTCATTTAGCCCTTAGATGCTGAGAGAGTGGGCTAAGGGCATAGAGCAATCACATTAGGGGTTCTGGTCATTGGGGTCACACTTGATCATAACTTTCAGCCCCAGTCCCTTTTTGGCTGTTTCAAAGGCTTCTACAGCCTTCTCCAGGGGGAACCTATGGGTCACTAAGTGCTTTACATTCAAAGTCTTCGATGCAAGCATGGAAACTGCCATCAGCCACGTGTTGCAGTATCGAAACACGCCTTTGATATCCACCTCCCGCACAGCTGCGTGCACTAGGGGTAAACTGATCATCTCGGGGCCCATTCCCACAATCACCGAGGTCCTGCCAGAGTGAGTGGCATAGATGCCCGACTGGATGGAGGGCTCCGCTCCCGAGCAGTCAATGGTGACCTCTGGCTTGCTCCCCAGCAGACTTTCCACCTTACTGGCAATTTCCTGAGGGGTCTCTTTGGCAACCTGGATGGTAAAGTCTGCTCCAACTTCCTTGGCCTTGGTTAACCAAGAAGCAGATAGGTCAGTCACCACTACTTGAGAAGCTCCCATTGCTTTGGCCACAAGCAAAGTGACTATCCCAACCGGCCCAGCTCCACACACAAGGACCTTGTTCCCCAGGGAAACCGAACGTCGATGGCAGGCATAGATCCCCACAGAGAGAGGCTCAATCAGGGCCCCTTCTTCAAAGGTGATGCCATCAGGAAGCTTGTAGCAGAAGTCAGCGCTGTGCTTGTAGAAGCGGCAGAGGTTCCCACCATCCGGGGGCGTGGCACAGAAGAAGATGGATGGCGTCAGATTGTATCGGCCGATCTTGCAGAATTCATTTATTTCTCGGGGAACGCCAGGCTCGATGGCGACCCGATCTCCTGGTTTTAGATGTTTCACCATCGGTCCTACTTTTGTGACTGTTCCAGTAGCTTCATACCCAAGCACCATTGGCTTTTTCACAACGAAGTCCCCAATTCGGCCATGCTCCCAGTAGTGAACATCCGAGCCGCAGATCCCCACCGAATGCATCTTTAGTAACACGTCATTTGGGCCCAGCTCAGGGATTGGGTAGTTCTCCAGGCGAATGTCTCCAGGTCCGTGCACCACCAGGGACAGGTTCTTGCCCTTAGCAAGAGCTGCCATGTTGCTCTCTTGCTTCGAGGTGTCGGCTGGATCGGGCGGGGAGCTGGTGTTTCTCTACACTGTCTTTTTAAGTACTAAAAGAACAACTTTGAATTTTATGTTGAAAATTTCACTTATTCATTTTTTCTCAATTTATGTGTTGCCAAATGATGGTAATGAAACCCTGGAAACCCAGAGGACCAAGGACAGGCCACGGGGTATCTGAGATGCTCATCCCTCCTGAGACAGCGTTCACTCTTGTCATTCCTACTTTAGCAGTCCTAGCCACAACCCCTTCGCTGTCCTTGCAGCTGTCTCACACACACACACACACACACACACACACACACATCCTAGAGCCTATAGTGCAGCTGTTTACATAAGAAGGCTATTGATGACTGACTTATCCTGCATCAAGCATGTGACATTCAGTCTGGTAAACTGAAAGTGATTAATTAATTACTTCTGTGCATGTGCATTTCTTCATACAGGTGTGCATGAACACACTCATGTATGTCTATATGTGTGCAGCCAAGATCCTAGTTGTTCTTCCTTTTTTTGAGACAAGGTCTCGAATTGACCTAGAACTCACCACGTCGGTTAAGCTGGCTGGCCATTAGCCATAGTAATTACGTTTGCCTCTGCCTCCTCAGTGCTGGGAATACAAGAAAATGTCACCATACCTGGCTTTTTCACATAGGTTCAGGGCATGTAACGGAGATCCTCAAGTACTTTACCTACGTCAGTCTGCCCCGACACCCAAACATCTCTTTAATCGATCTAATAAATGCCACTGACTGGACCTCAAAGGCACTGAGCAGTCCAGGTTTTGCTTCTCTTCCTTTTTCTTTTCCCCTTTCCCTTTCCTTCCCCTTTTCTCCTTACGCCTCCTTTCAGTTCCCGAGACACAGCTTCACTACATATCTTAGGCTAGCCTGGAACTCACTATGTGGTCCAGGTTGCTCTCCCTTCAACTTGGGAAGTTCTCCTATCTCAGGCTCCTTGGCTACATGTCCATCACCATACCCAGTTCATTTTAGTAATTTTCTGATGGCTAACTGCATGTTGATTTTTTTTTTTTTTGGAATGAGACACGGTTTCATGCTGCCCAGGCTGGCTTTGAACTTACTATATAGCAGAGGATGACCCTGAACTCTGATCTTGTCTCTGCTTCCTGAGCGCTGAGATTGTGTGTGCTGCCATCACACTTAGTCTTATGCAGGGCTGGCAACTGCACTAGGCCCAAGGCTTCACATATGCTAGGCAAGCAGTCTACCAACTGGACTACATTCCCAGCCCTGCAACAAAACTGTAAAACATCCTAAATCATCATCAATATTTCTTCAGCCATTTTTCTTACCTCCACCCCATTCCATACAAAGATGTCTTCCTCATCAGCGATTTCAGCTTCACCCAGTGTCAGTTCATCTCCTAGAAACATAAGGTACTCAATTCATTCCCCATGACCGACCACAGATATAGCTAAGCTAAAGAGAGCCACAACTCTCCAATGTGTATTTGAAAAAGCATTTACTAAGAAAAATCATAACAAAGCAGTAGCTATCTTATTAGCTATACTACTATACATACATACATATATATATATATATATATATATATATATATATATACATATTTTAATCTGGACCATTCCATTGCTCAGTTTTGTGAGCACAGCAGCAAGACAGGAGGGCACACAGAGGTCAACAGGCCCAAATCACCTGAGATTACCTACAGACAACTCCAAGTGGCCCAGATCACCACCAAACACTGCCGGTGTCAGTTGTCACAAATAGGTGTACGTTACAGCACTACCATTCTTATGCTGCTTTGTTATTTCAGAGAAGTGGTGCCTCTAAACTCTCAAAAGACTGTATCAGTTACAAAGTCTGAAGTGGAGTGGGTAAAGCCACATAAATAATGTTTTAATGGGTTAAACCGTTTTGCTCAGTCATTTGTGACGTGTGTGTGTGTGTGTGTGTACCTAAAGCATTTTAAAGTTTTGGCAGCATGGTAGTCTTAGTTTTAAAAAATGCAAAACATTCGTACTGAGAAGACTGTGTAGACACTGGTTAGATAGACTGCTGAGACAGAGGGCTTACACGGTGCCTCAACGGGAAGATGCCTGCCGCACAGTCTGATAACCCAAGTGCTAGCCTGGAACCCAGAGAGTAGAGGCAGAGAATCCACTCCTGTAAGCTGTCCTCTGACTCCCAAAGGCTCTTGTGCGGCCATGAACATACACATGCATCCTGCATGTATATACTGACCCCCCCATAAATGTAATTAAAAAAGAAAAAGGTGGGAGACAGAGCAGGACTGGCAAGCTCCTCAAGATAAACACAGAATGAGTTGCTGTGTTCTGTATTGATCTTACCATCGAGGGTATGGTACACATGAAGTCCTGCTGGCACACGCTTTGCAACACTGAGAACCATGTCTCCTTCCCAGAACTCCAATAGCTAAGGAACATTTAGAGTGAGAGAACAGTGAACCATAGCACATGAGCAGCATAGCCCTGGACTCAATAAGAGCAGCCAATGAGCACTCCCCTTCCTAAGCAACACCCACATTTTAGAACGTCATCAACGTCATTTGATGAATTACTCAAACCCAAAGATGTTGACTGCATCCATTGCTGACTGAAGAATTTGGGTGCATATGCCCCAGTAGCCATCTTATCAATTTATCTAAGGATGGACTTTGTTGGAAAGCAAACTGCTCCGCAATCTGACCTAGGAATTCCTGACCCAGCTCCACCTAGAAAACAACACTGGCTCCAGGGATGATAGAAGGGAAAGCCCCTACTCTAATTTAAAAGGTAGCTGGGGTATAGCTCTGTGGTACAGTACTTTGGCTAGCTTGTGTGAGGCCTAGAGTTTTATTACTCCTTCCCCCCACAACACATACAGAAGCAAGGCATCGGTTATATACTAGAGAGACAGGCTTGTTAAGTTTTTAAACCTGAACCTGGGGACCAGCAGAAACCTCACTGAAATAGTATCAGACCACATTTTTACTCTAGTCTTTTTTTTTATAACATTATAAGATATTACAAAGACAAGATATTTTGTCTTTACATTTATAAGTGGCATTTAAGTGCCAGTTTCCTCCTTCAACAGTGGCTTGTGTAAGCGGATAGTTTGCAGAGACGTATGACTGAAATACTAGACTGCATAGCTAGGAGGACATAAGGCATGAGAGACAAATCAGGCCATTCCATTTGGAATGCCCTCCACAGGCTCAGAGCACCAAGACCTGACTCAGAAATGAACTTTACTGCAGACATTCAGACACATACAGGGCTCTAGAGAGCCTGCTACTGAAGCAAAGATTACATGTAAACCAATGGAAGCAAAACACACACTGGTTTGCTTTTCTTAGGAGAAAATAAAGAGTTGGTAACTTTGATGATAGATACAAAGTTCTGAAGAATTTAAATTATTTCTGGAGCACCTTTCTTCTTCCTTTTCTTCTTGAGATAGGGTCTCAAACTTACTGTGTAACTAAGGTTGATGTTGAACTCCTGATTTTCCTGTCTGTGCCTTGAGAATGCTGGGATTATAAACACATGCCTACAAGACTGGCAAACGTTTACATTTCTAAACCCTTTGATCAGTAGTATACGGTGAGGAAGTGGGGCTTAGGGACAAGACCAGGTAGAAGAGGAGGAGACCAGGGCTGCAGTCCTAGCACTAAATAGCAACCAGATGTCTGTATATGTGCAGCACTGGATGCTTTAAGACATAATTCCACTTTCAGAATGGAGTTGGCTCACCCTGATTGAGGCTGAAGTATCAAATAAAATGATGTTTGTGAAAGAAAGCACTGTAATTAAAAATGAGCATCTCCACTGTCCTGTGCCTGAAACACAGGTAAAAAATGACCTGGAGGTGAATACTAGGTGAAAATGCCTGGTTGGTAAATCACATCTGCAAACCCAACACTGAGGAGGCTAGGGCAGGGGGGTTACTAATGAATCTGAGACCAGCATGGGCTATAATGTGACACCATCTCAAAAACAGAAACAAGAGCTAAATATCAAACAAAAGGATCTGTCCAGCATGCTCACACAAGAACAACAAATACAGATATTAGCAGTCAAGCTAGTCATCATCATCATCACCACCACCATCACCACCATCACCATCACCACCATCACCACCACCATCATCACCACCATCATCACCACCATCATATTATACTAGAACTGCAAAACTAGTTATTTTGATTTGTTCAATGGTTCTTGTTTTAAGTAAGAGCTTAACCACCTTCCCTCTCATTTCTTTGGAAAAGCCATTCTCTTTCACTTGTTTTCCAAAAATAGAACTTTACTGTCATCTCCTGCCCTCATAAAATATACCAGGCTCAATTAGTCCCTTCAAAAGCTGCTGAAAAAACACCAGAAAGCGTTGAGAAGGTGAAGTGGTAGCAGAAAGCTGTGATCCCAGTACTTACTATGGGAGGCTGATGTGGGAGGATTGTGGTTTCAAGTCTAGCCTGGGCTATAATGAAAGACTTCATATAGACTAAAAGGACTCCATATCAACCACTGAAACAATCAAAGAACAAAACAACAACCCAGACTTCCAAGTAAGAGAAGGTTTGGGTCATCCTGCTATGCAATGGCAGATGTAGGATTCTCCTATGCAGTTTTAGAAAAGTTGTAACTTGTGTTAAGATGAAATGAAAAAAAGTCAGCCTGAAAGGACCTTAATGTGTCTGTTGAATTACCTGAAATATTGACTGACGGAGATCTCCTACAGTTTTTCTTTTATCAAATGTTAAGTCCCACACGCTCTCAGTCTGAGAGACTGCAGGGTGAAGAGCCCCATTGAAGAAACGGTAGTGAGGACCCAAGTGGAGATGCAACTCAAAAGTACTGTTTGCAGAGTCACATTCTGCCCTTTAGAGACATAAAACACACACATATACTATGTTTCTGTAATACTCTTTTATCTCAAACCAAAAATATTTGACTTATCATATATATGCAAATTCTCTACCTTAGTGACATTTTGTCTTCTGCCTGCCCAAGTGATTCAGTCACTTTGGCTCTTCACTACAGAGCACACACTCAGCTGGAAGAAGTCAGGAATTCCAGGAGAAAGCTGTTTCCACAGACAAGGTGTATGCTAACTGCCTCTAGTCCTGCCACGATTCTGGATGTCTGTCCACATATTCAGAGGTGGATTCCAAACACCATCCCAATGTCCACTAGGCTCCTGAGGACTTCCCAGAAGATACTGACAGCAGCTAAGATCTTTCCCAGTGTTTGTTTCCCAGGCTGAAATCCTAAGTGACTGGCTGATCTCTGCTCCTCTCTGGGACACTCAGTTGACTCAACGCCTGGTACTAAATTTGCCCCCTTAGGTAGAACCATAGGCTGGAATGAGGCCATCGCTGAGACTCAGTACTTCAGATGTGTTCTATGCTCATCAGCAGGAACATTAGATTTTCAATGACCACATTAAGGACTTTAGTTTTAGCTTTTGCTGTTTTGTTTTTAATTCTTAAGTTGCAACTGCTAGCCTAGGTCATCACACAGGCTACTTTCTGCATTTAACATGTTTCAATGATTTAGCTTTCACTGATAGTTCCATTGATCTTGGTGTGTCATTCAGTGGATCTGCTATTTTCACTCCCAGTTTCAAGTCCATGATAAAATTTCTAAACATAACCTGCTACATTATCTGACTCTGTTCTCTCCCCAACGCTGCTGACACCACTGGAGAGCCAATACAGCAACAGAACAGTCTCTAGAGCTCAAAGTTAGCCATGTTCCTAAGTTCTGCCCTTAGTTATTTTAAAGCTTTGTTTTTATTTTTGGTATTTGCACACACACACACGCAATCATGTGTGTGCAGTATCTAGCCTCACACACATACACACACAATCATGTGTGTGCAGTATCTAGCCTCACACACATACACACACAATCATGTGTGTGCAGTATCTGCAGAGGCCAGAAGAGAACACAAGATCCCCTAGAACTGGAGTTACAGACGTGAACTGTGATGTGAGTGTTGGGATCTAAACCTAGGTTCTCAGGAAGAGCGGCCAATATTCTAACCACTGAAGCACCACTCCAGCCCAGCCTTTATAGCTCCCTTCCTCCTGACTGACACTAAGCCCCTTTAGAATTAACCCATCTCTAGTCTTCTGTCACTATATATCAGTTCTTACAACTACTAAAAATTGAGGGGCAGTTGTATTGACAAGTTCTCTGTAAACTCAAGAGAATAATTTGGCTAGGCCAGAGCACAATTCTTGTAGCATGCTTGCAATTTTCTCTAGGCTTCCTAGGCTCTGCTCCTTACTTGGCAATGGCTACCGTATGCTATTATTCACTCTTACATATGCATAAAGGATGTCTTTACTATAACTAGTGGATACGTATACATATTTTGGTAAACTTTCATACTGAATGCTTATGTCCCAGAAACACTCTCTAAACACCAAGTGCAGTTCAGACTACCTTCTCGTCTGCAGGAGAACGTTGGCTGCATCCATTTCCTTTAGTAAATGACAGGGAACTCTGTATCTTGGATTGGCTTGAGCTGTGAACAAAACTGACCATTAATTTGTTTTGACTAAACAACACTGAATTGCCAAAGAGGCAAGATTAAAAACCTAAACTCATGTGTGGCAATTCACACCTGTAATCCTAGCTCTGGGAAGGCCAAGGCAAAGATCTTGAGTTGGAGGCCAGCCTGCTATACTAGAAGACATTCTCTCAAGCAGAGATGAGGGGCTGCAGAGATAGCTCAGAGGACAGGTGTGTTTGCTTTTGCATAGGGCTGAGATCTGGTTCCTAGTAATTAGGCAGCTTACAACTGCCTGTGATCCCAATTCTAGGGAGGTTGATGCCCCCAGACACTGCATGCACATGGTGGACATAAATGCATGCAGGCACACACTCATGCTGGAAGCCAGGAGCACTACCATTGACCTACCTGAGGGAAAGTAAAATCTCTTGATCTTAATTTTGCCAGATTTACAATGAAAAAAGAGTGTTTTTTTTTTTTTAAGAATCTCATTGTTTCAATTTTCTTTAAGCATTTTTTTTAAAAAAAGAACACCCACTAGTTTTGTACTGATTATAATTTTAATAGTTGGTTACCGTAAAAATTCAGAAATTAGGGATGAAGGTGACTTACCAGCTACTAGCTTTGAGGAAACTTGAAGTGCAGGGTGAGGCCCACCCACTCAGTGAAGGGGAGGGGAGATGGGATGACTGGGAGGGGTCAGTGATCAAGATATAAAGTGATAAAGTAAAAAATAAAATAAAATTAAAAAAAAAAGAAAAAAAAAAGCTGCTCTTCACTGACTGCCCTTCCAGAGGACCCAGGTTTGGTTTTCAACACCTACATGGTGGCCAATGACCCACTGTACCTCAAGTTCTAGGGCATCCAATGCCCTCCTTTGGCCTCTCAGGGGACCAGGCACACATGGTACATATACAAAAGAGGCAAACATTCATACACTTAAAATAGTAAATCTTTAAATTTTAGACATTACACTTACTCATTCAGATTTTTTAGGCTATGACATGAGACAGGGTCTTGTTATAGTCTGGGCTGGCCTGAAGTTGACTATGTGTCGTGGGTTGGTCCTGAACTCACTACAATCATCTTGCCTCAGCCTTCAAATGCTGGGGTTACATGTATGAGTCACTATGACTGGTTTGAACTAATTTTGAAGAACATTAGAGTACTATCTGTAGTCTTACTCCCAAGACATCAATCTTTTTATAAAAACAACTGAGATTACAGTCAGCAAACTCGTAGTGATTTTTCACTTCCTATTCCCACAGGTAAAATTTGTGGCTGCACAGTAGTGCACTTAAGTAAAATAATTAGTCTAATATTCTTTCTTTTGAAAAAATATTTCCTTAATGTATATGGGGGTTTATTTTTGCCTGTATGTATCCTCTGTACAACCTGTGTACCTGGTGCCTTTGAAGGCCTGAAGACGGTAGGTATTAGGTTCCCAGGGCTGGAGTTACAGCCGGTTGTGAGTCATTGTGTGGATGCTGGGAGTTGAACCCAGATCCTCCGAAAAGCAGCTAGTGATCTTAAATCACTGTACCATCTCTCTCCAGCTTCTAACCAACCTTTTTCTGTTAGATAATGTAGTCGTTTGAGTAAAAATAGATACGAATACTTGGTCACTAGGGAGTAGCACTATTAGGAGGTGTGGTCTTGTTGGGGGTGTCTCTTTGTTGAAGAAGTATGTTAGGAGGTGGGCTTTGAGATTTAAATGCTCAAGCCAGGACCAGTGTCACTCTCTCTTCCTATTGCCTGCAGATCTGGATGTAGAGCACTCAGCTACCTCTTCAGCACCATGTCTGCCTGCGTCCCACCATGCTTCCTGCCATGATGATAATGGACTACCTCTGAACCCCAATTAAATGTTTTCCTTTATGAAAGTGGCTGTGGTCATAGTGTCTTTTCACAGCAATAAAACCATAAGTGAGACAGATATGAAAGTGACTATAAAAATCACGATGGCAACAAAACCTTTAAAGATTAAGTATCTACTGTTCTAACTTCTTTCCTCTTACTCCAATTTGATTCGCAATCTACTGGGCTGCAGAATTACAGGTTGCCCAGGCTGGCTTTGAATTTATTCTAAAGTCCAGTCAGGCCTTAAACTTTAATCCTCATGCCTTACTTCCTGAGTAGCTGGAATTACAGTGCTATGCTACTAGGCTAGGATCTCTTTTTCCTCCTTCCAAAGACAAAGCCTTTCTGATTAAGAGCAGTCATGCGTATTCATGATCTAGAAAGTTAATTTTTTTAATTCTCATGCAAATTAATGTTTTATTCTCTATAAAAATGATCACTATTCCCATTTTCTAAGAAAATGGAAATTATCTCACTGCTCTGTTAATCTAAGAAGGTTTTTCTTTTTTGAAACAGGGTCACTAAATAATCCTGGCTGGCCTGAAGTTTGCTAGGAAACTAGGCTAGCCTTGAATTCACAAAGAGATGTGCCTGCCTCTGCTTTCCAAGTCCTAGGATTAAAAGCATAAACCACCACACTCAGCAGCTTTTTACTTTAGAGGAACTTTGGCAAGGACCAAAGACAACCTTACTGATTTACTTGCGATGATATCTCTACTGTAAATGCTCGTTATTATGGTGAGATTGGAATGGTTAACTCACAAGGTAGAAGTTCTCTCAGAAAGCTCAACAGAGTACTTCAGATATATTTCAACTGCTCGAGAGCATAATATGTTGAGAAAAAGGAGAGGTAGGAATATACAAAGGAGAGCAAGAAAACAAGACCAAGACCACTTACAGCTCAAAAGCAACGCATAGCTAAATGACAAAGACAAGCCTAACCGGGCACCTGCATGCAGGCTGTCCACCACAATAACAATGGACATCATTCAAGAATGTTTAATTAGGAAACTATGAGCAAGGGGAGAAAAATGGCAGACATTTCCTCATAAAAATGACACATGAAAAAAAAGGTATGATTTCCTGCTGAAATAAACAAATACATCAAGTAAGGAAAACTTAAATGACAAGCTGATTTCATAACAATATATTTCTATTAGTTTTAAAATATGTAAAAGTACCTAGGTAAAACCATCTCTTCAAAAGACAGAATTTCAGGCAGCATTTGAAGTGTATCTGCTGAAGTTGGTAATGACAAATCAGAACACTTCTTTTTTCCGTACCTTCAGAGGGTCTCTGCAGCGTGGCTTTCCGATAAAATAGCATGTAGGCACTTTCTTTACCCTGGAACTGCTGCATGATATCTTTCTCTTTGATTGGCTGGACTTTGGAATCATTGATGTCAAACCAGTGTGGGCAACTGATGTTATCCCTTAAGCCTGGGGGTTCTGAAGCAAGTGTGTGTGCAATCTGTTCATGGCTCTGTGGATCAGACGGGACCTGGGGAAAATGGCTTCTCTGGAGACTGACTGTACTTTCATCTGTGCTGAGCAGAAATACCTGAGGATGGAGCCGTAAGAACTATCCAGAACAAACAAAAACAAAAATTAGGTTTCTTTAAAAAAAATTTAAGTTTTTAAACAAGACAAATTCTCTGTGTTAATGTGAGTGTGTGTGTGTGTATGTATGTATGTATGTGTGTGCATGAGAGTGTGTGTGTCTGTCTGTCTGTGTAATTAGATATTTTTAACTTCACCTTTTTTTTGCTACCCTTGTGAGCATGGAAAACTTGTCTGCTAACAGTGCTGCCCTGGGAGACCAGTGACAAGCATTTGTATAATATGTTACTACTGCTATTTTAAGATTTGTTATTTGTATTTGCTATTTTAAGCAAACAACTACTTGCTATTTGACTGTTTTAATGAAGAAAATTGGGAAGAATAAACATTTCTGAACTATTTAGTAGGCATTTAATTCTATAGATTCCATTTGCCAATTCTTGGGATTGTTTTCCTATGTCCTCAGAGTTCTCAGAAAACTCTTGCCCACACCTGTATCTTGAAGTCTTTTCAATTAAAAAGCTTTAAAAAAAAAAAAACCCTAATGAAAAAAACCTTTGCCAACTACACATCAGACAGGGGATTAATACTGAGCATGTAGAAAGAATTCTGAAATTAGACACCAAAATACCAAATCACTTAATCAATAAATGGCTTAATGAACAGAAAGTTCTACAAAACAAAACAAACTCACAAGTGACAAATAAGAGCTTTAGAAAGTAGTCAACATCCTTAGTCGTCAGGGAAATGCAAACAAAAGCCACCTTGATTCCACCTTACAGTCAGAGCGGCTGTGGTCAAGAAAGCAAACAATGGAGAGGCTCCTGGAGAAAAGGTGTAACCATGTGCGGCCACTATGGAAATCAGTATGGATCAAAAACTAAAACCAGAATCACTGTGTAACTGAGCTGACTAATCTAAGGCCTTATGCCAACTCTGAGGGTACACTGGGAGGACGCTAACATACCATAGTGATCTGCACATCCATGTTTATTGTTACACTATTTGAAGCAGCATAGCTAGTTGTCAAAAGATGATCAAAAAATGTGGCGCATGTATACAATAAAATTTACTTAGCCATAAGGAAAAATGGAATCATAACATCATTTTCTGAGTCTGATTTAAACCTAGGGGGAGCAGGGTGACTGCCTTGACTATTCATTGAGCTTTAGAGTGACTTCTGTGGTAATTAAAGGCTTCCTCCTTTCCTGCTTATTTCTTTGTGAATAACAAATACTTTGCATGTGAGCTGTAGCATACCAGCAGAATTCTAACCATTAAACAAAAACATTGATAATTTTAATCTGTTTTAAAGCTCCTTCTTCACAGGAACTTGTGTTGCTGGGATTGTGATATGGTTTCCTGGGATGAGGCTTCTTGTGCTGAAGCTAGCACTACCTTTCGCAGTGGTCCATGCTGTTTCCTGTACTTCTTGTTCCAAGATATTCCTGTTTTTATCAAGAGTTTCTGGCCCAGCTGATCAACAGGAATTTGATTGGCCTCCTCCTTATGAAAAAAATAGTTAACATCTGATGAGAAATAATTATACCACAAATTCATTGGGGATCAATACAAGTGAACCTGCCAATCTTCCCTAGAGTATAAACTTATAATGGGATCAATCAGAGCTATATAGTTTTAAAGTAACATTGAGCACCAGTTTATAAGACCTTGATTTGAAAATCCATTTGCCAAGGGCCACAGACAGGAATTCAGAGTACCATCCAGAGGAGTCCTAAGGTCTGCCCCACTGTGACATTATTTATGATTTGGAAGAATAAACAAGAATGATGTGGCTGACACAGGTTTTATGCTGAACCTTTAGCCCCCAATGCTTCACAACAGGACTGTGATTGGAGACAAGGACTTCAAGGCCACAGGCTGAAATTCTCTTCTGTTGTGTGTTTTGAGACAGACTCTCATGTTGCCCAGGCTGGCTATGAAACTGAGAATGCTTTTGAACTTCTGGTCCTCTTGCCCCATTCCTCAAGTGCTGGGATTATATGGCACTTCATGTATTACTTTATGTGGGAATGCTGAGGACTGAACCTGGAACCTTGTATGTGCTAGACAAGCACTTTACCAATGAGGCCACATTCCTTGTCCTTATTATTATTATTTCCTTGCAAGTGGTTCCAATATCAAGACAAATGGAGTTTTCTTTGAACAAGTTCTTATTCTCTAGCTAGGCTGGCTCAAAACTCAAGATGTTTCTTCTGCTTCAGCCTTTCAAGATGAGAGATTACAGAAAAGAGCCACCACACCTAGTGATTAAGTCAAAGGAATCAGTGTGTGGTGCCAGGCACCTTTAATCCCAGCACTGGGGAGGCAAAGACAGACAGATTTCTGAGTTCATGCCCAGGCTGGTCTACAAACCAAGTTCCAGGCCAGCAGGTCTACACAGTGAGATCCTGATTGGAAAAAAAAAGTTAAAACAAAAACTTTCCATTTTAGAGGTAGCCCTAAAGCAATGATGATATTTTCATATACATAAACCACATACACAAATGCACCCAACATACACACGTCCCTCTAATACTTCCATGCCCACAGATATGTAAAAGACTCACTCTACCTGCAATAAGATTGCTTTTAGAACCACCAGTGGATCATCAGTCTCTTCTTCATTCTGAGGAGCTTTCAAATTCACAGCTGAATCACTTATCTCCTCCTAGGAAGGAAACAGTTTCTTTCACAGATGCCAGTTTAAAGGAATTAACCAAATAAGAATGTGTAAGCCACCGGAGAAAGAAAGGTAAAAATAGGACCTGTGAAGCTGGAAAGTCAGACAGACCTGGCTTTGAGTGTAGGGCTGCATCAAGTCAGTCCACACAGTTTACTTCATCACTCTGGCTTTATGTGCAAACTAGGGTTGTGAGACAAAGAAAGGAAGGACGGCCCCATAGGCTTACACATTTAAGGACTTAGTCGGCGGGAAGGAACGCGAGTAGGTGTAACATGTCAGAGTGGCTGGAGTGGGTGGAGCTTTGTTGAAGCAGCAGCTGTGACTGTGTTGGAGGAAAGAGATCAGTGGGAGTGCGGTTTGAGGGTTTCAAGAAGTTCACAGCAGGCCCAGAGTGGCTTGCTTTCTGTTTGTGGAGCAGGATATAGTTTTCAACTACTTCTGCTTGATGGCTTCCTGCTCTCTGCTATGATGAAGATGGAATAAACCTACGAGCTGTAAACGAGCCCTAATACATGCTCTCCTTTGTGAGAGCTGCCTCAGTCATGGAGTCTCGTCACAGCAGCAGAACAGTGACCAAGACAGCACAATATACATAGAGGGTTCTAACATTTCCCAGCTACAAATCATGGTGTTTCATAAAATTAGTGCTCACTATCATTTACCGCAAAAGTCGTTTTTAGTCTTCACTGGTGTGTTTACACACCTTGTTGGCTTATGGAAATCCTACCAAATTTTTGTAAGCTCAGCGTAAAGACTGACTCACTTAAACACTTACCATTCAAAAAGCCCAGGATGGGCATTGTGGCACGTCCTCTGGTAGGCAATTTTTGTTATTTAAAAACAATACATATGCCACCATGCAAAAGTATTTTCTTTGCTTTGGTTTTAAGACAGGGTCTCAAAATGTAGCCCTAGTTGGATCTGAACTCACAGATATCCACCTGCTTCTGCCCTTAGAGTGTGCTGTGTGTGTGTATGTTTTTTTTTAATTTCTGTAAATTATAACTTTCTTGGTTTCTAATTAAAATTTTTATTTATTTTATTTTCTGTATGAGTGCTTATTTATGCACCATATGCGTGCTCTCACAGAGCTGAAGAACGCATTAGATTCCTTAGAACTAGAGTAACAGATGGTTGTGTGCTGCCATGTAGGTATTGGGAAGTGAACCCTTTGAGAGCAACAAGTTGAACTGTTTCTCCAGTCCATCAAAAAAGTAAACTGGCTAAAACTGTAACTGCTAATTGATAGCATTAAGCTAAAAAGAAAACTGTTAAGAAATAACAGCTTATGACAGACCAGATTTATCATCTTTTTATAAATTATTGAAAATGATGAAGATAAAAGAAAAGCATCTTTTTCTTTTTATACTTATTTTTAAGTTAGTAAACAAAATAAGTTTAACTGATAACTTGAAAAAAAAAATCTAAGATTGGGGCTGGAGAGATGGCACAGCAGTTAGAAGCACTGACTGCTCTTCCAGAGGTCCTGAGTTCAATTCCCAGCAACCACATGGTGGCTCACAGCCATCTGTAATGGGATCTGATGCCCTCTTCTGGTGTGTCTGAAGACAGCTACAGTGCGCTCACATAAAATAAAAAAATCTTTAAAAGAAAATCGATCTAAGATCACCTGGGAGGTAAGCCTCTGGGCATGTCTGTAGGGAATTATCTTGATTAGGTTAATTGAAGAGGAATGGCACCACTCCCTGGGCTGTAATCCTAGAGTGTATAAAAAAGGGAATGTGTACTCAATACAGCATTCACCGCTCTCTTCTTCCTGACTATGGTGACACTGTGACGAGATGCATCTTCCAGTTCTTGACAGCATGACTTCCCTACCATGACATATTGGACACTGAACTGTGAGCCACAATAAGCTGATCCTCTGTTAGGTGTCTTTGGTCAGACATTTTATCACAGCTCAGGAGGGTAACTGAGCCCAGCCTTGCTGACAATGCTCATGCAGAAAAACTTCAGAGAAGAAAGCCTATGGCTCATGCAAAGCAGGCAGGAAAGGGACCGATTCTTCAAATAACCAATCCTCCAATTCTTTGGCACTAACTGAATGTCCTACATTTCCACTCCATTCTGACACTAGCCATGCAGTCATTCAAATCCCACCTGCTGAGGAATCAGTCTCAAAAAGATTGGCCTCTTCTCTTTTCAAACACCAACTACAACTTTCCAGAACAACGTGCAGCACTCACTACAGTGTATCATGAAGGATATCAATGTAGAGACTGGATGAAGAGGACTGCTGGGTAAGGCTTAGAAAGTCAGATGCAAGAGCCTCTGTCCCCAGGGAGTAGGCACCACACCTCTGTCCCCACATCCCAGCTACACGAAATTCCTAAACTTGTTTCTCAAGAATTTGTCACTGAAGTTTTACTCTGGAGCTTTGTGGTGGTTCTTCTTGGTTGTCAACGTGACTACATCTGGAATTAACTAAAGCCCAAGTGGCTGGGTATACCTGTGAGGATGTTTTTTTCTTAATTAAATCATTTGACGTGGGAAGATCTGCTTTTAATCAAGATCCTTTAAGGTGAGAAGATCCACCTTTAATCTGGGTCACACCTTCTGCTGGCAGCTATTTAAAGAACACAGAAGAAGGAAGTGGTCACTTTTTGCCTGCTAGCTCTTCCTCTCAGTGGCAAGTTCATTCCTTCACTGGTATTAGTGCCTACATCTTTGGGGTTCTGGTGTATACTGAAGACCAACTGAGATATCCAGCTTTGTGGCCTGAACAACTACTACTGCTAGACAGCCATTGTTGGACTAGCTGGACCACAGCCTATAAGTCATTCTAATAAAGCCCCTTTATATATCTACATGAAATATATATATTTTCATCCTATAAGTTCTATACCTCTAGACAACTCTGACTAGTATAAGCAAGACTGATGAAATCACCAGCAAGAGGTGACTGAACTCAATTTCCTGTCCCTTTTCCCTCTCTAAGGTCAGAAGGTGGGGCTGCCAATTTAAACTCTTTAAGCACATAGTTGTTTTCTCTGGCAACAATGTCCCACATTGAAGTAGCATCACCTAGATGAAAGGGCAAGGGGCTCATTATAAATAGCAAAATATACTTCCATAGAAAATCCCAAAGAATACCCCATGGTCAAGAAAATATACCAAGCATGTGCAAGTCCATAGAAAATATACCAAGTTCACATAAAAATCCATATCTTGCTTCTTTTGATTATATTGACAGGGCCTTCATCTATAGACCATGCTGGCCTCAAACTCATGATAATTCTCCAGTGTCAGCCTTTCAAGTGTGAGACTTGCAGCTGCGTGTCCCCATGCTCTGCTTCTTTTGACTACTCTTGATTTTGTGAGGAGACAGGATTTCAATAAATTAGCAAGTGAGTGTGACGGCCCAGACTATGCCTGTAGCTCCAGCACTTGAGAGACAGGCAGGGTGAGTGTAAGCTGCAAACCAGCATGGATCTCAAAGTGAGACAGTGTCAAACGGACAGACAGACAAACAGAAAATACAAAATCAAACCGCCAGACTTCATAAAAAAGAACAAAGATTGTTCCCTCAGGTCACAGTAGCAGCGAAGGTTCTACCACTCTACAGAAGAGCAAGCTGCTGCTGAGGGATGAACACATCTTCAAAGAGATGTTCACAGCCCCAGAGGAAGACAGAAGAGTCATTAACTTCAAAATGAAACTGCACATGAGTATCTCATGATCTTACAGGCTGCCAGCTGAGAAAATGCTGCAACTCTGAAAACAGCTAAGAAAAAAACTACAGGAGGCATCGAGGAAAAAGCCGAGACAGGTCCCTCAGCTGCAGCTAGACTGGTTCAGAAGCAAAGTACCCTTTAAGATCAGCTTGAGGTCTTGTGTTCCTGAAAAAGGTTCTAACAGAAATGTGAAAGGTGGAAGATTTTGATGGATGGCCGGGGAGGAGAATATCCTTGTGCTTAGAAGGCAAACACCAAGCATTTCCCAGCAAAGGAGCCAGATGCGCTCAACTTCATTCCAAATTGTTCACTAGAGTGAGATCACTAGTGTGTAAGAATCTATGCCACACTAAGATCAAAAACTCAGGTGACAGCAGATGCTGGCGAGGATGTGGAGAAAGAGGAACACTCCTCCATTGTTGGTGGGATTGCAGACTGGTACAACCATTCTGGAAATCAGTCTGGAGGTTCTTCAGAAAATTGGACATTGAACTACCTGAGGACCCAGCTATACCTCTCTTGGGCATATACCCAAAAGATGCCCCAACATATAACAAAGACACATGCTCCACTATGTTCATCACAGCCTTATTTATAATAGCCAGAAGCTGGAAAGAACCCAGATGCCCTTCAACAGAGGAATGGATACAGAAAATGTGGTACATCTACACAATGGAATATTACTCAGCTACCAAAAACAATGACTTTATGAAATTCATAGACAAATGGTTGGAACTGGAAAATATCATCCTGAGTGAGGTAACCCAATCACAGAAAAACACACATGGTATGTACTCATTGATAAGTGGCTATTTGCCCAAATGCTTGAATTACCCTAGATGCCTAGAACAAATGAAACTCAAGACGGATGATCAAAATGTGAATCCTTCACTCCTTCTTTAAAAGGGGAACAAGAATACCCTTGGCAGGGAAGAGAGAGGCAAAGATTAAAACAGACACAGAAGGAACACCCATTCAGAGCCTGCCCCACATGTGGCCCATACATATACAGCCATCCAATTAGACAAGATGGATGAAGCAAAGAAGTGCAGGCCGACAGGAGCCAGATGTAGATCGCTCCTGAGAGATACAGCCAGAATACAGCAAACACAGAGGCGAATGCCAGCAGCAAACCACTGAACTGAGAATAGGACCCCCGTTGAAGGAATCGGAGAAAGAACTGGAAGAGCTTGAAGGCGCTCAAGACCCCATATGTACAACAATGCCAAGCAATCAGAGCTTCCAGGGACTAAGCCACTACCCAAAGACTATACATGGACTGACCCTGGACTCTGACCTCATAGGTAGCAATGAATAGCCTAGTAAGAGCACCAGTGGAAGGGGAAGCCCTGGGTCCTGCTAAGACTGAACCCCCAGTGAACGTGATTGTTGGGGGGAGGGGGGCAACGGGGGGGAGGACGGGGAGGGGAACACCCATAAAGAAGGGGAGGGGGAGGGATTAGGGGGATGTTTGCCCAGAAACCGGGAAAGGGAATAACATTCGAAATGTATATAAGAAATACTCAAGTTAATAAAAAAAAAAAAAAAAAAAAAAAAAAAGAATCTATGCCACAGAGTCAGCTGTACATGTAAAATGAGTCTTCAGGACGATCATTGTTTTCTAAAGGAGGGGTGTATACCAAAGGCAGAATGACAACAGAATCCTGTAAGAGGACTAGAAATGCAAGTTAATTTCAAAGTTATTTCTAAACAAATTTGTAAGCTTACTTGACATTGCCAGTTGCCGAGATGATCAACGTCTTTAATGTACACATGGTAATGACCTCCATAGCAGCCACCTTTGTGGATAATGACAGAGAAGAGGTCATACATATATTCCATGTCATCCATGTCACTCTAAAAGAAGGAAAATAAACATTGATACAGATTAATAAGGTGAGATGCATAATCAAAGGGGGGGGGAAATGACTCTGGGAACTAGTAAGAAATATCCTTGTAATATCCACACCTCACAGTCAGGCCTCTGTGCTGCTGAGTCACCTGATACTTAAAATGCTATTACTATAAGGATAAAGATACATTTAAATAAATGGGCTTAAATTGACATGTTTTTTTTTTTCATTTCTTTGAGGATAGCTTCAATTCAATTCTGGCTTAGCTTGAGTGTTACGATTATAGGGATGCGTCACTATGCACCGCTGAACTTTAAGGCTGAATCTATTGGTTTATTGCCAACCATACCACTGAGCATGCGTCTGAAGGTGTTATTTTTACCAGCTTTAACTAAGATAATGAGTCTGTGCTAGAGTCGGTTAGTAGAGAAAGCCATCTTTGCATGACGCCCATGATACTGTTGAGAACATATGCTCTGTTCCTGCCCACATATGCTCTGTTCCTGACTGATATCCCAGGAGAGCTGCTGTGTGTCTCAAGGTCAAGTTCCTTCTCGAATGTTAGTTCCCTGCACAGAATATGAACTCTGCAATCGTGACTACCACCTGGTGTTGTTCAGAGGTAGTTAGTTTAGTGGAATGAACAGGTTCTTTCTTGCTTTTCTAATTTATCAACCTCTTCTATAATTAATATCGTGTGAAATTACAAGTGACCCAATAAGTAAACTCCTCCAATAACAATGGGAAAAATTACATTAGATTTAAGAGATGCTTTAACCTCTGGATGCAGAAGGAAAAGGAAAAGCTGGCTGTGGTGGTATACCTTTGTAATTCCAGCACTTAGGGGCCATCCTCAGCTATGTAACAGACTTGATGCAGTCTGGGCTATATGAGGCCCTGTCTAAAACAACAGCAAAAAAGGAAGAAAAGAAAGCACGAGGAAGGAAAGGGAGGGAAGGAGGAAGGTGGGCAGGGAGGCAAGGAAATCTTAGTCTTTACATTCTAGGAGGATTGTGAACCATGTGGCTTGAGACATAAGGTTTCTTCTGGCTTTGAATTCAATGTCATCTGCAATGTAAAATGTGCATGTGGGTATTACCTGAGAGATACAAGTTACTTGAAGAATTTATTTCCTTAACTATAGTTTTTAAGTGGGCAATATTTAAAAAATGTCATATTCAGGAAATAGACGAGACACACAAAGAGAAAAGATATTTTTTTCTCAACATAGACATTCAAAAGTAAAATTAACGTGGATTTCCTAGCTAAGTAACCAGGGATATATATATATATATATATATATATATATATATATATATATATATATCTCAAATTATGTTAGAAACATGTGACAAACTACTTTTTATAAAAGGAGAAGCAAGTATATTAGTAACTCTTGGAAAGCAATTTTATTTTTCTGAGTGTGTCAGTAAAACCCTCAGAGACAACAGGAACTACTAGACTCTAGGGATGGTAATTCATGTAACAAAACAAATAGTACAGAGCTCGTGGTGAGGCCTAAAGTAGAGAGAGGCTTGGCCATGAAGTTTAAATACACACACACACACACACACACACACACACACACACACACCTGTTCTTAAACTAAACAATGACTTGTTATAAGAAATGGGTAGAATGATGGAATAGAAATGAAAATTTGGAAATAAAGACAAAGCTACGCTTACCTAATTTTTGACAAACATACACTGAATAAAAGGCAGCCTATTCAAAAAATATGCTGAATTTCTGCTTGTAGAAGATGAAGTTAGATTTACATCTTTTACCTTATACAAGATCAATTCAAAATGGATCATAGATCTTAATTTAAAGCCTTTAACACTGAAATCTCTAGAAGAAAACATAGGGAGCATCCTTCAGGATACTGGGAAGGCAAGAACTTTTTGAATAGAACACTAATACAGAGGAACTGATCCACTGTGGGAGGATAAGACTACATGAAAAAAAAAAAAGGTTTTGTACAGCAAAGAAACAATCAGCAGAATTAACAGGACAGCCCCAAGATGGGGGAGAGCTTTCATAGCTATACTTCAGCCAAGGGGCTAATATCCAGAATTAAAAAAAAAATGCAGAAATTGAATGCCAAGGAAATACAACTGCCAGTCAACACAAGGCAAATAAACGTAAAAGACAGGTAAAAGACAGTTTAAAACACAAATAGCCAATAACTCTTTTTAAAACTGCTCAATATTCCTAGCATGAGGGAAATGCAAATTAAAACTACTTTGAGGTACCACTTATCTGAATGGTTATCAACAAATGTGACAAGGAATGCTGGAGAGGAGAGAGAGAGAAATGAAATCTTATTCACTGTTATTGAAGGTATAAATTAGTACAGTCACTGTGGAAATCAGTTTGGAGGCTTTTGCTTTTTTTACTTTTTGTTTTTTTAATGTAACTCCTCCACAACCCAGCTACTTCACTCCTGGGTATATAACATACCCAAAGAACTTCAAACCTTATTGTCTTAGGGCTCCTATTGTTGTGATGAATTACAGAACCAAAACCAAGCTGGGGAGTAAGGCTTTATTTGGCTCATCTAGGCCAGAGCTGATGCAGAGACCATGGAGGGTGCTGCTTACTCCCCACTGCTTGCTCTGCTTGCTTCTCACAGAAGCCAGGACACCAGCCCATGATTGGCACCGCCCATAATTGATTCTGTCCTTCCAAATCAATCACTGATTAAGAAAATGCCCTCCAGGCCTGCCTGCAGTCCGATTTTATGGAGGCATTTCTCAATCGAGGTTGCCTTCTCTCAGATGGCATTAGCTCTCACCAAGCTGACCTAAAAACTGGCCAGGGCACTTGACCCCTTGTTAAGTTGACATACCAGCTCAATACTATTTAGCCATAATCTTTCCTTTTTTGTTCATGCTCTAAGTCACACATTAAAAACACACACACACACACACACACACACACACACACACACACACACACACACTATAAAACATTTCAACTTTTAAAAGTTCTAAAGTCTTTAAAAATTCAAAATATTCACTATGTCTTTAAAATATTCACTAAAAACCCAAGGTATATTTAAAAGTTCAGAGTCTCTTATAACTATAGACTCCTGTAAAATAAAGAATAAGTTAATGCCAACCAATCGGAGCTTCCAGGGACTAAGCCACTACCCAAAGACTATACATGGACTGACCCTGGACTCTGACCTCATAGGTAGCAATGAATATCGTAGTAAGAGCACCAGTGGAGGGGAAGCCCTGGGTCCTGCTAAGACTGAACCCCCAGTGAACTAGATTGTTAGGGGGAGGGCGATAATGGGGGGAGGATGGGGAGGGGAACACCCATATAGAGGGGGAGGGGTAAGGTTTAGGGGGATGTTGGCCCGGAAACCAGGAAAGGGAATAACAATTGAAATGTAAATAAAAAATACCCAAGTTAATAAAGATGGAGAAAAAAACAGTCATAAAAAAAAAAAGAATAAGTTAAATATTTTCTCAGGGCATAGACACAATCTGAACCTAGCCAAACCAACTCAAACATTGTCAATAATTCAGGGTCCAATGTTAGGGATTCACTCATAATCTGGGGTCTCCCAAAGGAATGGGTCACTTCTCCAGTTCTACCTTCTTCAGTTCACACAGACTGTCTTCTCAGCTCAGACCAGCCCTACCTCATGGCTGCTGCTGTCCTTGGTGATCTTCCCATAGTATTGGCATCTCCCAAAATGCTGGGGTCTCCTGTTGCAATGGCTGCACCCTCTCCAATTGCCTCTCCTGGGCTCTCCCCCAAGGTACCACACCTCAACGTCCCTCCATGATCCTTTCAATCCTGGGCCTTCAACTGCTACTATAGTTTCAGAGGCTGCACTTTCACCAATGACCTTTATTGACCTCTCAGAGTGCCCTCAGCTGTTCTGCATGATCCCTTCATGCTTCAAAACAAGAATTATCTGTGAGATGCTTACACATTACTAAGTTCAGCTGAAGTACAACCTTGGAACACAGCTTCTGTGTGTTCACCCTAACGAAACTTTCCAGGAGATTCCACCTCAGTTGCAGCTGACCTGCATCGCGTGTTCTAGTAAAGCAAAGGCTTCACAGTAGCGCGCTGGTCTCCTGTTAATCACATTGACTCTTCAGCCAGCTGACCAGAAGCACAGACTCTTAACTCATAATAGCAAACAGCCACGGTAGCCTTTACTCTTCCCTGTGCATTTCACAGGCCAGGCCTCTATCTGCACTGTTCTCAGCATCTCTTCCAAGCTCCAACAGAACACTTCACAGAGATCTCAACACTTTTTTAGCCCTAAGTTCCAAAGTTCTTCCATAATTCCCCCCCAAAACATGGTTAGGTCTATCACAGCAATACCCTATAACGTTGGCCCCAATTTCTATCTTAGTGTTACCATTACTGTGATGAGACAGTATAACCAAATGCAACTTGGGGAGGAAAAGGCTTGCACATCTGGAGTCATAGTCTTCTGAGGAAAGCCAAGGCAGGAACTTGAACCTGTTGGGAACCTGGAGGCCAAAGCTGATGCTGAGGCCATAGAGGAGTGTTGTTGCTCATGGCTTGTTCAGCTTGCTCTCTTACAAAACCCAGAACTACCAGCCCATGGGTGGTAAGACCCCTAGATCCTCCTTCATCAATAACTAATTAAGAAAATGCCTTACCGTAGTCAATCTTATGGAGGCATTTTCTCAAATGTGGTTGCTTCCTCTAAGATGTCATCAACTTGTGTCAAGGTGACATAAAACTAGCCAGGACACTTACTATTGAGATATTTCCACCACCATTTTTATCGCTGCTTTATTCGCTATGACAAAGAATTGGACTCAATCTAGATGTCTATCAACAGATAAGTGGATAATAGAAATGGATGGACTCAGAATGTATAATATTAAGCAAGATCATATAATCTGATCAAGAAAAAACTGTACGGTAGCCCTGATATGTGCCAAGTCAGTAAATATGCACATGTGGGCAGAGTGTAATATGTGGAAAAGAGAAGAAAGGCTAAGTGTAAGAGGATAAGGGAGAACTTCATATTGGACTTTACACTTTTACTATCAAATATATTTTTATGAACATATCCACCACCAAACACTCTCAGACATGGTACTACAGGCCTTAATCTTAGCACCCATGAGGCAGAGACAAAAGATGAATTCAAGGCCAACCTGGGCTGTAAGACATCTGTTTCAAAGAAGAAACAACAACAAAAAAGAAGAAGAAATTCAATAGGAGTATAAAAAACCAATTTGGACCACTCACCCTGCCTAGGAGACATGGACTTTTGTCTTGTCAGTGGAGTAGGGATGCATACACATTATACATTTAACAAAAAATGTTAACAGGGCCAATGTTGAGAAATCCTACAAGAAACTGAGTATTCTAATCTTGGGAGGGAAAGAGAAAGAATTAAAAAATAAAAGGTTCAAACCTGTTCACAGAAAGGCTTGAGATTGATCCGGAGGGGGAATGTATAACAGCTAGTATCCTTGTAGCGTTCACATTTCACAAAATCAAAATTAAATCTTAGTAATGAAATAGTAAGAAAAGGAGGCAGCTTACGTAATTTGGCAGACTGTAAAGAGAAAAATTAACAAAGTTACATGAAAGAATACATAATGCTCTGTAAGGTAGTAAAAGATGACATATGACACAATTATAAATATGTCCTTAAGAACACATTCTGAATTCAATATAAAACCATTTACTTTATGGAACTAAGGATGGTACTATGTGGTTATGCTTACAACAAGACAGGCACAAGCCAGTTTTATACTTTTCGGGTTGTTAACCTAAATTACTCTTTGATAGGTGTGTCCTAACTAGGTACTCCTTCTCTGTCCTTGCTCATTTCCTGCCTAGCCCTTGTCCTTTCACCTTGCTCCTTGGGTCTGCATTTCACTTAGCAAGCACACAGATCTTATTCAGTGAAGAAGCAGAACTCTGAATGATTAGAAAATGTATGTGTATATACATTTTTTTCTGGAGAAAGATTCATAGTTGTCATAAGACTACGAAAAGGGACTCTTGACTCCCCAGAGTTCAAGATCTACTGATGGGGTTTTATTTGTTGTTTTTCTGTTTGTTTAAGATTTATTTTTATTTTGCATATGGGCGTGCTGCCTGCATATGTGTCTGTGTACTACATACATGCACAGTGCACAAGGAGGCCAGAAGTTATAATCCGATACCCTGGGATTAGAGTTTCAAACAGTTATGAGCCACCCTGTGGGTGCAGGGAATCTATTACGGTGCTCTGGAAGAATAGCTGTGATGTTAACCACTGAGCCACCTCTTCACTCCCTATCCGCTGTTTCTTAAGTTCAAAGGCAGGGTATCTTGTTGCTGTATTAACTCTGATTTAAAATTAAGTTGTTTTTTAAGAGTCATCAGGGGGTTGGGGATTTAGCTCAGTGGTAGAGTGCTTGCCTAGCAAGCGCAAGGTCCTGGGTTGGGTCCCCAGCTCCGAAAAAAAGAAAAGGAAAAAAAAAAAAAAGAGTCATCAGCTGTCCCCAATGCTCTTGCACTGGTAGCCTTAGGGAAGAAAAATGCTCCCCTGTAGAATAATTCTAAGCATTTAACATTACTTAAAACATATTTAAAGATACAATTTCATATAATCTATAGGTTAAAAACTGAAAACAAGGCAAGGAATGGTGGTGCACACTTATAATCCCAGGATTAAAGGGAGGAGGAACAAGTTTGAAGATAATGTGTGCTATAGAGAGATCCTAGCCAACCTGCATTACACAGCAAGACTCTCAAAACAACAAAAGAAAATAAAGCATGCATTAATACATGGAATTTCCAAACTCATCCCACAGATGCACCTAAAATAATCAGAGAAACTCGACTCTAATAAGGCTAAGAAACAAGTGTCCCACTGGCCACAGGTAGAGAAGGAACTGAGAAGGTGGCCAGAGAGGTGTAGCAAATGGCACATCTAAGCCAGAGGAATGGGAAATGCATTAGCAACACACACACACACACACACACACACACACACACACACACACACAATCTCTAATAATAATTTTGTATTAATATTAAAGAATTACTGATATTTGGCAAATCTGCTAACAATGTCTTTTGTTGGAAATTAACCATGTAAAATACATTTAAACCAATTTCATACAGACATCACATATAGCTGTGAAAGGATGTTGAAAAAGAAATAGTCAGTTGCCAGAGGAGATAAAGGAGGGAAAAATAACTCAAGAAGTTTTTTCAAAATCTGTCTTCTGAAGATAGCATTCACAGGTCAGACCCTGGAGAGTAAGTAGGTAAACTCAGGAAGCAAAGCACAGAACCCTTCCTCAGCTAGAAGAGCACACTAGTATGTAGCCAGTTTCTAGGAATGCTGAGAAGTTGCTGTCTCAAAGCAAGGTAATGTGATAAAGGAGCTTAGAGATGTGTGTGTGTGTGTGCACGCAGTGTGTGGAAATAACAGAGCAGTGTACTCACCTAGGTGGTAAGCCCTCTCTATTTTCTTGTTTTCTATCTCCCCAGAACACAGGGCAACTGTGCTCACAGGAGTAACTGTACACAGGACAATGAAAACAACTGAACCCGACCTGAGTTCATGCAGCTCCACTGAGCTCCCTTCTGCCTCTGCTCAGACTCAGAGATCAGCCCCTCTAACCCTGTCTTCCTTGCCTTGCCGTTCACAGGGAGAGAGGAAACTGCTGAGCACACAGATGCTTACTAACAGGAGTCTGAAGAAACGCTGAGGCTCAAACACATTCTTCCATGAAAAGTCATTGCTAGGTTAATAAAACAACTTTTTTCTGTTGTAAAAATTAAAATACAGGTAACAACACACTTTCTTAATCCTTAGTGTTCAAAGCGTAAAGTGTGTCTTCCTGACTTCTCGGGTGGTTTTAGCAGGCACAGCTTCCTGTCTCTGAGTACTAACGGATGGAAGGTGTGGTTACCTTTGCTGCTTTCACCAGCCGGTCACAGGTTCCACAGTGGTACAAGTTATCATAGTCGAAAATTTCCTCCTCCACGTACATGTTCCAGAGTGCATCTTCTAAACCAGATACGTTTTTGACTGCTACTGTCAAATCCAAGAAGTCTTCCTGAAATACAAAAGAATTAATATTAAGATAACAAATGATTTCACAGAGGTTTACAACTGAAATATATATTGGGAATTGGTCATATATATTTTGCATACAAGAAGATATATATGTTATGATTACATACTGTAAATTTGTATCACTAAATTATTCTTCTTAAATCAAACTATAATTTGGTTTAAAGTACATTAGGAAAACAGTTTAAAAGACAAAGGTTTATGATTTAGATGCAGATGCAATAAAACCTCATGTTTCCCCAGGAAATATATACATACCTAAGTTTAAGTATCACACACACACACACACACACACACACACACACACACACACAATTTATTAACATTGCTTTAATCTTTAAAATGATAATAGCAACCCAAAATGTAAACATCCTTATTTTCTTTTGGTAAAGTTGATTTAAGATATGAAAAAATGACAAGAAAAATGTTTTTATCCAGATTAAACAAGTATTTCTGTAAAAATTAAAAAGTGACATTTTATAAAAAGTCTCTTGAAGCTGCAGAGACTATATCTGAATTTTATTTCTAGCAACAAATGTTATTACAATTTGGCAAGTTTACATCTTATTTATAATTCTGTCACACATGTAATAGTATTCTTTTAAGAGACTATGGAAACTAAAACATAGCAGAGCACTAGTTTAAATCATGGCACAATCCCTGTGGAACAGCTCATTTCTGTGGTAACAGCATGTACATGGAGAGTGAGTGTTCATCGTTTCTGTGTGGGTTTCGTATGTCATGCTTTACCACCGCCCTGTTATCTCTCCAGTAGAGCTCAGTCAGTCAACGAGACACAGGAAATGTCAGTTATTTTCAAACTAGGCTGACTGGGACAGCTTCTGTTAACACAGGTAAGAAGGTCCAGATGTACCATTTGTCCCCAGCTCTTCTTTTAAAAATAAAAAAGAAGGCTGGAGTCATAGCTCACAGTAACCCCTTTGCCCAGCATCTGTAAATGTACAAGGACCTAGGCTCAAGCTCAAGGACACAAACAAACAAACAAACAACGATAAAGGACATAGATATATTTAACACATGTATTTATTAATATAATATAATTGCATCTATTTCTAAAATAGCAGTAAATACATCTGGAAAATAGTATGACATTTTCCATTTGAATAGTCAGATACAGAAACTCTGTACAATCCTTATAACAAAAGGAGATTTTTCACTAAATGTTCAGAAATGATACCATTTGCTGAGCTGGACTTGAAAAACAACAGAGAAGACAACATCAAGCTCAATGGGCAATCTATATTACCACAAAGAGATGAAAACCATAATTCAAACAGAACTACCAGCTTTGCATGATAGTTTATATATCATATAAATATACACACACACTGGAAAGACACTCCTAAAGGATATAAACAAATTAAACCTAATATTTAATTGGAGATCTGTTATATATTCTTTAGTATCTTATCTTTATTACCTCCATAATTAAATTAATTAATTAATTTATTTTTGTTTGTGAAACCAGAACATTTATTTTATAATTGATTGAAATCTTCAAGATCAACTGGATGCTGCAGCAGCTGCCCTCTTGCCCTCTTGGGTTTAGGTGTTGTTCTTTCATGGAATCCATGTGTGAATCTACGGTAGACAGTCTTTAGGTGCCTCATCTGACCAGTTCTGGTAGTGTTTTGTCTCTTAGCCTTTGTACTCCAGTTTTACTCTCCTCTTGTGCTTGGCAGAGTAGCCACATTTGCCACAGGTCGACTTCTGAAGGTGGTAGGCCTTGGAGCCACAGTGGCAGCACAGCGTGTGGGTCTTACTGCAACGCCTTCCAAACAATGATGTTCCTTTCATCATTTTGCTTCTACTGGCGAGACCAGAAGAGCAAATTTCTATATTTATATACAGTGTGTGTGTGTGTGTGTGTGTGTGTGTGTGTGTGTGTGCATGTGTGTGTAGGTCACGTATGTGCCAGTGCCTGCAGAGACCAGAAGGTCCTTGGGAGCTAGAGCTACAGACAGCTGTGGGCAGTCCTACATGGGTGCAGGGAATGGACACCAGTCTTCTGAAGAGCAGCAGCAAGCAGTCTGAACCACGGAGCCATCTCTTGAGCTCCTCAGTGGACTTTCTTTATACTGGCTTTTTTCATGAGATATCTGCATGTAAATATCTCCCCAAACCTTTTTTTAAAAGCAAATGTCAGAGCACTGAATAAAAGCTACTTCAAGAACCTGCAGGCTGGAGATGGCGAAGTAGGCAAAGGTCCCTACTGCCACTCCTGACAACCTGAGCTTAGTCTCTAGGACTCATGGGCTGGAAGGAGAAAACAGCAGACCTCATTATGTGGATTATAACCTACAATAATTTGTTACCAGAGGAATCCTATCTGCTTACCTGCCTCTCACTGACATTCTTACACTCTTTGCAAACAATCTGGTTCACAATGGTGCCATGGTATAGACGATGAATGAGGTCATGGCCAGAGGTCCCAACTAAAGAAGTTTCCAAAGCACTGAAGAGAATTCGGTTGAGTTCCTGCACATCGTGTTGTCTCATTTCCTATAAAACAGGAAACAGTTTTTATTTTTGAGACAAGGTCTTTGGACAGCCAAGGCTGGCCCTGAACTTACAACCTTCCTGCTTGACTCTGAGTGCTTCCATTACAGGCACAATGCCCCACTAAAGCAGCTGACTTTAAATATTACTTCTGCCTCAGTTTTTAAGAACAATCTTTAAAGAATACTATCAATTAATAGAAACACATAAGAAAAGCTTTGAAGATGGATGACTACAGGTTAAAACATTGCCACCTATATTTACTTACACTACAAAACAAAAATACGACTAGGCAGTGTTTAGTGTGTACGCACAATTCACCTTACTCGGTGACTATTAAGTACACTCTGTATTATGAGAGAACACCCACCTGCCCGTGTCACAAAGATGAGAGAAGGAAAGAACAGGACAGGCTCAGAACAGTAGGTAAGTATGTACACAGGTAAACCTCACTTAGATCACAATAGTTGAGGACAGCAGAAACCAGAATTCACTACTTCAAAGGATAAAGCAACAAAAACTAGAGTAATGTACTGTTGCTGAGAATTCAAACTGGCTCCTGCTTTAATCCACTCTAAGTCACCCGCCATGTATGAACTAGTCTTTCAGAACAATCTGTACCTCCAAGGTGTGCTCTATCCCTGGGACGCAGAAAAGGACAATGAAAGGGAGAACCAGGAGCCAAGTCCTCTAAGGACTTAAACAGAACAGCAAGTAGCCCATCCCACAGACATTAACAGTGTCACAGACACAGCAAAGTGTCTCTCAGTCTTGATACATTGTTGCCACTGTTACCAAGGAAAGCCAAAAGGAAACGAGAGGAACAATTCAGGGTGCAGAAAGAGAGGCAGCCAGGGGGAATATAAAAAGAAGTTATACCACATGAGGTATGTAAAGAGGATGAAAGCTGACACCATGTATGAGACTGATGTTCTTTTTCTTGCTTTTTGAAATGTAAAATACCAAGGTATGTAAATCTATCCTATATCACTGGCTTGAAAGGGAGGGAAAACTCCCTATCTCTGCCATTTATTTGGCAAAGGAACCTCAAGGACATTTTACTATCCAGGTTGGTCCAGTCCTTTACCAAAAAAAAAAAAAAAAAAAAAAAAAAAAAGAATTAAGAAAATTGTTTCAGGCCTTTTAAGAATTATGAAGCCAGCAACTTAGTGGAAGCTCAAATACGTAGAGCCCCTCTGTGGCATATCCATGAAGCAGAGGCTCACTAATTGGTAAGAAGGAATGACCCTTGGCATTATCTTAATGAAACATGCCAGTTAAAAAAGATCATGCAGTGTCTAACTCTATTCCTATGACATGTGCAGGACAGGCAGGTCTCTAAGTGGGAAGTAGGTTACAGATTAACCAAGAGCTTGAGGAGGGTGGGGAGTGACTATAAATGCATAGGGGTTCTTTTCAGAGCAGTGAAAACAACCTAAAATGGACTGTGGTGATGGCTGCCTAATTCTGTGATAATACTAAATGCCACTGAACTGCCAGTTTTGACAGAGTGAATTTATGGCATGCAAACCTCAATGAAGTGGTTATGATTCAAAGGCAAGGATAAGGGAATATGGCCCTGCACTAGTCCTTTATCTGGAATGTACATGCCTGTTGAGAGGATATGCTGTCACCTGCTACAAGGCCCAATCCCTGTTTTAATCCCACAGGGCAGTACCACTGGGTTAAGGCATGCTCCTGGCACAAGGCTACAGCTTTGCAGGGATGGACCACAACTGATACGAATGTCAGCTGTCTGATGTACTGACAAGACCCTTATCCATTACCACAGATGTTTGTTTGCACGTGGTGGAACACCTTTTAGGAACGCAAACTGAACAGTGAGTCATGTCTACAGCAGATATAGGGTTCAGGTGGAAAAATGAAGTCAGGGGTCAAGAAGAGGAAATGAAAATGCTGATGTGATGGCAGTCCGTTCTCATCAGAGTCAGACAAGAAGCATACCACAAAGGTGGGCAGCCTTCTAAAAATCCACTGGTTTATTGCTGAAGACTGAAAACTTGATGAGCAGTTTGACACCTAAACAGTAAATAATGTGGCTATTAGCTCAACTAAATGACACAAAAATTGTTCAGTATAAATTTCAACAATCAGCTCCTGTATTTCTCCTTATAGTAATGGCATCCTTCCCAGTCTCATGTCACAGCTAGTTGTAATAGCCTATGTTCAGTAATCATCTAGATATTCGCCTGTGAAGATGTTCCAATATGCTTTGGCCCTGAGACAAAATTAAAGGACATTAGACAAAATGTGAAGCTGGTCGACTTTTCTCTCCCTGTTGGCACCTTCCTACCTCATCGCTGGTCCACCCGAAGCTGTCAGTGAGGTCTGTGGTGGATGCAGCCTCCTGGTCCACGAGCAGAAGCTGGGCAAACAAGCGCTGCAACTGCAAAGGTATGATCCGGACCTGAGGGGAGAGGTGTGCATTTCCAGGTGACTGTTCACGAGGGCAGCGAGGATTTCAAAAGCTCCACACTGCTTTTCTCCTGTCTTCTGGCTCACTCAGCAGAAAGGGCACAAACCCCTCATTATAATAGAGGGAGAGCTAACTGGATTCAGCCCTTTGGAAATTCTAATTCAATCCAAAAGGTTTTAGTGATCTGGAGTTTTCTCCCTTGATGTAATTCAGATCAATATTAAAAATCCAAATGGGTCCCAACAAACCACACAAATGATCACAGGCATACAATTTCATACTTCATTTTTCTTCTAAACTATCTCCATACACACATATTCAAGGTTAATGTAGCCATGTTTCAGGTGCTCAAATCTCAGTAGCTAGCCTACACCCTGCCTCCCTTTCTCCAGGCCAGAGAGCAGGGCCTCGCATAGCCCAGTGTGCAGGTTAAATTTTAATGATTCAGAGGGACAATAAGCATTCAGGAATATCTGTGACAATTCTATAGTCCCATGACTTTAAAAATACATACTATAAAAGCATTGATCTGCAACAGACTGGAAAGAACCTGACATCTTGCCTCACAGTTGCTTTTGAAGCATGTGTCTGTATCACAAATCACCAGTGTTCCACAGACCTGCACCTAAGTGCAATGAGAGGCCTCTGAATGAGATTCCAGCAGGAAGAGCATGCTTAGAGTTATGCTTTAGACACTCTCACCACAGCAATGTACAAAACAATGTCCTAGCTTTCTCCTCAATGTATTTCCAGAACACTAAATTGAGAAAATACTGGTCTGTAGGGTTTTCCCCATGTATTCAGTGCATAGTAAGTACGTGCATTGAATGAATGCTCTGGTCAGCTAGCACGGATGGCTGGAAGTCTCTCCTTTGCCCTGAAAATAAGCACAGCAAAGTGGGCATATTCATGATAGCAGCAATGGCAGCATGGTAGTTGAAAATGCTATTCTTTTGTAGAGAAAATTTTGTTGCTAATTAAGTATGAGGCAAGTCACCATCTGTCAATGTAGATGATACTTTGTAGTAAATAAATGTTTTCTATGAATAAGGCACTTAATTCTTTCCTTAAAAATCATTTCCTGAGCTAGGGAGATGCTGCAGTGGATAATGTGCTTGCCACATAAGAGTGAGTACTGGAGTTCAAATCCCTAGCACCCACTTAAATGCTGGGTGGGTGTGGCGGCTTGCCTTAATCTCCGTTCTTGGGAGGCAGCCAGGATCACAGGGACAATCGGGTTAGGGAGAGAGCCACAACAATACAGAGAGAGATCCTACCTCAGTGAATAAGGTGGAACGTGATAGAGGACATCGACCCCTGGCCTCTACATGCACATACACACACTTGTATGCTCACATGCATACACATGTACATCTCCTTAGCCCTGGGCAAACCTGTAGCTTCACAGGCATGCACGTAACACACATACACACATAACACGCATACACATGCAAAAGCCCCCAAACAAGTCCCGACTATGCTAAGACCCAATAAAGTGCACATTCAGTACCTTTGCTTCGGGTTTATCCTTATCCTCTAGAGAACCGAGCTCTTCCGGACCAAGAGAAAATAAAGCTTCTAAACGAAACAGTAGAGTTAGATATGTAAATGATGGCTGCTTCTTTGAAAATCGTTTAAGAAGCCAAGACCCCCATTAAGCAATATCATCAAAAGATTTAGAAAGGACTAAGGCAATATTTGTCCCCTTCATCTATACATTTTGAATTCTTTTTAGATTTTTGCCCACCAGATCTAAGAATAAACATCAAGGGACACTTGAGTATGACAGATCCACAGAACATAAAAACATAAGCAAGCAGAGCACTATAGGACATCTTTAACCCTATGTTCCTGAGGCAGAGGCAGGAGGATCTTGAGAGCTAGGCCAGCTTGTCTCTATAAGAAGACTTTGCCTCAAAAACCCAAAGACTAAGCATGGAGTCCTAAGACCGTGTGCTAAGACCAGGCACTGCACCGCTTCCTCAAAAAAAAAAAAAAAAAAACCCTATAAGCATAAAAAAATGACTGGTTTTCTTTGCCTTTGGCAATGAGGCTCAAAAGCTATGAGGAGTCTCAGAAAGCAGAAAAATGTCACAGGTGTGTATGCTTCACGTGTGACGCTGTTAACCAACCATTCAAATGCTGGACCAGCCTAGATGTCTTTTATCTTGAGATCCTCTGGTTTAGTGTGTAAATGTCTTTTCTATGCAAGTAATGAGACATGGTAATGGCTTTACTTGAAAATAAAGCTGTCAGTCCCTGCCCTTGCCTCCAGTGTTTTTTGAAACATTCCACTGAGGTAAGTGATAAATGGGGTGAATATATCTCTTTACTGAAAAACACTGATACCTACTCTTAAGAAGGTTGTCTCTCACTAGTGCTGGGACTGGACAAAAATAAACTAAAAGCCTACAGTTTAAGGAACAGAACCACTCATGGGCTTTCTAGACTTAACTCACATTGTTCCTCACTGCAGTGTACTGGAAATATAACAGAACTCAATTTAGCCTTGCTTTAAAACACCACTCCCCACAAAAGACATACACAAAAGTCCCTGTTTTCCTCCTTCAGGACTGTTACTCCTTACTCTTCCAAATTATACCTCCTCAACAGCAGGATCATGCTGAACCATCCAGAGTGCACAGTGCACACTAGTGACAGACGACATGCTTGAAGAGACGAGAAGCTTATTCCTCTTGCCCTCTTCTCCTCTTGCTCTTTCCCCTCTCCATGTGCTCACAGCCAGCCTCTCCTCCTCTTCCTCTTCCTCTCCTCCTTCTTCTTCTTCTTCCTCTCTCTCTCTCTCTCTCTCTCTCTCTCTCTCTCTCTCTCTCTCTGCCTTTATCTGTCTCTATACCCTCATCTCTCCCCCCATGCCCTAAATAAACTCTCTTCTATACTAAAAAGGGGGGGGGGGCTTATCTACACCTCTCTTTCAAGCTTCTGATATTCTTTTTTGGGTTTTGAGAAAGTCTCACTTTCTCAGGCCAGTCTTAAACTTTGAATCTTCCTGCCTTGATCTCCTGAATGTGAGGCTACAGGTGTGTGCCATATAGCTGGTATTAGTTTTTCTTCATTTTGTTTTGAGAGAGGGTCAGTCTCCTGTGGCCTTGAACTTGAGACCTTTCTCTCAACTCTACCTCCCATCATCAACACTGGGACCCCCCCAATCGGGATCACGCACAGGCCAAACACGCTCACGCTGGAATCAAAGGACACAGAGAGGGCTATGAAGGAAGCTGGAGTGTAGATAGACACGGGACAGACATGTTGAGAAACAGGAACAAGACATAAGGCTCTAGTGAAAACTGGCTGGCTTCCAGCCTGTGGTTTCTGGAGAAATGGTCTATCATCCCAGTAACTCCCCATAGCCATCTTATACAGCAAATCTGAGTAGGTTCCTGTTTCTTTTACAAAGTTCTTTACTTCAATTCCTTTGGGCCTTTGAAATTCATAATTTCCAGGCTTTAGAATGATGAAGGATGCACCTGTACAGCATTTGTCACTCTTACCAAGGTCTGGGGCAGATAATGCTGATTTTTAGATTAACATCCCTGTTGTGAAAATATTAATATTCATCCTCCTGAGAGAACTACAACTTCTAAGAAGCCTCGGCCAGATCAGGTTCTAAGGCCAAACAAGTTCAGGACTGGTCAGCTCAGAATCAGAGTTCTCAGAATCTCAGAAACGCAGATATGTAACTATGGATGTGTATAAATAACATGACAACTTTTCCCACTGCAGAAGTCAAGCTGCCTGCGTAACCCTGACTTAAGTGACTGTTACTTTGGAGAGAAAATTCTCTTTATTGTTGTATCTTAAACTATGGGAATTAGAAATACCTTGCCTTATTTTTACCACTGTTGTTGTTATGAAACACTGTATCGCCACACAGAATAGATATCTTTTTTTAAAGTGGTAAGCGTCACAATTTTCTTCAGAGAACTGCTAACATATGTTTTCCTTTGCAACGACGAGCACGTATTGTTGAATGCACCTTTAAGAGTCATTTTCCTTTATGATTTTGGCATAACTAATTACATATAAAACCCATGACACATATTACTATTCAAATGCATGTCACAATGCATACCTCTGAATTCAGGTGTGAAGTGAAGTGTCTGAAGCAGGGAACTGAGGTAACAGGTTCCACCCTGATTTCTGATTCCACTTAACTTGGTGAATTCTCTAGGGGCAGGTGGCTCCAAACCTTTAGTCTTTAATTTCTTCCCGCTTCCATACTGACTACTTGACACACTGGAATAGTCCTCTTCAAATAGGTTCCCAAACATTGTGGAACTAAACGCTATCCTTTAAAGAAAGCGACATGTTACATAAATGTCTTTATTCTTGAAATGAACCTCCACCCCCAAGTTTTTCTTATCTTTCGAGCGAAGTTGTTTTATTAAAAATCATCCTTCAGAAAATACAGTAGTCTGTGTTTAGGAGACAGCGGAGACCCGACTTATCCTTCCTACTTACACGGGGTGCTGATTAACCTGTGTGATCCTGGACAAGTTATTTAGCTAACATTTACTTCTATGTAAAATGGGGCCGTGCATGTTTTATAGGGTACTTTAACCAATCACATGACAAAAGAAAGGTTACTGAGTACAAAGGGCTTGGCTCACAAGAACTGATAACTATTCTTGGATTCCACATCACTAAATGAGGAGACAAGGAGGGAGAGAGGGAGAGGGGGACAGACAGTGTTAGTTGACAGCAGCCTTCATCAATTATGAAATCTCAGCTTCTCCCATCCCTTCACATACTGTACCAGATCACAGCGTTTCAGGGACTTAAACCTATCACATTAATCTTCGTGACAGTAGTTTCTGCACTTTGGCCCCAAACTAGAGAACCTGGCGTAAGTACCTTAAGAAAGAAAAACTGGTCATTAGAGCTATGGAGTCCAGTGGCCTTCCAACACATACCCAGGAATCCAACCCCAGACCTGTGGACCCTGCGGGAGTCTGCTCTGTTTGTGTGGTTAAGGGGCATTTGAGGTAAAAACGCTGAGGACTCTCTTTTAAGAGACAGGAACGCCCAAAATGCAGTTCTTTTCCTTTCCAACACAGTCCTCTGAAGAAAAGCTCAAGAAATGGAACTCGGGAGTCAGGCCTCGAGCTCGCGAGCTGGATTCCCGTCATGCCATTCCAGAGGCCTTCCCGCCCACCAAGCCGCCCAGGGCCCAGGAGCGCGACGGGCGCGCGTCCCCGCGGCCCGACCCTTGACGCGCCGCCAACAGAGGCCCGGCGTTTCGCCCCAGGCCGCCGGGGTCGTCTCTACGGGGCCCTCCTCCCTCCCTGCGTCCCGTTCCCCGGCCCCACTTACTGCCTACAGCCCAGACCCCCGCCCTGGCCACAGCACAGAGTAAACGAACTCGCTCCGAACAGGCACCGCCATGCCGGCGAGGCCGGGTCTCTGGAAAGTGACCCCCCCGCCCCGAGATGCGGACTACACTTCCCAGGGTGCGTCGCGCCACGCGGAGATTTATGGGTAGTGAAATTGCGGCGCGGCTAGTGAGTACTGCAGAGACTGCTCTTTTCTCCTGACAGTTTGCTTGTTAAAATTTGTATTTATCGCTGCCTGCAAACGGCGTTGGAGCCACATTCTGTTAGAGCTTTCACTAATTAAGTGGAGTATGTATTTATATAGTTTCTGTTCTAGAATAAACAAAAGAGCCTTAAAACCCTTTTTCCCTCTCAAAGTATATCTCCAATACAAAACTTATGAAGATGCTCTAGGTTCTGTGGATCTTCTTACATTGTCTTAAGTAGTTTATATAACCATGCAAACATATATGCACACATATTCCCTTCAAAACTGTCTATCCTACTGGAACTCTTTGGATGGGTTACTTCCCATCCTCTGCATAGAACCCATTTGTATTGCCCACGTGAAAGAAAGGAACAGGTAAAAACTAATTTTTATTTCAGCTGAGAGTTTGAGAGATAGAGAACTGGAATAGAGATGGAGGGAACTGCGGGGTGGGGATGGGAGAGTCAAAGTGAATATCAGTCCAAGGGTTTTGTATTTGGTACATTTGAGTGAGTCTGGTGTGGCTAGAAAACTAAGGAAATGTTGGGAGGAAAGGACGGGAGATGAAGGTTGCCTAGGAACAAGGGGTCTGGGCCAGGAAATGGACAGAGAGAGCACATAGCTCTCAGTACTCCAGTCTGAGGACCACTTTGCTTTTTAGCAACCCCCTCTTCACTTTGCTTTCCTGGCCACATCTCTTACTTTTCACTTATCTGTTGACTTCCGGTACTTCATCCTCCTATTTAAAATCGTAGATATACCATAAACTTTTATTCCTTGACCAAAAACCTACCACAGATCCACAGACATAGGAAAGATCTTTTCCTTCTAGGCAGCTATATCCCTTTATACCCATGTGCTTGCTTGTTAGATTTTGATTGGTCTTTTTTTTGGGGGGAGGGTAGGCTGTTTGTTTTTGTACTTTGTTTTGTTTGTAAACTGGACACAAGCTAGGGTCATATGGAAAGAGGGAACTAATACTAAGAAAATACCTCTATAAGATTGGTCCGGAGGCAGGAGGGGGGGGTAGCGGCATTTTCTTGATGAATGATTAATGTGAGAGGACCCAGGCACCATGGGTGGTACCATCCTTGGGACGGTGGTTCTGGGTTGTATAAAAATAAACTGAGTGAGGCAGAGGGAACAAGCTAGTAAGCAGCATTTCTCCATGGCCTCTGTCCGCTTCAGGGTCTGCCCCTGTCTTGAGTTCCTGCCCTGACATCCCTTCATGATGAACTGTGAGCTGTCTGAAATAAACCCTTTCCTCCTCATGTTGTTTTTCAGTGGTGGTGTTTAGCACAGCAATAGAAAGTAAACTAGGGAACTGGAGAGACGGCTCAGTGGTTAAGAGCACTGACTGCTCTTCCAGAGGTCCTGAGTTCAAATCCCAGCAACCACATGGTGGCTCACGACCATCTGTAATGAAGTCTGATGCCCTCTTCTGTTGTGTCTGAAGACAGCAATAGCATACTTATATATAATAAATAATTAAATAAATCTTTAAAAAAATCGAACTAGGACATCCACCCTAGCCTCCCCGTGGTGCTGAGAGCAATGGAGACTTTCAGATTCTTGTCTCAAACTACTTCCAAAGTCTCTCCAATTACGTGGCCGTTAGTCACAGCAACGGCTCCATTCTTGATACTAGTTTTTTTTTTCCTCATTGTCTTAAATACTTGGCACCATTTAATAAAAGTAGAGTTTCTTTTTTGGCTTATAGGTGGGGGACTAGTCCACCATGATGGAGAAGACAAGGTGGTAAATGAGACTCTAGTTGGGGTGGCAGGAGTGTAAACCAGCTTGCACACAGCGTCTGCAATCAGGAAGAGAAAGAGAAAGTAGGGGGAGAGGGGAGGGGAAGGGAGGGGGAAGGAGAACATGAAGAGATTGCCTCCCAGCCTCTTTATTATGTTTTGACTCATAGTCCCATTCCACCACTGTCCACGTTTTCCTTCTCTCCCTGGGGTCAACTTACTGTAAGTGGCTATACCCCAGAGCTATCTTATCTCTTGGGTTGGCTTACTTTCTGTGCTCGTTCTCCAATTCTGGGCACCCAACTATCCAGTGCCCCCATTTCTCACACTTTAGGTCTCTCCACAGACAGTCTCTCCTTCTACATTTGTCTGACCCACTTTATTTTCTGTTCTGTCACAGCTAAACATCAGTAATTTGTCCCATCCATCCCTTTGCTTTCTCTTACACAATGAGACAATATCCAACCATTGAGATGCATTCATTCCCATAGTCCCTTCTAACTTTTAGATTTTCCCAAGAACTACAGAACCGTATTGTCCTACAAAAGTCATGGGAACCACTCTCATATTTTCTAGGGTCTTTGGTCAATACCCATGTCTATTTTTGATATTCTACAAAAATTCTTTTTAAAAATTCTGGGGATCCTTATTTGGATTTGGTCGGACTCTTATATTTTATTTAAACTCCTCTGCTTGGGAAGCCCTGCACCTGTTTCTTTCAAAGTGCACCGTCTGTACTGATCCAACTTAATCCTTCCTGCACTGCCTGACTTCCAGCTAGGTCAAGTTGCTGGGACAGCTTCTGTCCCCTGGGGTTCTGAATGGGTCATTCTTGATGGACACATTGAGATTCCTTAGCAGCCTTGCATACCTTTAATCTCTTTTGTGGGCAATTAAATAGTTTAAAAGAACATTAATATCAGATCAGTTGGAATGCCATTTGAAACAGATGATAACCAGATACCATTGAACCCCTGGGGTCATCCATGTAGGCAAGTCTTCTATCTAACTTAGCCACAGAGAAAGGATCCTGTCTAGAAAGGGAAAAAGAATCCTGCTGCACACAGAGCAGGACATTCAGCAGTGTCTATTCATGGCAGCGTTGCCTATGACAGACAACCCCACTGCCAACCAGGAGGTCATGAAGAACAATCCTCCCAGGGCTAGCTTCCTCTGAAGCTGGTTGCTGGCTTGTTTCTGTGGAGAGAGTTTTCATTATTCTTAGCACACGACTCAATAGTTGTTTCTGAAAAAACAAAAACAAAAACAAAACAAAAAAAGCTCTAACAAAATGTCTCTTCAAATTTTCTCTCACTTTAATCTTTTTGAAGTCTCAAAGTCCAAGATCACTGATTAAAATTCTGTCTCAATACTTACATTGAAGAACATGATTCTCTCTAGAGCAAAGAGCATATGCCATTTTTTTCAGGAAAAGTAAGTCTCTCAGCAGTTGCTATTCATTAATCATTGATCTTCTGAGTTCAACCATTGTTGGTGGGCATAATATTTTATCAATATGTAAATGTGAAAACATACCTGTGGGGACATTTGTGCTCTCGTTTCTCCACTTGTGTTATAAGAGCACGGAGTCACATCAACTGGATCCCCCTGGGCTGCACATCTCTCACAGCTCCTGCAGGTTTTCCACCCTCTCTTCCTCTCTATGTGACTGGCCTCTGGATGACCACTGAAAAACTCAAGAGAGTATTTTCTCTATCACAACATTCATCCAGTAGTTTCTTTGAACTATTATTTTCACCCTGTAGGAGTGTGTTTAACCACAAGAAGTTAGTGGAGTACTTGAAGCAGACTTCTTTTGATGCTGTTCCAAGTACTTTTCTCTTGGGGAGGTATTTTGTTACTATCTTGATGAGGGTGCCCAGTGCCCTAGTCTTCCTTCTTAGGTCCCCAGAGGTCTCTTGAAATTCACAGACACCATGACTTTCAAGGAGAGAGCGTGGAACTATCTCTCCTACATGAAGGAGCATGTATTTTTTGCCCCTATTTTTTCACAACTGCTATAGACATTGCTTCTGACATTCTGCAGACCCTGGTGACTATGAGAGATCTCCTCGGCCCAGTGTCCATTTGGTTGTTACACACTGACTTCGTATTGGAACTCCCCAGACCTGTGATGCTCAACATGGTCTTCAGTGGTGGGGTCAACTGCCTCCAGGGGAAGCCACTTTCCAAGGTATGTTATTTCTCCTTTAGCACATAAAGTGAGTTCTGGCTTTGGACAATAAAATTTCCATATGAATCTGTGATTTGTTGTTATATTAGTTACATCTTAGATTTCTTCTTGGGTTAGAGAATTATTTTGTACCAATTCATTAATAGAGAGAAAATGTATATATCGCTTCCTTGTTGACATGTCTGTGTATATTCATGGTATAATTAGATAGAACTTTGAAGCATAATCCAGATTTAAATGTGTGTGTGTGTGTGTGTGTGTGTGTGTGTGTGTGTGTGTGTGATGAAAATCGAAAGGGGAAGAAGAGGCCTTATGTGAGGCAGGAAGTGGGGAGAGAGAATTCTGGGATATATTATATACGAAAGTATGAAGCAAACTTATTGGGCTGAGGGAGATCAGTAAAAGGGGTCAGAAGAAGGGTGCAAGGCCTCACTGAGAAGGTTTTTGCCTCTGAGTTCTCATCGTGATTGGGGAGAATCAAGATATCCTTGATGCAGTTGCCAGGGCTTTGATAATCCAGAGGTACCTGACTCTCCTGCTTGCAGCACTGTTTGTCTGTGTCCCAGCCATCCAACCTGTTTCCTGTCCCTCAAACCACCACGGCTATTGCCTTCTCTGGAATCCTGCTCCTCCTTCATGTATCTGTGCAGAACATCCCTGTTTGAGTCTGGTCTCAGTGGGAAACTTTTCATGATCCCTACATACAGCTGAAGTTCAATCTCATGGTGGTTGGGGGCCTTTTTCTCCTAGGATGACTCATGGCAATGCTGACTGGTAAATTATTTTCAAATCTCTCTGTCTGGTCTGTCATGCCTCCCTGTGCATCACTATCTCCAGGGCAAAAATCAGACTTGACTCTTTGTGTCTATCTAGACTGGTATTGAAAAAATCCCACGCAGAGAGACCCTTACTCAAGTCTTGGGAAATCGCGGACCCCAGACACAGAGAGACCATTTTGGATATAATAAGCAAAGGCGAGGTTTATTACAGAGACCTATTACAGAGATCTCCGGGCCGACACGTATCCCACGCAGGAGACAGAGGTGTCGGCCCAGAGAGGCTGGGAAAAAGAGTATTTAAAGGCAGAGGCTGTGAGCACCAGGGGATGGGGGATGTCAAAGGGGAATGCACCACAAGTTACAGGATTGTTTTATGGCTCCAGGAGATAAGGGGACGCCAGAAGGTTTTATGGCCCCCTGGTTCCTGGAACAGAGCTACTAAATCAGGAGAAGGGTAGGGTCTTCAGGTCCTCATTATTTTTAAAAGTTTGTCAAAATTGATGGAGCATTTGTATTTGAAACACCTCTGGTTAGGCTTGGGCTGCCTGGTTTCTTGGAGTGCTCTCTGCAGGACACAATGGCTGAAAAGCACAAGTAGGGGCTTATCAGGGTCTGGAGGACATCTGGTTAAAGTATGACTCTGAGTAAGCTGGGGGGATGTCTTTGGATGGTTTATGGGTCAGTCCTCGATAGCCTGGGCTGGTTTTTGTATTCCTTTTCTTTATCTTTATGGCCTGCTATTCCTGGTGGCAGGGCTTAGCCCTGAGTTTGTGGCTTTTGGGGCTAACTCTTTTAATTTTTATATTTCTAAACCTAGAATTCGTATAATTTTCTTTTCAGTATCAGGAGATCTTCTGTTAGAGGTATAAAAAAATAGGGCTGGAATTTAGGGCTGTGCCTAAGGATTTTGTCCTCTTGCTTTATGTCATATATTTTATAACTGGCAAATTGTGCCATTCCCAAGTCCAAAGGGACTTGTGAAAAATGATGCTGGAAATGGTGGCTGATGCCCAGTCTTTCAGTCAGTAACTCTAAGTGTACCCCAAAACACACATACCCATGAATGTGCCTCTTCCACCCCAAACTTTCAAATGGATACATGCACACAAATGAAGACCCTTTGGCATATAGAGTGGATACACCATAACTACAAATCTGGCTTTTTGATAGATAAAATTCCTGGTACCCAATAAGTTATTAGAGTGCCTAAAGAATGTTCTTTTGATGCTGTGTTTCTGGATCCTTTTGATGTGCATGGCTTAACTGTTGCCAAGGATTTTTCTCTCCCATTCATGGTCTTCACCAGAGTCTTTGCCACTATGTTGATGGTACTCAGTACCCCAATCCTCTCTCTTACATTCTCAGAACTCATATCTATCCTCCCAAGACCCTAGTGTGAGGGACAGGAGCAATGGTGTCTCCACAGTTAGTAGGTATGTCAAGGTGGGAAGGGTGATTCCTCCTGATCCATAAAGATAACAGTCTCACTTTGATGCTTATGTCTTCTTGGTCAGGGATGGGGCAGAATTAGGGATGTCTGAAGCAGAACAATGCCTGCAGGAAGAATTCTATGTTCTCCTCTTCCTCACAATTGGAGAACTGAAGTGGGAAATTTTTTTAATGTGATTATAAGCGTGTTGGTAAGAGAACATAAAGACCAATGCTGGCAGAGATGGGAGCTCTGGTGGACCATTAATGTTTGAAGAAGGAAGAAGGGGAGTAGCAGATGAGCGTGGTTGAGTATGTTATCACAAGGAGCGATGGGGGTGAGGGACTTCTTTTCCAAAGCCATTTTGCTCGTGATCACACAATGGAAGTCTAGGGATTACCATGAAGGAGTACCTGTCTCATCACGTTTCAGTCTTCAGTTGGGATGAGATGTGCCAAGTTCCCACTGGGAGTGTGCTGAGACCCAGTTGTAAAATGCCAGACCAGAACCTGCCTAGGATGGGCTGTGTGGAGGCACCCCAACCCTGTGATGTCAGATGGCTCTACATTGGGATTTGGGATTGGTTGGTAATACAGTGGCCAGAGGGGAGAGGGATGCTACTTGTTGTAAAAATAAAAATAAAAAAAGTATAGTTGTCTTTTACCTCGCTAGGTCCACACCCCAGTGCCCCAAGATATCTGCTAGATATCTTGGTGGAAACACATTCCAGCCTCATGCTTTCCTACACTCAAACCCTCACATAAAAGAACACACAACACAATAATCTTAGATCCAATTGATAAGATATAATTGCCCACTTAAACATACAAAACCCAGTACCATCCATCCCTTAGGAACATTAATAACAACCTGTAAATACACAGAGCAGAATCTTAACATCACCTGCCATGGCTTCTCACCCTCTCCTCTGTCCTGTCTCCTCCTTTCTGTTCTCGCCTCCTCTTCCTTCAAACTTCTCTCCTTCCTTCTCCTCCAATGACAGGCCTCCTTCTATCCTGTACCTGCCCCTCACTTTACAAATTCAATGGGGAGGTGGTTCTGGTGAAGTTCTGAGTACTGACTAGGCAGCTGTCCTTGGGGCAGTGGAATTAGCATCAAAATACAGATAGCTTCAGGGAAAACCACATTTCCCCCTTTTTGTTCAGTTAAAAAACCCTTTCACTTATATATAAATTGAGTACAATTATTGTCACTCTACAATTTATAAAGCATATGATATACTCAACACCCAGTCCATCACTCTATCAGTTAGAGGGCAAACCACAGCAGCTACTTAGCATCAGGAAACTTAGAAGAGAATTCAGACTAGATGATCCTTGAAAGGACTCTAGCCAGGCACAGCATTTCATCAATCAGTACATCTCATAGTAGGAAGGGGGTTCTTGATAGCCAGTGCTTTATAGCAGTGCTTCTTAAACTGTCTGGTTAAGCAAAAACAAGAACAATTCAAATTTGTTATTATTTTATCATGGATAATAGAGATCGTATAAAAGAGATTGACTTGGTTGACCAGGCAACATCCATTGCTGTGAAAGTCTCAGCATGGGTGCTGCATCTCCTCCTTGGTGCCTGAACCGGCTCTGTGTGCTGGAGGCAGACTCAGAACAGCACTGTCGCAGACTTAAGCAAAAGACTTTGCATGACTGCTGCTCAGTCAGAGGGAAATTGGAGTTAGAGTTCTTAATTAAACATGCTAGTGTATTGCCAAATGTCCTGACACGTCAACAGGAGGACTAAGTCCAATGTCATCCGTTACTGTTCTTGTTACCTGTTTGGGAACCTGGCAGTATTTCTGTTCTTAATCTGCCATGACATCTAGAAGTCCTAAGTCAGATGAGACCTCAAAGTCTTTAGCAAAGATGAGCCCTTGATTGTTTTACTTGGGGCAAAATAGCCATGGCCATCATAATTGGAGGGCTCAGACCTTGACAGATGTCAGAGGCTCAACTCTTCTATCTTCTGTTGAGAAGCCAGGCTCTGAAATACACATCCTTTCCTGGAAGGAAAAAAGGAACCTTTCCACTGACTCTCAAGCAGCCAATACTTCAGAGATACTGCTCTTATCGTGGCTGGCTCCTGGATTATTGACTTACAAGGGTCCTGAAGTAGGACAGAATTCCCAGGCTCAGTGCTTGTCAGCAAAGTCTCAAATTCTCAGACCTGTGAAGTTGCCACACCTCCAAGAGTCATGTAGAGTTGTTTTGGCTCTGTCCCAATACAATGTCCTAATACAATGTGTTCTTCCGTGAGGGACTAGATTTGCTGTAACCTTCTCTAGCATTCTATGCCTCTTCCTCTTTAACTTGTTTCTCTCTGTCTACTTTTCTTAGCCTACCTTCTTATGATGTATAAACAACATATGATGCATACTGAGACTCCTTATAGGCAGTGAATTCTAAATTCTAAAAATCAAAATACATCATTCCATTTCACTCTCAAAACTGGTATTGCAATAGAGGACATAATCTTTCCAAAGAAAAGATCACACATTTAAAAAAAATTTTTGGAAAACACGCAGGTGGATATTTCAGTTAGTGAAGTTCCTTAATTTTTATTCTTGTGACTGAATCATTACCACTGAATTGAATTTCCCTCATGCATATAAAACCTGTCTTTGCTGGCTGTGCTTTGTCTGTTTTCTCCTACTGTGTTATAAGAGCACAGAGTCTCAGCCCCATCACCATATGGAGACTTCATTAGGATTGCCTTCCTATGATAGGAAGTTTCCACACCGCCACTCAAATGCTCACCAGTTCTAGCTGGCTCTCACTCAGAATAATCTCTCTCCAGTTTTTGTCTCATCTCCAGCCTCCAGTCCACCCATAAAATATATAGTCTCCCCTTTCCAGGCAGATCCATGTGCCCTGCCTAGTCCCTGATGTTGGGGACTGTGTATTCAGCTGCTGATTTCTGTGCCCAGGGATCTGGTAGCAGGATGGACATTGGCATTATTATTGGAGCATCTCTGATCTCAGTATTGTGTAAAAATTGTTTCATCACCTCAGATTGGTTTATAAGGAGCTGACCAGTCAATGGCTGGGCAGAGGAGCGGGGAGTCAGCACATCTGGTCCCAGTGGGATGAGAGAGAGAGAGAGAGAGAGAGAGAGAGAGAGAGAGAGAGAGAGAGAGAGAATGGACCATGTAGATGGACCATGAGGATTCTCCATGAGTAGGTTGTCGGCACCATGAGGAAACTAAGGAGCAGCATCAGACTAAGATGGCAAATTGTGGGGCAGGTAGCTGGGTGGGAGGCAGCCGAAGAGTAGACTAGATGAGTATCTGCCCAACTATCGTGCGCTGCAGCCTGTTACTAAATTTATTAAGTCTATGTGTCATTACTTAGGAGCTAGAACAGGTGGGAAAGCCCCAAAATTACTTTTATAACTTTCATCTATGCCTAACCTCTCCTGGTCAATGGATTATGATTTTGCTATCATTTATTAAGTGGCTACTATTGTAAGGGTGCGTGATTCACTGAAATGATACCTGGGACTCAAATAGTATGTCAATGCAAAGAGTGTTTTATTCTGCAAAAGTCCAGCATGCCAGGGTCTCCCATTACCAGAATTAAGAGACAACCAAGTGACCTTGCAGGCCTGATTTAAAACACCTTAGGGGATTCCAGGGTAAGTGACATATATCTTGCTCCCTCTCTAGGGACATTCCATTACCTGGGTGTGGGGGTTGGAAACTGATGTCTGGAAACTGTTGCTAAACCATTGACCTTGCCTTGAGCCAGGTGGCAGGGCAGCTTCTGAGGGCAGGGCAATTTCTGCCTGAAACCTAGGTTTTGTTTTGTTTTTGCTTTTTCTAGTAACTCACTTGCTTGGACTTGCCCCATTCTTAGGGCTGGTCTCCTAAACTGCCAGGTTGAAGCCTGTCATGGAGTCAGCCTAGCCTTCTCATTTCCCCCCTTCAGTTTTAGGCCATTTTGAATCCTTGAGATGTTTAATAAATCTGTTCCTTAACAAGCCTAACTAAAGCATTGATTATGTGAGGACAACAAGTCAAAGCTAATACCAGCAGGATCTGTTTCTTTCTGACCAAGACCATAGACTCTTTGACCACCCCTGAGTGGTCAACATAGAAACAACATTCCTCACCTAAGGCCACACAAAGTGTCCTCCTGGCTGGAGGAACAGCAAGTTTAGGCCTCTTCTGTTCTGTAAGACTACATCTGCCAGGGAGGACAGGGGAGGATAGGGAATCCTGCAGGGCCATGATAGACTATTTTTTTTAAATATTTATTTATTTATTACAAGTACACTGTAGCTATCTTCAGCTATACTAGAAGAGGACATCAAATCTCATTACAGATGGTTATAAGCCACCATGTGGTTGCAGGGATTTGAACTCAGGACCTCTGTGAAAGATAAAAGTTTTAAAGTTGCCCCCCTAGACACAAAGTTTAGAGCAGAAAACAAACAAACAAACAAACAAACAAACAAACAAACAAACAAACAGGTTAGGCCCCAAAATTGTATGTTCCAAGAAGCCTCTCCTAGGACTATAGAATGGATAATTACATTGGCCAGCTCAACAGCTTTCTCCCAGAAACTAGCTGACCATAAATCTTAGAGAACAATCTTGAGAAGCAGGAAACAACTTCTTCTAGGAACTAGCGGACCATGAAGTTAAACAATCTGAGAAGTAGGAGACAGCTTCTCCTAGGAAACAATCTTGGGGGACAGAGTTCTTCCTTGTGATTTTTCACTGTTATTCTATGATGCCATCCCTGCCCCCTCGGGTTGTGGTTTCTCCCTTTAAATACCTCTTCTCCCAGCCTCTCGGGGTCGAACTCCACTGCCCCTGCGTGGGATACGAGTCTCGACCCCAGTGCACTGGTTGCTATCGATAAACCTCATGTGATTACAACAAGGACGGTCTTGTGTGAGTTCTTGGGGGGTCGCATCATCCCGAGACTTGAGTGAGGGTCTCCCCACTCTGGGGGTCTTTCACTCTGGAAGAGCAGTCAGCGCTCTTAACCACTGAGCCATCTCTCTAGCCCATGATAGACTTTTCTATCTCCTATATATCTGCATCTATTGCCATCCATAGGATCTTGTAAATTTTATCTTGGAGAATTAGGGCTGAGGCCCCTACACTAGCAACTCCAGCCAGCCCCCTGCCAAGGAGAACACCTAGTAAAATGGCCACCCTTGTAACCCAGTTGTTTGGAGGTGCTAGCTGGTTGATGATATCCTCCCCAGAGTAATAAGCTGTACTAGAACAACCACAACAAAAATCCTCAGTCCGTATTTACAAGCAGGACATAAATGCATGGCATCCCCCACCCTCTCCTGCAGATACAAGCCCTGGGGGCAGCATGTATCCTACAACAGTAGGAGTTACAGTGTGGTTGCAGAGGTGGGACTAGGCTATGGGGACTTTGTTTCCAATACAGAGTCCCTATTCCATAACCAACAGTTCTGTGTTAAGTCCCAGGGACAGAGGTGTTTTAAGAACCAGCAGTCCCATTATTAGGACAAAATGGCAACCAACAGATTGGGAAAAGATCTTTACCAATTCTACAATTGATAGAGGGCTTATATCCAAAATATACAAAGAACTCACAAAGTTAGACTTCAGGGAGACAAATAACCCTATTAAAAAACGGGGTTCAGAGCTAAACAAAGAATTCACAGCTGAGGAATGCCGAATGGCTGAGAAACACCTAAAGAAATGTTCAACATCTTTAGTTATAAGGGAAATGCAAATCAAAACAACCCTGAGATTCCACCTCACACCAGTCAGAATGGCTAAGATAAAAACTCAGGTGACAGCAGATGCTGGCGAGGATGTGGAGAAAGAGGAACACTCCTCCATTGTTGGTGGGATTGCAGACTGGTACAACCATTCTGGAAATCAGTCTGGAGGTTCCTCAGAAAATTGGACATTGCAGTACCTGAGGACCCAGCTATACCTCTCTTGGGCATATATCCAAAAGATGCCCCAACATACAACAAAGACACGTGCTCCACTATGTTCATAGCAGCCTTATAATATCCAGAAGCTGGAAAGAACCCAGATGCCCTTCAACAGAGGAATGGATACAGAAAATGTGGTACATCAACACAATGAAATACTACTCTGCTATCAAAAACAATGACTTTATGAAATTCATAGGCAAATGGATGGGACTGGAAAATATCATTCTGAGTGAGGTAACCCAATCACAGAAAAACACACATGGTATGCACTCATTGATAAGTGGCTATTAGCCCAAATGCTCGAATTACCCTAGATGCACATGAAACTCAAGAAGGATGACCAAAATGCGAATGCTTCACTCCTTCTTTAAAAGGGGAACAAGAATACCCTTGGGAGGGAATAGGGAGGCAAAGTTTAGAACAGAGGCTGAAGGAATGTCCATTCAGAGCCTGCCCCACATGTGGCCCATACATATACAGCCACCAAACTAGATAAGATGGATGAAGCAAAGAAGTGCAGACTGACAGGAACCAGATATAGATCTCTCCTGAGAGACACAGCCAGAATACAGCAAATACATAGGCGAATGCCAGCAGCAAACCACTGAACTGAGAACGGGACCCCCCGCTGAAGGAATCAGAGAAGGGACTGAAAGAGCTTGAAGGGGCTTGAGACCTCATATGAACAACAATGCCAACCAACCAGAGCTTTCAGGGACTAAGCCACTACCCAAAGACTATACATGGACTGACCCTGGGCTCCAACCTCATAGGTAGCAATGAATAGCCTAGTAAGGGCACCAGTGGAAGGGGCAGCCCCTGGTCCTGCCAAGACTGAACCCCCAGTAAAAGTGATTGTTGGGGGGAGGGCGATAATGGGGGGAAGATAGGAAGGGGAACATTCATATAGAAGGGGAGAAGGAAGGGTTAGGGGGATGTTTGCCTGGAAACTAGGAAAGGGAATAACATTGAAATGTAAATAAGAAATACCCAATTTAATAAAGATGGAGGAAAAAAAAAAAAAAGAACCAGCAGTCCTATCGGCCTTCTTGTCAGCCACTGTGAACTTGATGACAAGGTTGTTGCATCGCCCCCCTTGGGGTACCCAGATAGCAAGGGGGATAGTGTCTGATGCAGCAAAGCATAAGCAGCAAGTGTTGGTGTTCTGTCTAAGCTCCACCCCCACAGCTACCTGGGAACAGCCAGGTATGCTCTGCCCCACAGTTGCCTGGCAACAACCACCTGTGCCTGACTATAAAGGGGGCTGCTTGCCCCCTCCTCTCCCTCTTGCCCTTACTCTTCTCTGCTGTTGTGCCCTCTTTGTCCCTATCCCTTCTCTCCCCATCCCCCTCTTCCCTCCACATGCTCATGGCCCGCCTTTCCTCTCCTCTCCTCTTCTTCTCTCATTAAACCTCTCCACGAGGAACCATGTTGGCTTGGTGTGTTCTGTCCAGGAACGGGCTGAGATTTAAACCCTAACAGCAAGCAAGCAGGATCAGGAGCACTGGAGTTGTAGTTTCAGTGGATTGACAGGTGTGGGGTTGAAAGGTAAAAGTTTTAAAGTTGCCCCGCTAGAGCAGAAGAAAGAAACAGGTCAGGCCCCAGAATTGTATGTTCCAGGAAGCCCCTCCTAGGGCTCTAGAATAGGTAATTACATCTGCTGGTTCAACAGCTTTCTCCCAGAAACTAGCTGACCATGAAGTTAGATTAGAATCTTAGAGAACAATCTTGAGAAGCAGGAAGCAGCTTCTCCAAGAACTAGCAGACCATAAAGTTAAACAATCTTGAGAAACAGAGAGTTTCTCCTTGTGATTTTTCACTGGTATTCTTCACACTTTCCAATGACGCCATCCCTGCCCCCTCGGGTTGTGGTTTCTCCCTTTAAGTACCCTTTCTCCCAGGCTCTCAGGGTCGAACTCCACTGCCCCTGCATGGGATATGAGTCTCAACCCCAGTGCACTGGTTCCTATCAATAAACCTTGTGTAAATTACAGCAAGGATGGTCTTATGTGAGTTCTTGGGGGGTAGCATCATTCCAAGACTTGAGTGAGGGTCTCCGCACTCTGGGGGTCTTTCAGGGTGACCTTCCATTGTTCCCAAGGCAGTTTGCCTGGGAGTCTCCTCCACGGGGACCTCAACTGCTGGATCTTCTCTCCTGGCAGGCTTAACTTGGGAGTGGTGTATCCACATCTTGATCCTATCCACCTTAACAACTATAGGAGTGGTTAGGATCAAGGTGTGAAGTCCTTTCCAGCAAGGTTCCAGAGTCTTGTGGTTATGAATCTCAATCCAGAATTCTTCACCTGGTTCAAAGCAGTGGGAGTGAAGGGAGGAGCAAATTCATAAACCTGGCAGATGGCAGGCCAGAGTTACTTCTGGACCCTACCCTGGAGGACTTCTAAGAATTTTAAAAACTTAAGTTGGTCATATTCAGCTAAGGTATCAGACTGGGGTTAGGCAGCATGGGGGGGAGCCTCCCATATAGGTTCTAAAAGGGGAGGCACTGAAAGTATAAGGGGTTTTCTAGCTCTATATGAGACATAAGGTAGGAGAAAGGGCAGGGCAATTTCTGACTAGCTGCCTAAAGCGTAGGGTTGGTTGGTTTATTTTTCTAGTAACTGACTTGCTTGGGCTTGCCTGAACTTGCCCAGTTCTTAGGCCTGGTCTCCTAAACTGCCAGTTTGAAGCCTGTCACAATGAAGTCAGCCTAGCCTTCTCACTATCCAAATATAAGCAAATAACATACCATATTTATCTTTCTGAGTCTGGGTTACCTTACCCAGGATGACTTTTCCTAGTTCTTTAAATTTGCCTACAGATTTCATGATGTCATTAAAAAAAAAAAGCTGAGTAAGACTCCATTATGTAAATGTAACACATTTTCTTTATCCATTCTTCTATTGAGGGGCATCTAGGTTGTTTCCAATTTTTTATTATTATGAGTGGGGCAGCATTGAACATGGTTGAAAAGCTGTCACTGTGATGGGCTGTATACTTTGGGTATATGCCCAAGAGTGGAATAAGTGTTTGTGTTCATGCCAATAACATGCTGTTTTTAATACAATAGCACTGTAGTAGAACTTGAGATCAGGATGGTGAGAACTCCAGCAGTTCTATTATTGCTCAGGATTGTTTTAGAAGTTGAGAATTGTCCTTTTAAGGTGTGTGAACTATTGTGTTGCAATTTTGACTCTCTGCATTGCTTCTTCAAGGATGGCCATTTTTACTACGCTAATCCTACAGATCTATGAGCATGGGAGACTCTTCCATCTTCTGATGGCTTCTTCCATTTCTTTCTTCAAAGACTTGAAGTTTTCATCATACAAGGCTTTCACTTGGTTGATTAGTTAGGTCTGTTAGAGGTGCCCCTTTTAGAATTCCCTCTATTAGAGTTAACAAGATATTTTATAGTGTTTGAGCCTATTGTGAAAGGTGGCGTCTCTCTGATTATTTTTCTAGTCTATTTGGTGTTTGTATATAGGAGTATATACTGATTTTCTGAGTTAATTTTCTGTCCAGCTACTTTACTGAAAGTGTTCATCAGCTGTTGGAGTTCGCTGGTGGAATTTTTAGGGACACATATATACACTATCATATTATCTGCAATTAAAGGTAATTTGACTTCTTCCTTTTCAGTTTGTATCCCCTGATCTTTGTCAGTTGCCTTATGGCTCTAGGTAAGACTTCAAGTACTATATTGAATGGGTATAGAAAGAGTGGACCAACCCAACATGTCATAAATATACATAATGTTCTTTTCCATGCATTTTGCTTGCCAAAACATTGGAGATACAAGCCAACACTTAACAGACTTGGCCCTGCCCTTTAGTGATCACATTACAATCTTTTCACTGAATGACCTTATTTTGTAAGTGATAATTAGTGATATTTACTAGCTTTCTATCTTTTGATTTTGTGAAGAAGATTGTGCTATCTGTTCTTTAATATTTTCTTTACATCGACATGTTTCTGTATTACATTCTGATGTCTCATGAGCAAGAAGTAGGGTTTCTGGGTAATACATCTGGGCATGTGCCACACACATGTACACCCCACACACTTAGTTACACACACATACACAAACTACCACCATCACCATCACTCTCATGACCACTACAACATTGGTCTCACATGCTGTGCTCAGGCACACACAATCACATATATATGTATATGTGGAGGCACTTGATAAAGAGCTTGTATAGAGCACGGCTATAGATCTAAACAATCAAACAAGCCTGTGTGTGTGTGTGTTCTAGTATTTCATAGGGTAGCCATGTTCCACATATAGTGTTTGTGCTACTGGGGAGCAGAACTTATGGGTGGAGTTATAGCTGGGTGTTGAGAGGAAACTGGGTGACTATATATGTCTAGGCATGTATTTGTGTTCAATGTGCCAGATTCTACAGAGGGGATTTAATGTAACACTGCACCCATGAATCTTTCTGGAGAATTCTTTATAGAGGTATAATTAAATTTGACAGCAACAGTGACTCCATGGAGTTGCCTTCCACACAAGAGCAACACAGAGTTAGTTTGATTCTGTATCAGCCCTTCCCTTCACAATGTGTCCTTTGGTGTGACCTTCTCTAGCATTCTTTCCTTCTTTCTGAGGACTAAATTTCATGTCTCACCTTCTTCCATTCCTAGCCCCTGTAATAATGTTCAGCCAAACAAGTACATTATAAATGCAGAGACTCTTAGTGGAGTTCATAGTTTTCCTGAATTCTCAAAATCCAATTACATCATTACATAATGGTCTTTGAAAATTGGCCTTGCCGTGGAGGGCATGATCTTTCAAAGGCAAAGGTCACAAGCTTTTCTTTTTAGGAAAACATACAAAACATGTAGTCAGCAAAAACAGATCATTAGTTACTCTTCTGGATAAATCTTTGGCAGTGAGTGTAACCACCTATGAAGACGCAAATAAATGTCTTCACTGAGGTAGGTTTGGTGCCTGTATCTTTTCCTGCTACTGTACAAGATATGTAGAGCCTAACTGGCAAGTCCTAGACTCCAGACCCATTTGTTTTTGGAAAAGCAACCTCCTGGCCATTGTGCCTGGGGTAAATCAATCATGGAGTCAACAAGTTTTTAGAGCTCTGCATCTCCTGTCTTCTGTCCAGATGCCTGTCAAAGAGCCAGGCTTAGAAATAAACATCATCCTGTCTTAGAAATGTTGCTTCAAAGACCAAAAACTTCAGACTGAATATATAACACAGTGAGTGAATGTTTGCTATTTTGACAGGGACAATGGTGGGTTATTAGCTTACTGGAGTCCTACAGCAGGGCAGAGTCCCAAGGCCCAGAGCCTATCAGTCAAGATTCCTAAACTCTGAGACCCATGGACTCACAGCAACATAGAGTTGATTAGAGACCTGGCATGTCTTTTCCTACATATGTATCCTTTAGGGAGAGACCTGATCTGTGTGACTGCTGGCACTCTCTACCTCTTCTTGGTGACTCTCACAGTCTGTCCTCCTTAGCTTCTTTTCTTATGATGTGTAAATGACCATAGGATGGTTGTAGAGGGCCCTTTAAGGCAGCATCATAATTTTACTTAATTGTCAAAATCCAAAGCATTGTTTCACAACTCATTCCAAACTGTTTCTGCAATAGAGGACATGATTTTGTCCTGGAAGGCCAGGACAGCTATTTCAGTGAATGTAGTTAAGTAATTATTGTTCTTTTCAGTAAATCATTACCACTGAATTTAACCTCACTTGCAAACATACAAACACACATGTCCACTGCAGTAGTTCCTATGCCTCTACTTTTTAACCAGCTCTACCATAAAAGCCTCTGATCACTGTGACTGGATTGGGCTGGGCTGTGATTTTACCATGGCTCCTTCAGGCTGTCCATCCTCCCTTCCTCTGTGTGTGTGTCTGTTCCTGGCCTCTGGATTTGCCCAGGCAGGCAGGCTGCTGGTGGTGCCCATGGATGGGAGCCACTGGTTCACCAGGCAGATGACTGTGGAGAAACTCCTCCAGAGAGGGCATGAGGTAGGGGTAGTCATCCCAGAGGAGAGTTGGCAGCTGGGAAAATTGGTGAATTGTACAGTGAAGACATACTCAATTCCTTACACTGTGGAGGATATGGACCGTGAATTCAAGCATTTTTCGTACACTCAATGGAAAACTCCAGAACAAAGTATGTATTCTTTAATAACAGGCTCAGTCAAAGATTTCTTAGAAATAACATTTTCACACTGTAGGAGTTTGTTTAAGGACAAGAAGTTAGTGGAGTACTTGAAGCAGTCTTCTTTTGATGCTGTGTTTCTGGATCCTTTTCACGTGTGTGGCTTAACTGTTGCCAAATATTTGTCACTGCCATCAATAATTTTTGCCAAAGACATATTTTGCGACAATCTTAAAGAGGGTGCCCAGTGCCCAAGTCTTCCTTCTTATGTTCCTAGACTTTTCTCAAAATCCGCAGACACCATGAGTTTCAAGGAGCGATTGTGGAACCATCTTATCTACTTTGAAGAACGTGCATTTTGCTCCTATTATTTGAAAACTGCTATAGAAATTGCCTCTGAGGTTCTGCAGACCCCAGTGACTCTGACAGACCTCTACAGCCCAGTGTCCATTTGGTTGTTACGCACTGACTTTGTGTTCAACTTCCCCAGACCTGTGATGCCCAACATGGTCTTTGTTGGTGGCATCAACTGCTTCCAGAGGAAGCCACTTTCCAAGGTATGTCATTTATTCTTTAGCACATGAATAAAGCCGAGCTATGGACAATATAAAAAGATATTCTTTCCTGAGCTGAGATTTATGGTTTATATTATTTCATATGGAATGTCTTTTGGACTTGAGAATTGTTTCTTTTTTTCAATATACTAATTATGGCAAAAAATCTACATAGGTGATTTATTGATATAGATGTGTATTACTGTGGCATAATTGTATATTCCAAGGTACAGTCTAAATTTATACCTATACATATGCCATTATATTCGTGTGTGTGTGTGTGTGTGTGTGTGTGTGTGTGTGTTTATGACAGAGAAGGAGAGAGAGATTGTGTGTGTGTGTGTCTGTTTGTAGGTCCTAAAATTAGATAGGGACAAGGCAAAGAAAACTTTCATGAGCAGGAACAAAGACAGTAATGATAGCCAAGTTACATCAAAGCAGGAAGAGAACACATGGAGGTAAGGCTGGGCAGCAGGGGAGTGGAGTGAACCAGAGAAAAGCATTGCACATGTTATTATTTTTGTAAACATTGAAAAATACAACATACCATGGTGCAGCGCTCGTTATTGGTACATTGTTCTTGAAGGGAGTATGCATGCTGTTTGTCCAGAATTTAAAAGTTATTGACATGATACATAGGATGGAATGTATGTGATTTTCGTGTTTGTAAGGAAACACAATAAGATAAACAGAAACCATCATCTCAAAATTGGACAGGTCAACAGAGAAATAAAATGCCCCAAGAGAAGGCAAAGGAAGGGGCTGGGGATTTAGCTCAGTGGTAGAGCGCTTACCTAGGAAGCACAAGGCCCTGGGTTCGGTCCCCAGCTCCGAAAAAAAAAAAAAAAAAAAAAAAAAAACCAAAAAAAAAAAAAAAAAAAAAAAAGAAGGCAAAGGAATCATACTATAGTCAGACACAGGAATGTGGAAACACCTTGTCAACCCATTCAATAAAATGCTAAACTGAAACTATAGTTCATCTGCCAAGACCTGCTGCAAACTCTTTTGGCCCAGTGTTTACTGTCTGAATATTTGTCAGTTCATATGCGCTTTGCTGAGCTGTTTTAGAGGGCTTTGTTCTCCTGGTGCCCTCTGTCTCTTCCTTCTCCCCAGTTCTTTTTGCGTCCTCTTTGGAGTTCCCTGAGCTCTGAGGGAAGGGTTTTAATGGAGACATCTCCTTTTCAGCTGTGTATTCCAGTGTCTGGCTCTCTGAAGCGTCTTGCTGTGGGTCTCTGTGTTAGTTCCCATCTCCTGTAAGAGGAAGCAGCTATCATGATGGCTGAATAAGACACCGACTATGAGTACTGAAGGATTCCACTGGGAGTCATTTTATTGTTACCTCATTTTCTTTTTTTTTTTTTTCTTCTTTTTTTTCGGAGCTGGGGACCGAACCCAGGGCCTTGCGCTTGCTAGGCAAGTGCTCTACCGCTGAGCTAAATCCCCAACCCCTGTTACCTCATTTTCAAACAGTCCAGAAGTATTGGGTATTGTCTTATCCCTTTCAGCTATGTATACCTAAGCAGTGTCAGGTGTGCGCTCCATCTCAGGGAGCGGGCCTTAATTGAAATCAGATATTGGTTGGTTAATCTCACAAGGTTTATACTTCCATTGCTCTAATATATTTTATACTCAAGACAGATTGCAGGCAAAATATTTGGTGGTTGTTTTGATGTTTACTTTCCCTTTGGTTGCCTGCAGCATACCTTCCCTATCATAGACAATAGAGCATAAAGGGAAGGTTCTATGTAGGCACCAGCTGAACTTCTCCGTGTTCAGTGCTCTCTCTTTGTGTTGTCTTCAACACTGGGACCTTGCTGTCAGTGTGTGGATAGCATACTGTTGTCTTGGCCACAGCCTGGTTTGTTTGTGGATTTCCATGAGATCCTTTGGCTACAAACTGAAGTAGATGGAATCCAGTGCCATCATTGGAACCTTTGTCTAGTGTCAAGATATGGCCCTAGGCTTTTTACCTTCTTTAATATAGGCAAACTTCATTAGGATTGCCTTCCTGTAGAATAGGAAGTTTCAACTGCACTAGGTTTACACACTGCCACTCAATCGCTCTTCAATTCTAGCTGGCCCTTCCAACAATCTCTCTCTCAGACCCTTCTCCCTTCCCCCTTTCTACCTGGCTCTTCTGTTTTAGTCTCCTCTCTTCACTCCACTCCACTCATAAAATCTATTCTATGTTCCACTCCCCAGGAGATCCATGTGTCCCTCCTAGTCCCTTCCTGTACCCAGCCTCTCTGGCTCTAAGGATTGTAGCTTGGTTATCCCTTATTTAATGGCTAATATCCAAATATAAGTGAACACATAAAATATTAATTTTTCTGCGCCTGGCTTATCTTACCAAGGGTGATTGTTATATACATTTGCCTCCAAATTTCATGATGTCATTTTTGGGTTTTTTTGGGGGGGTGCAGGAAACTTTATTGATGGTATTCAAGAGAGAAGGGGGAGCTCCCTAGGCCCCTCCTGTTATTATGGGGTCTGGGATGGAATTGTGAGGGACATGCTCAGTGTTGGGGGCTGAGTTGGGATGGAGACTCCTCAGCAACTGAGGGTCTCTCTGTTGCTCTCAGATCCTTGCTGGGCTGGGGTGGGTGGTCCAGGGTTTTTCATTCTTTGGAGGTCATGTAGACCATGAGGTCCACCACCCTGTTGCTGTAGCCATATTCATTGTCATACCAGGAAATGAACTTAACAAATTTGTCATTGAGAGCACTGTCAGCCCCAGAATCAAAGGTGGAAGAGTGGGAGTTGCTGTTGAAGTTCCAGGAGACAACCTGGTCCTCAGTGTAGCCCAGGATGCACTTGAGTGGGCCCTCAGACTCCTGCTTCACCACCTTCTTGATGTCATAATATCAAGGTTTCTCCAGGCTGCATATCAGATCCACAACGGATACATTGGGGGTAGGAACGCAGAAGGCCATGCCAGTGAGCTTCCCATTCAGCTCCTGATTCCTGGGTGAAACAATAAGTCACTAGAGTCTCCATTAAAAACAGACTGTAACACTATCATTATGCCCTGACTCACTCTGCACCAGGACCAAGTCGAACAGTGTCTCCAGGAACTGTGTTAAGAGATGCAAGTCCTAGGCTCCAGAACTAAGTCCTAGACTCCAATTCCTAGAAAAGCAAACTTGTGGACATTGTGCCTGGGATAAATCAATGTGACCCTCATGGAGTCAACAAGTTTTGAGAGCTCCAGTGCCCTTTGTATCCTGTCTTCTGTCCAGGTGCCTGTCAAAGAGCCAGGCTAAGAAATAAACTTCATTCTTTCATAGAAATGTTGCATCAAAGAACAGAAACTTCTGAGTGAATATCTAACACAGTGAGTGAGTGTTTGCTATTTTGACAGGGACAATTGCTAGGTTATTAGCTTACTGGAGTCCTACAGAACAGAACACTCCCAAGGCCCAGAGCCTGTCAGTCAAGACTCCTAAACTCTGAGATGCATGAACTCACAGCAACATAGAGTTGATTTGAGACCTGGCATGTCCTTTCCTACATATGTGTCCTTCAGGAGAGACCTGCTTCTATGTGACTGCTGGCACTCTCTACCTCTTCTTGGTGACTCTCACAGTCTGTCCTCCTTAGCTTCTTTTCTTATGATGTGTAAATGACCATAGGATGGTTGTAGAGGGCCCTTTAAGGCAGCTTCTTAATTTTACTTAATTGTCAAAAAACAAAGCATCATTTCATAACTCATTCAAAACTGTTTCTGCCATAGAGGACATGATCTTTCCTAAGCACAGATCATCACCCATCTTTATCTGGAAGGCACAGGACACCTATCTCAGCAAAAGCAGTTAAGTAATTATGGCTCTTTTGCATAAATCATTAACACTGAATTTAACCTCACTTGCAAACATACAAACACCCATGTCCACTGCAGTAATTCTTGTGCCTCTACTTTTTAACCAGCTCTACCATAAAAGCCTATGATCGCTGTGCCTTGATTGCTCTGGGCTGTGATTTTACCATGGCTCCTTCAGGCTGTCCATCCTCCCTTCCTCTGTGTGTCTGGCCTCTGGCTTTGCCCAGGCAGGCATGACATGGAGGGCATGACCTCCCAAAGGCAAAGGTCACAAGCTCTTCTTTTCAGGAAAGCACAAACATATAGTCTGCCAAACTAGCTCATTAGTTATTCTGGATAAATCATTGGCAGTGGGTGTAACCTCTTCACTCTGAGGTAGTTTTGGTATGTCTATCATATTCTGCTAATGTTCGCAAGATGTAGACTCTGAAAACAATTGGAAAGCGGGGTGGTTTGATTAAGTTTGGCTCTCTTGGTCTATGTGTTTGCATGCTTTGCCCATCAGCAGTGGCAATATTAGGAGATGCAGTCTCTTTGGAGTAGGTGTGGCCTGTCTGAGGTAGTGTGTCATCCTGGAGGTGGGCTTTGAGTTGAGCACAATCTCTGCCCAGTGTGGAAAGAGAGCCTCCTCTTGGCTGCCTGTGGAATCCAGTCCCCTTCTGCTGTCTGTCTTTGTATCAAGATGTAGAACTCTTGAGTCTTCCCATACCGTGTCTGTCTTGAGACTGCCATGCCTCCCATTATGATGGCAGTGGACTGAATCTCTGAAAGTGTAAGCCAGCCCCAATTCAATGTTTTCTTTTGTAAGAGTTGCCTTGGTCACAGTGTCTCTTCACAGCAATGAAACCCTAACCGAGACAGTAAGATACCTGCAGGCAAGGTTTTCTGATGCATTCCTGGATACTTTTGATGTTAACACCGTGATTGCCAAATATGTTTCCCTTCTACCAGTGATGGTCAGCAGTGTACCATTTGCTGCAATGTGGAAGCTTCTCTTTCTCTCCTCCTCCCAGATACTATGGCTTTCTCTCTTCTAAGAGAGATTGTAGAATTATTTTTCCTTTTTGCTTGAACGGTTATTATCACAGAAATTATGTCTGACCTATTGCAAGTCCCTGAGAGAAGGATCTCTACAAATGGACATTTTGTTGTTTTGTATAGACTGTGCTTTTCAGTGTTGCAGGGTTCTGATGCTCAGCATGGTCTTCACGGTGGGATCAGCTGCTAGCAGAGAAAGTCACTGTATCAAGTGTGTTTCTGTCCCATAGACTAGTACAGGTGGCCTGCTTTTGAGCACTAGCAGGGAACATTTCCCATTAAACCATGGGTTGTCAAGTACGGTTGCCACATATACAGTTTGTGGCTCAATGAGTTATTTTTTGCCAAGTTTTGTAATTTAATTTACCAAATCTTATAAATTCGCCTTCCCTTATGTATGTGTATGTACAGCTGTATTCATTATTTCTAATTTTCATGTTGTTTAAAAATATACAGGTTTCAGTTGAATTGTATCCTAGGATTTCTTGGGAAGAGGCACCACGATTAAGGCACCTATTATAATTTTTCTCTCATTTGTAGTTTTGTATAATTTAACTGGGGCTGGCTTACAGTTTCAGAATTTCAGTCCAGTATCACCATGGCAAGAAAGATGGCAGCAGGTAAGAAGACATGGGGCCGAGAGACAGGAGCTGAGCGTTGTACATCTTGAATGAAAGAGAGACAGGAAACAGCTGTGTTTTCCTCATGCATCCATGAGGAGGGTGTCTTTCACACTGGGTGCAGTCCTGAGCATAGGGACCTCAATGCTTGCCTCTGACAGTGACTCACTTCCTTTAACAAGGGCACATGACTTAATAGTGCCACATCCCATGTACCAAGCATATCCAAGGCCCCACAGTTCTCTTCATATAACTCTTTTAACCCATCTCTCAGTTCCTCACTTACAAGAGTGGTTGAATGATAAGTGTGCTGCTTTAAAAATATCCTCTGTAATTGTTTTGCAATGTGTTCACATGGGATGCATCAGCTCATATTCATTTCATTAATAATGTATAGTAATTGGTGGGGAATATTGCTCCTTACTTTGTCCTTTTTTAGGTAACAGATCACTGATATCTTCACAGGCAGAGCCTACAGATTTGTCTTACAGATTTAAGTACCTTAAAATCTTCATGTTTATCATCAGTCAGTAGCAATAGACATTTAAACTTTTTTTTTTTTTTTGCTTTTTATTTAGGACAGAAATGTGCCAGGCATCCTGAAATCCTGTTTTCTGTTCACCTCTTTACCTTTTTTGTCCTAAGTTCAGCCTGGTGTCCTAGGTAAGAGTGGCCATGTCTAATTGTCAGCGTGTCATTGTATGTGTGATAATTGTCAGCGTGTCATTGTATGTGTGTCTTACAGCACTCCACCAGTTTGAGAGATAGATTGTAATCTACAAATAATGTGACAGTAAGGTCAATGCTGGATGATGGTAGTAACTTTCCCACTGCCTGCCTCCCTCCAGATGATGTCTAATTAATAAAATTGTACATTAATGTTTCTGAGCAATGATATTATATGCAGCAACATTTCCCCATTGATAGTACTGGAGATAGAACCCAGGTCCCTATACATGCTAGGCAAGGAAGCTAGCTACTACTGAGCTATATCCTTGGCCCTCCTTTTGTTTTTCCTTTGGAGACATGTCTCACTGAGTTGAAGAGATGATCTTTCAACCCATTCTATAGGCCACACAGCCTGTATTCAGTATCTAGTGAGTAAACCCAAGGCCATCACTAAAGATTACTTATCTTGGCTTTTTAATCAAAATCTCCAGACTTATATAAGCACATTCTATATTGCAATGAGTACCTTTCTTATATCCTTCTGTCTATCTCTTTAAAAGGAAACAGTGGTGGTAAGCGTAGTATCCATCAGGCCTCAAGAGTGGGACAAAGATGAGTAGTGACAAAGCTGGGACTCATTCCCATCCAGACATGACATCTGTTTCTAGGACACCATGACCCTAAGAGCTTCACACTGGTGTTCTTCAAGGGTCTTAGAGGAAGAAAAAAGAAAAGGAAACCTGCAGTTTATTATGTGTTCCTGATCGTATAGTGATAGTTGAGATCGTACACAATGGTAAAACCACAGCTCCCCAATGTAAGTCGTTGAAGATGGGCTTGGGTACCAGGAAACGTCTGGTGCACTGTGAGACTCTGCACAGGAGTTCTGAGTGTGTCTGTTCTGCTGTCTGCAGGATGGAAGGGAACACTGTACCTGCACTGTGTGTTGGGGACAGACCTGGGGCAGCACTGCTTTAGATCCAAATAAGGGCTTTATATGACTACTGCTTACATCGAAGTAAACCTGATTAGAGTCCTTGTGGAAGCAATGCGGACGTGATGGCATGTGCCCTGATTGGTTACTCCATATCACCTGTAAGACAGCATCTGTGCCCATGATTTCCCTGTTACCTGTGCTTTGGAACCTGGTGACATTTCTCTTCAGAAGTGTGGACAAGGTGTGCATTCTGATCCTTATGAACTCTTTTTTCTGTTTAACAGATCTTTTTTCTTCCTTTAATGTATTTATTTACTCATTTTACATCCCAATCCCAGGCCCCTAACCCCATTCTCCCCTCACTTAGCCCCACCCTCATTTCGTTTCCCCTGTATTTTGATGAGGAACTCCTATTACCAACCCATTCTGGTCCATCAAGTCACTGTAGGACTAGGCACACCCTCTCCCACTGGAGGTCAGAAAAGGCAGCCCAGTTAGGGGAACAGCATCTACAGGCAGGCAACAGAGTCAGGGACAGCCTCCACTCCAGTTGTTGGGGGACTTTTATGAAGACAAGCTGTACATCTGTTATATATGTTCAAGAGGCCTAGGTCCAGTGTGTGTGTGCTCTTTGGTTGGTACTTCAGTCTCTGGGAGCCCTCAAGTGTCCACGTTAGTTGACTCTGTTGGTCTTCTTTTTGAGTCCTTATCCCCATTTAGGTCGCTCAATCCTTCTTTCATTTCTTTGCCAAGACTCCCCCCTCTAGCTCCCTCTAATGTTTGCCTGTGGGTCTCTGCATCTCTTTCCATTGCCTGCTGGGTGGAGCCTCTCAGAGGACAGTTATGGTAGGCTCTTGTCTGCAAGCATCACAGAGTATCGTAACAGTGTCCGGGACTGATTCTTGCCCTTGGGATGGGTCTCACGTTTGGTCCGTCATTGGTTGGCCATTCCGTTAGTCTCTGCTGCATCTATGTCCTTGCACTTTTTGTAAGCAAAACAAATTTTTGGTCAAAGGTTTTATGGGTGGGTTGGTGTCCTTATCCCTCCACTGGGAGTCCTGCCTGGCTGTAGGAGGTGGCCACTTCAGTCTCCACATCACAGAATGCTAGAAGTCTCAGCTAGCCTTACCCTCCTAGATACTTGGGGCCTCTCCCATCCCACGTCTCTGTCCTGTTATAGAGATTCCCTCCCCCCACTTCCTGTCATTCTCCAGGCACTCTTTCCCCATCTCTGTTGAGAAGTCAGGTGTAATTCTGACAAGTCTACTCACATATGTAACTTGACCTTTTCCCTGGCAGCTTTTAATATTCTTTCTCTGGTCTATATATTTGGTGTTTTGATTATTATGTGGTTGAAAGATTTCCTTTTCTGGTCCAATCTATTTAGTGTTCTATAAGGCCATTTTCTCACTAAGGGGTTTATCAACTTGTTTTTTTCAAATTGTTATTTTCACATTGTAGGAGTTCGTTTAGTGACAAGAGGTTAGCGGAGTACCCTCAGCAGAGCTCTCTTGATGGATCCTTTCAAAGTGTGGTGCTTAATGGCTGCCAAACACGCCTTGCTCCCATCTGTGCTCTTCACCAGAGTAGGATTTTGCCACTCTCCTGGAGGAGGTTCTCAGGCCCTCAGTCCCCTTTCTTACATCCCCGGGCTTCTTTCTGGCTTCTCTGATATCATGACTTCCAACAAGTTTATTAACTTGGAGGAACATTGATTTTGCCCTATATTTTTAAAAAGCACCCATAGCATTTACCTCTGAAGTTCTCCAAACACCTACAACAGCTTATTATGTCTTCAGCCACACATCTATTCGATTGTTAAGCACAGAGTATGTTTTGAACTGTCCCAGACCTGTGATGCCCAGTATGGTCTTTGTTGGAGGAATCAGTTGCTACTGGGGAGGCCACCGGCTGAGGTGTATTCTTCCTTCTTCATAGAGTGAAGGAGAAGCTGGCCTTAAACTGTGAATGCGAGCTTTCCTTCCTGATCTGTGAGCTCTCGTGTTTGCTGTTTCTTCCTGCTCTTACACCATTCACTCGGTGGCACACCATGCTTTTTAGAAATCTGTGCTTGTTGATACGCGTTTGTGGATAGGTGATGCTCTAGCATACGATCACCATGGTGCATTTTAATATTGTTTTTGAAAAAATGGTGAAGAAAAGGAAGAAATGAAACCTTTGTTTTTGCTGTTTTCATGCCCTGTTCTGTTGACGAAACCTCTGGGAAGCTTCGCGTTTATCAGTTTGAGGGGGATTGCTATAAATAATACGTACAGTAATAGAAATCTGTGGATCATCGGCCTAGTCAGTCCACAAGGCAAAGGGAGCAGAGCCGTTGAACAGGTGAATAAACCACACAGGGGCCTGCAGTCAGGAGGCAGGGCAACTTTACTTAGGGTGCTTGAAGGCTTACAGAGTTTGGGGGGGCTGAGGGTAGGGACATCCGGGATGGGCAAAGGTCATTGGCTGGGGACTTGGGATGCCTGGAATGCCTCATTAGCCTGGGGAAGCATTTCAGGAATCTCAGGTGTTGGCTGAACAGGTTTTGTAAGGAGAAAGGAAATTGATCCTATAAACTAATTGAGCATATGTGACATTCCTCAGGTAGAGGCCAGTGTTGGGGCTTAGGTCAGAGAAGGAGAAAATTCTGCTAACCAAGGGCATCCTATATGACACGCCAAGCCCCAGAAGTCTATCTGGTCAACTGTAGACTGAACTAAATGAGCAGAGTTTTCCCACATAAATTCTTACAACAGTTTCATTAAAGTAAAAACTAACATTGGTTTGGACGTGAGCTACTTCATCTCATACTTTCCGTTAAATGATAGCTGGTTTTTTCTTTCTTTTTTTTTCTTTCTTTTTTTTTTTTTGTTTATTTGTTTTTTTGACCTTTCAGTAGTAATCTTATGTTCTCTTTTCAAATAGAACTTTGATTTTGTGTTTGATAATCTCATCCATGCATACAATTTATTTGGATAAAATCCACCCCTCCCCCACTTCATCCTCTCCAAATTTTCATACTCTAGCACTACCAATGTGTTATTTTAGGTGTGCCTTGTCTTTTGTACCAACCAATATTGAGATTTAATTTCAGACTAGAGTAACCATCCTTGCCCTTTAAACTTGAAAGCATTTCCTAATCCTGCCATGTTCTCAACAGCACAGAGCCTCAGGAGCAGAGTGGCTGGGGCTAGGTACACACACAGCACATTTTAGTGCTTTTGGCTAATTGCTTTCCAAACTTGGAATAACTCAGCATTTGGTCACTGTGTGAGAGTTTTCCATTTCCCCTGCTTCTCTGCATGTTGTCCAACTTAAATTGTTGTGAACTGTGTCGATGAAACATTCTGTGTCGATGCCTCCGTGTTCACTAGCAGTTTCGGTAGGTGGTTGGGGCACTTGTGTATTTCCTCCTTGATGAATTGCACATTGACATCCTTTTACCAACCTCTCCAGTTGCTGCCAGCCTCTAGAGCTCAGGAACATGAACAGTCAGTCCTCCAAATACGTGCTGCACCTTTTTCTCAGCTGCTTATCTTTCAATCTTTGTTCATGTTTATGAGTAAGGAGTTTTGCCTTCCTGTATGTAGACCACGTGCATGGAATACACACAGAAACCAGAAGAAGGCTTGGGATACCCTGGAACTGGAGTTGCAGATGGCTGTGAGCCTTGATGTGGGAGCTGTGGTTTGAACCTGGGTCCCATGGAAAGGAAGCCATATCACCTAACCCCTGGGCTACTACCCCTCTGGCTGCCTGACTGTTCATCTTCTAATTGAGATGGTTTTTATTATGGATCATCCAAATTGGTTAACTTTTCTCTTTGTTTTCAATGTTAACTTTATCTTTAAGAGCTTCTGGATTTCAGTAAATATTGCTATTTTCAAACCCAAAATATCAGAGCCTGTTTCCAAACCTAAAACACCAGCTCATTTGTGAGTGTCTCCAATTGCTCTATGGCTGACAACATGTTTCTGAGAACTTGACCCCAGGCAGTGTAGGTGTCTGAATTTCTCTGTGGCTGCCTGAGGACTGCAGGTCCCTACCATCACTTGAGGACCTCGCACTTCCTTGGTGGACTGGTAGAATGCCTCTTTGTCAGGCCTTAATTTTCAGGTTATGTCTGCTTCCAACCTCTCAGTTTGGCCATACTCACATGCAGCACCGTATTATAATGGATTGCTTCTCTGGTAGGTTTAGTATCTTTAGTAGTGTGAGTCCCATGACTACTGATTTCCAAATTGTGTTGGTGAGTCCCATGATACAGTCTCCCTTACAACTTAAAATGGTTTTGTCGAGCTGGGAGCAGTTGCTGCTTCTGCAGAGGACCAGGTTGGTTCCCAGCCCACATTCAGGCTCCTCACATCCAACCCTAACTTCAGCTCCAGGATTCCAGCACCCAATTCTGGTCACTGTGGGTACCTTCACACACCTGTGCACACACCCACAGAGACACACATATACTCATCATTAAAATAAACCCTTGGAAAGTGTGTTGCTGAGGTCCATAAATGAAAACAAACAGTAGGGCAGTGTGTATATTACATAAAATGCTTTCATTAACTGAAAAGCACTGGTTTGTGTTGGTGTTGTGTCCTTGTCAGGAATATGCATTCTACTTAACACATTGAGATTTCATTTCATGCCAGTCATAAAATTTTGTCCTTACAATTGTATGTTGTAGACAAGTTTTATCTTTATCATTAAAATGTATTTCTAGGCTTTTGGTATTTAAAGTTGTGGGTTACAGGTTAGTTTATTTTGTTTTTGAAGTGGTTATTGGTCGTTGAAATATACCTTTGTGTTTTTACATTCCATCTATACATGTAGTTAATTTCATTTATTAGTGTATAAGATTTATTGGGTACACATAAGATGCCAAAGGCCCTGCCATTATGATTCCAACTATTATGGACTATGTGCTCCTGTCCTGCTTGGTTGTATCATCCTGACTGACCCCTCAGTCTGAGAAAGGGAACACCACTGAGAAACTACGTCCCTAAGACTGGCAGGCAAGCCTGGGCCGCACATTCCTCATTAGTGCTCAGGCAGGGCCCAGGACACGGGACACAGGGCCAACCCTGCGCAGCTTGTTCTGGGTTGTATTAGGAAGCAGGCTGAGCAAGCCATGAGGATAAGGCCAGTTAACAGCATCCCCCTTGGCTTCTGCTTCAGTTCCTGCCTCCAGGTTTCTGCCTGGATGTCCTGCCCTGCTGTCCTTCACAGAGATAGGGTTCCCTGAGAGCTGTAAGCTGAAATAAACCCTTTCCTTCCCGAGATGCGTTTCCCATGGTCTTTATCACAGCAACAGAAACTCCGACTAAGACAGCCTTACTGACTTGGAATGAGCTGCTCCTTTAAGTTGTATAATTTAGGATTCAAGTGAGTTCAGGTCTGACCCCCTGTTACTCTCTCTGGAGAGGTTTTATAACAGCAGACCTGTGGGTTTCAATCCTTGTTCTGGCTTATTCTGCATTTTAAAATACTTCGATTATCTTTAAAACAATAACAGAATAGAATATAATGGAACAGAATAGAATATAAAGATGCATGCTTGGACTCATTTGTGTAAAATGCATAGCACTTTACCAAGTAAAATACATGCATTCATTAAAAACAGTTTTTAAAATTATCAGAATCAAAACTATGCTTTACATTAAAATGATTGGGATAACAACAAACTTTCCTTAACTTCATGATCATGAATAAGACCTGGGCTGGAGATACACTCAGTGGTTGACAATGTCACTTGCCTCTCAGAGGAACCCAGATTCAATTCCCAGCAACCACATCTCAGCTCATAAGGTAACTCTAAGCCCACAGACTTCTTCTGATCTCCATAGGCATTATATGCATGTAGTACACATACATGCATGGAGGCAAAGCACACATACACATAAATAATAAATAAAATGCACAAAATAATCTGTGATATATTCAACTTTAAAAAAATTTAATGGGGGTTGGGGATTTAGCTCAGTGGTAGAGCGGTTGCCTAGGAAGCCCAAGGCCCTGGGTTCGGTCTTCAGCTCTGAAAACAAATTTTTTAATGAGCTTTATTATTTAAAAAACCTTGTAAACATGCCAAAAACAGTGGTGCAATGCCTTTCATCGCAGCACTCCTGAGGATGAGGTTGGTGGATCTCTAAGTTCAACATTAGCCTGGTCCACAGAGGATCCAGGATAGACACGTCCACGCACAGAAACACTGTCCCAAACAAGCAATAAACAAACAAACATAGAAACAAACAAACCCTTTCATCTCCTCATCCCCAAAAAACAAAAACAAAAACATTGCAGATAAATCAAAACATCAGAGACCATAATTAACCAGAAGAAAGGCCACACAGCTCAAGAAACTTCTGCCTAGTTAGAGCAACTCTTTTGAACACATGCTGTGCTGAAAGTCAAAGGCTTTATTATATGTAGTTGGGTATTTTTTTTCACATTCTAGTATATTAGGGGAATGAGAGATTTTTCAACCAATTCGTGGGCAATGGGGACAGTGTTATTTCTGAAGATTAGAGACTGTAGTGTCAGGACTTTCAAATTCAAGTGTTGCTCTCTTGTCCTGGCAAGATCGGGCAGGATATGGGAGTGGTTACAAAAATGCAAGCAGAAACTACAAGATCTCCAAGATGCCATCCACAGCACCAGGAAGAGGATACTAAAAGGAAAAGTAAAAATACCTTCAGAGTGCATATGAAGACCAGACCATCATGCAGGCCTGGTGGGAAATTAAAATGATACAGCCCTGTGTAGAGCTGTCTGACGTCTTAGCAGTGAACACTAGAATTTCCTCATGAGCTAGCAGCCCTAGTTGCAGGACTTCAGATCACTTCCTAAGAAGAACCTGCATGTGGCAGTGATGACAGCACTATTCAAAGTAGCCACAAAGTGGAAGCAATCCTACGGATGCTGCAAAACCATGAGAGACAGAGCCATAGCTCTGTGAAGTTCCCTGGGTTGAAAGACCCCCAGACTTAGGAAGACTCTCGCTCCAGTCATGGGTTGAGGTACCCCCAGGAAACACGAGAAGCCGGTCTTGATGTAATCAACAAGAGGCAGTTTTATTTACGAGATCTCGGGCTGACACGTATCTCATACAGGAGATTGAGTCCAGCCCCGAGCCTCTCTAGGCAGGAGCTTATATAGGGAAAACCAGGGGTTTCGTGTGAATACACATAATTGGCTAATACAAAGGGTGCACAGTTACTTTTGGCATGGAGTTACATCAACAAAGCATACATGTAATCTAGCATCTCAGCAATGTGGGCAGGGCAACTCGTCTCACTGCAGCAGGGGGATGACCCATCCTCAGGGAGTGAAGGAAGGGGAGAGGGTGGCTCCAGATGGCCAGTGTCCTTGGGAGTTGATAGTCGGGCCAGTGAGCCCTATCTCAAATTCTCTCGGGCATGTCTGGACTTTGTTCATGACTAACTTTTAGAAATTTTAACCCTTCAGGGTCACTAAGGGGCATCACAACAGAGCTCTCTGCTTCTCCATAGAATATGTCTGCCTGTGACTTCGGGTGCATCAGAGGGGATGTTGTAAGGGGTAGATGGTCACCTTCCTTCAAGTCCCTGGAGTGGTTCATGGACGTGGTTGTCAGTCTCATGTCAGCAAGTCAGAAGATAGAGTGTCTGGAAATGGAACAAGAACTGCACTGCCCATGGTCAGAGACAGCAGGATGGCTCATCTGGCCGACATGAGTCTGTGTCTCAGGAGGAGGGGCAGGTTCAGGAAGTTCCCCTGAGCCTTGGAAGCAGAAGCAGCAAATCGCAGAGTCAATGTGGTCACCTTAAAAAAAAAGTCCAGATTTTGCTTTGAGACAAATTCTAGAAATGTAGCCTTCTTGAAACTTGCTTCCTTTGGTAAAAACATTTGGACTCCTTAGAGTCAAGTATATTTCCTCATAACTACTTCTAAGCTCACATTGTGTGATTCTGCCCAAGAAAAGACTCACAAGCTCTTCTGTCCAAGAAAACAAACAAGCATGTTTCTCAATAATGCTTGTTCAATTATTACTGTTCTCCCAGGTAAATCATTGCCTGGAACTGCTGTGCGAGTACACGTCCTCTTGAGGGGCAGAATTCTCTCTGGCTCTCACTTCTGCTGTGTTAGGAGAGCACAGTCTCAGCAGCTGTCTTGCCTTGGGCTGAACTTCTCCCATGGTGCCTGCAGATTTTCCAGCCTCTCTTCCTCTCTGTCTGTGCCTGCTGCTGGTCTCTGGCTTTGGGCGTGCAGGCAAGCTGCTGGTGGTGCCCATGGATGGCAGCCACTGGTTCACCATGCAGATGGTTGTGGAGAAACTCATTCACAGAGGACATGAGGTGGTTGTAGTCATCCCAGAGGTGAGTTGGCAGCTGGGATGATCCCTGAATTTTACAGTGAAGACATTCTCAATTTCTCACACTCTGGATGATCTGAACCATGAGTTCAAGATTTTTGCTCAGACTCAATGGAAAACTCCAGAACAAAGTATCCGTTCTTTAATGACAGGCTCAGCCAAAGGTTTCTTTGAACTAATATTTTCACACTGTCGGACTTTATTTAACGATAAGAAGTTAGTGGAGTACTTGAAGCAGACTTCATTTGATGCTGTGTTTCTGGATCCTTTTAACGTGTGTGGCTTAACTGTTGCCAAATATCTGTCGCTTCCATCAGTCATCTTAGCAAAAGGTATATTTTGCCACTATCTTGAAGAGGGTGCCCAGTGCCCGAGTCTTCCTTCTTATGTTCCTAGACTTTTCTCAAAATCCGCAGACACCATGACATTCAAAAAGAGAGTGTGGAACCATCTTATCTATTTTGAAGAACGTGCATTTTGCTCCTATTATTTCAAAACTGCTGTAGAAATTGCCTCTGAGGTTCTGCAGACCCCAGTGACTCTGACAGACCTCTACAGCCCAGTGTCCATTTGGTTGTTACGCACTGACTTTGTGTTAGAGTTCCCCAGACCTGTGATGCCCAACATGGTCTTTGTTGGTGGGATCAACTGCCTCCAGAGGAAGCCACTGTCCAAGGTATGTTATTTATTCTTTAGCACATGAATAGAGCTGGAGCTTTGGACAATATGAAAAGAAATTCTTCCCTGAGCTGTGATATTACTGCATATGGAATTTCTTTTGGGTCTGAGAATTGTTTTGTGCCAATTTACTAATTTGGACTAAAATCTATTTATGTGCCTTATTGATATGGATGTGTACACCTGTGGTATAATTTGTATATTAATTCCAAGATAAAATCTAATTTTAAGGGTATACATATACCTTGGTGTGTGTGTGTGTGTGTGTGTGTGTGTGTGTGTGTGTGTGTGTATGTTTGTAGGTTATGAAATTAGAAAGGGAGAGGACAAAGAAAACTTTAATGATAGCCATGTTACACCAAAGCAGAAGGAGGAATACCCAGGGGCAGAAAGAGAACACATGGAGTAAGGCTGGGCATCAGGGGAGTAGAGTGACCAGAGAAAAGCACTGCACATCTGAAAAGTGCTATAATGCCAGATAATTTGTATTCTATCCTAGAAAAGTAAATTAAAAAGACAAGAACAACAGCAATAACAACACCAAATCCCCTTCAGGGTGCATTATAATGTTTTGTAAACATTGAAAAACCGTGTCAAGCAAGCCGCGTGCAGCTCTCTCTCATTGCTTGTAGGTTGTTCTCTAAGGGAATGTGGGTGCCGTTTGCCCAGATTCTGAAAGTTGTTGATATGATACATAGACTGGAATGTATGCGTACTTGTATTTTTGAGGAAACACAATAAGATAAACAGAAACCATTATATCAAAGTTGGACAGGTCAACAGAGAAATAAAAGTGCCCCAAGACAAGGCACAAGACTCGTACTGTACTCATACACAAGAACATGGAGCAGCTTGTTGACACATTGAGGCGTTTTATAAAATGCTAAACTGAAACTATAGTTCATCTGCCAAGACCTGCTGCAAACCCTTTTGGCCCTGTGTTTACTGTCTGAATATTTGTCAGTTCATATGTGCTTTGCTGACCTGATTTAGAGGGCTTTGTTCTCCTGGTGCCCTCTGTCCCTTCCTTCTCCCCAGTTCTTTTTGTGTCCTCATTGGAGGTCCCTGAGCTCTGAGTGGAGGATATTAATGGAGACATCTCCTTTCCAGCAGTGTGTTCCAGGGTCTGGCTCTCTGAAGCGTCTTGCTGTGGGTCTCTGTGTTAGTTCCCATCTGCTGTAAGAGGAAGCAGCTATGATGATGGCTGAATAAGACACCGACTAAGAGTACCGCAGGATTCCATTGGGAGTCATTTCATTGGTACCTCCATTATAAACAGTCCAGAAGTATTTGTTTTTATCTTACCTCTTGAGGCTATCTAGACCCAAGCAGTGTCAGTTATGAGTTCCATCTCATGGAGTGGGCCTAAGTCGAATCAGACATTGGTTGGTTAATCTCACAAGGTTTGTACCTCCATTGTTCTAGCATATTTTACAGTCGAGACAGATATCAGGTCAATATTTTGTGGTTGGGTTGATGTTTACTTTCCTTTTGCTTGACTACAGCATTCCTTCCCTGTCATAGACCTAGATCAAAGGGTGAAGGTCTATGTAGGCAGCAGCTCAACCTCCCCGTGTTTCGTGAGTTGTGTGTGTTGTCTTCAACACTGGGACCTTGCTGTCAGTGTGTAGAGAGCAACCTATTGTCATGACAACAGCCTGCATTGTTTGGGGATTTCCATGAGATCCTTTTGGCTAACTACTGAGTTGGATGGAATCCAGTCTCAGCACTTACATGTTCGTTTGGTGATGAGATATGGCTGGCAGTGTTTTCATCTCCTTTAATATAGGGAAACTGCATTAGGATTATCTTCCTATAGAATAGGAAGTTTCCATTGCACTAGGGTATCTCGCTTCAGGTAGCTGGTGTAGTCAGTCCCTATGCTGCTCTTGTCCCTCCCTGAACCCCAACCTTGTGGCCACTTACTGCCTGTAGCCCAGACCTTGCACCTGGCCACAGCATGGAATAAATGAACGCCTGAAAGGGCAGCTCCATGCAGACAAGGTCAGTATTGGAAAGTGATTTTACCCTCATATGTGGACTACACTTCCTACGGTGCATTTTGCCATGCGGGGATTTCTGGGTAGTTATATTGCTGAAGATCTTGTGAGTCCTGCATAGAGTCTGCCCTTTTTCCAGTCAGCTATGCTAATTCTACACATCTATGAGCATGGGAGACTCTTCTATCTTCTGATAGCTTCTTCCATTTCTTTCTTCAAAGACTTGAAGTTTTCATCATACAAGGCTTTCACTTGCTTGATTAGTTAGGTCTGTTAGAGGTGCCCCTTTTAGAATTCCCTCTATTAGAGATAACAAGATATTTTATAGTGTTTGAGCCTATTGGGAAAGGTGGAATTTCCCTGATTATTTTTCTAGTCTATTTGGTATTTGTATATAGGAGTATATACTGATTTTCTGAGTTAATTCTCTATCCAGCTACTTTACTGAAAGTGTTCATCAGCTGTTGGAGTTCCCTCAGGACATTTTTAGGGACACATATATACACTATCATATTATCTGCAAATAAAGGTAATTTGACTTCTTCCTTTTCAATTTGTATCTCTCTGATCTCTGTCAGTTGCCTTATTGCTCTAGCTAAGACTTCAAGTACTGTATTGAGTGGGTGTTGAAAGAATGGATCACCTTAATGAAGTCATAAAGATAAATGATGTTCTTTTCAAAGGATTTTCCTTTCCAATACATTGGAGACACAAACCAAAATTTAACAGACTTGGCACCCTCCGTTAGTGACCACATTAAAATCTTTTCACTCAATGACCTTATTTTGTAAGTGATAATTTGTGGTATTTACTAGTTTTCTATCTTTTGATTTTGTGAAGAAGTCTGTGCTCACTGTTCATTCATATTTTCTTTACATTGACATGTTTCTCTATTATGTTCTGATGTTTCATGAGACACGCGGTAGGGCTGTTGGCTATTACATCTGGGTATGTGCCACACTCATGCACAGCCCACACACTTAGTTACACACATATACACAAACCACCACCATCACCATCACCCTCATGACCAGTATAACCCTTGATCTCACATGCTGTGCTCAGCCACACACAATCACATATCTGTGCATATGGGCATGTTCTTGATAATGAGCTTGTATCCAGTACAACCATAGATCTAAACAAACAAACAAAACCCCTGGGAACATGTATGTATCTATCCTATTATATCCATGTGGCAGCCATGTTTTATATATAGTATTTGTGCTGCTGGGGAGCAGAACTTATGGGTGGAGTTATATCTGTGTGTTGAGAAGGAAACTATGTAAATGTATGTTCCTAGGCATGTATTTGTATTCAATGTGCTACATCGTACTGAGGGGATTTGATGATTATCTTGTAACACAACACCCATGAATCTCTCTGAGGAGTTCTTTACAGAAGTGTAATCACACAGCAATGGTGACTCCAAGGAGTTGCCATACGCACAAGAGCATCAGAGTTGGTTTGACTCTGCACTAGCTCTTCCCTTCACAATGTGTCCTTTGGTGTGGCGCATGCTTTTCTGTAAACTTCTCTAGTATTCATTCCTCCTTTCTGATGACTAAATGTGAAGTCTCACCGTTTTCTATTCCTAGACCCTGTTGTGATGTTCAGCCAAGCAAGCAAATTATAAATGCAGAGACTCTTAGTGGAGTTCATAATTTTTTGACTTCTCAAAATCCACTTACATCATTTTGTAACTGTGTTTGAAAACTGGCCTTGCCATCGAGGGCATGATCTTCCAAAGCCAAAGGCCACAAGCTTTTCTTTTCTGGAGAATAGAGAAATATGAAGTCTGCAAAAACAGTTCATAAGTTATCCTTCTGGATAAATCATTACTCACTAGTGTAACCAGCTATGAAGATGTAAATGCATGTCTTCACTGAGGTAGGCTTGGTACCTGTATCTTCCTACTAGAGAAGTAAAATCTAACTGGCTAAATTTCTCTGAGGTTCCTGTAGTTTTTTTAGCATTGCTTCCTCTGTGTGTGTCTGCTGCTGATCTCTGGCTTTGCCCAGGAAGCCTGTTTTGTGGTGCCTGTGGATAGGAGCCACAAGTGTACCATGAAATCTCTTTTGGGTAAACTGGCCCACAGAGGCCATGAGTTAGTGGTGACAGTTCCAGAAGCGGGTTGGGAATAGGGAAGTCCACTGAATTCTTCGGGTAAGACTCTTTCTGATTCTCACATGCTGGTGGATTAGGGGTTTTGCTGAACCTCAATGGAAAAGTCAAGGGATAAGTATGCTTTTTTCTAACAGTGACCTCAGTTGAAGGCTCTAATAACATCATCTTTTGCTGTGTAGGGGTCTGTTTAGCAAAAAGCAATTAGTAATTTTCCTCAGTGGAGTTTTCTGATATATTCCTGGACCCTTTAGATTTGTGCAACTTGGTGATTGCCAAATATCTTTCCCATCTACCTGTTGAGGGGGCCTATTCTTTCCAGTTTGTCTTCACTCAGAAACTAGGCCATAAGCCTTTGCCACAGCAGCAGACCCCAAAGTTCAGGAACAAGACAATAAAACCCCCCACTGGAGGAACAACCTAAAGATAGCCACCCAAATAGGAGACATCTTATCTCAGGATAGGCCATCTGTGCTGGGCAGGCCATGCTGTGGTTAATCATTCAGGGTATAGGAATGCAGCCCATCCTGGGGCACCCACCAATGAGGATTTAGAGTACCTAACCCTAAGAATATAATAGTAAGTTGTTTACCTACCCTAAGTCTAAGTCACTTTGCTTCTGTAGCTGACCTGCTTGTCTGAATTGTTCTGAGGCTAGAAGCTGCAGTCTCTGGCATTTAACACCTCATATTAGAACAGCAGGAGACTAAGTAAGTAGCCTTTGTTCTATCTCTGCAGGAACTGCTGGGCTCTAGGTTGAATTCCTGGAAGAAAAAGGGGAGGGAAGCCTGTCTTTCTTCATTGTCCTCAGCACTTGTATGTCTTTCAGAGTGCATGATCACATGGTAAAAAGTTCATCACAAGTTGGCACATAAATTCAGGTCATAAATTAAATCAAAGGTTTATAACAGAGGGTATCTACATGAGTGTCCACTAACTAATTATCTGGGTAAACATTCATCATTTGTTACTAACTCTACAGGTTCATGGAGAGTTTAAGACCATAACAACATTGTCTTTGAAGTTTTGTAAAGATAAACCCAGTCCATATCTTATCATCTGTCTGTACACTATAGGGTTATTGGTCACATGTCTGCTCTGCCACAGGGTTTGGCCATTCGGGGAGGCTAGACTTGGGGAGACAGGATGCAGGTGTCCAAGGACACTGCTCCAGGGGTGGGGAAGCACAGTCTTAGGCGCGGGACATCCTGAACTGTCTCGGGGGTAGAGGCTGGGGCCATCTGGTTTGCAGGCTCACGGATACCCAGGCACAGCTGGATGATGTGGAAGAGCTGAGAATGGAGAGGGGGCTGGATTTAGCCTGGGGTGGAGGGGGAAAAGAGGGGAGCTCTTTCTGGTCTCAGGGGAAGAGTCCTTGACTTGATGATGGCAGGCTTGAATTTGGCTTTGTTGTGGCTTGGAGTGCAGAGAGACCTTCTATGGGAGACTAGAAGGTAGTTCTGTAGGCAGAGGCCTCCTCCATGGCTCCCCATGGTGGATTCCAATGAAAAGAGGCAGTCCATGGTTTTAAGACATTGTCATGGTGGAATGTGGATGTGTAGAACCATACCCCACTTCTCAGGATGGGCCTAATGTTAAATATCTTTGCAGAGAGGAGTGTCTAGGAAGGAAAGCTCATTGACTAAGCCTTCCGGCCCTCTAGGTACCTCATTAAAATGGAGATCTGTCTTGAGCCTATATGACCACAGGTCATGTCCTCTACATGTCAAGGGGCTTTGAGCATTGTTGTTACATGACTGAGGGCCACAAAACTATGGGGGGCTGTAGCTAGGGACAGGAGCCTGGTGCCCAGGAACAGGGAAAGCACCTATCATCTTTTCAGGGTGTCTGGGGTTTCAAGCCTTAGTTCAACTGGGTACCAGGCTGCCTTTCACAGTCCAACAGTGCACCTATAGTAAATTCTTAGCTGTTTTTTTTTTTTAATCCATTGATCAATGCTTTTACAATCTCTTGGAATGTGCTCTAGTTTTTAGGTGCCTGGTTGTTATCTTAATAGCAATTAACTCATGACACTTGAAAACTGGCAGGGTTTTCATCATAGTTTTGACATTGGAAAAAATTTAATACAGAGCCCTATTATAAATGATTCTCGAGTGTCTTTGCCTGGGTCACCATTTTGAAGCGGTGGTGACCCCTGCATGCTGGTTGTTTGTTCAGAATAAATGTTCTTTGTTCTTTCATACTATTTGAGTCTGGGGTCTTCCTTCAGTGGTTCTCTAACTGTAACACTGTAATGGTCATCAGAGTAATATTTGTTCTAATGTTGAAGGAAGCTTTTTCTGGTGCTGGATTTTTCAATCTTAATAAATCCATATAAAAGAGACAATTCAGATATATTAATTATCATGCATATATTGGGAAGATCTAGGGCTATGCTAACTTTGTTCTTAGCTATAAGGCCCTTTATTCCTTGCTGTTTCTCTTGGCCATGAGGTTCATAGCAGCTTCCTCCTCCTTTGCCTTTTTCTTCTCTCTCTCCACCCCTACCCAGAACTCCTTTTCAAGCCTCCAAACCCACCTGGAATGCCTCATTAGCATGGGGAAGCCTTCAGAATCTCAGGTGCTAACTGACCAAATTTTGTCAGGAGAAAGAGAATTGCTTCTATAATCTAATTGGAGCTGCATGACATTCCTCAGGTTGAGGTGAGGGTTGGGGCTTAGAATTCCCTGGACAAGGTCAGAGAATGAGAAATTCTGCTAATGAAGGGAGTTCTTTATTATACAATGAGCCCCAGAAGGCCATTCAGTCAGTTGTAGCCTTTGACCTTAATTGGCAGAATTTTCCCACATAAATTCTTACAACAGTTTCATTAAAGTAAAAACTAACGGGCATAGGGTTCTTCATCTGCATTATTTGTTCATTGCGTTTTCATAATTTAAGTCTATTCCCATGGACTCTGAGGGTCAGTTAGGAGGCCTGGGGTCCCCTCGGTGTGTAAGATGATTAAGTTAGGTTTGAAAGATTCAGTAGAGTGACTTGGGGGTATGTTTGAAGGTAATTAAATACACAGTTTTAGAACATGGCTTTTGGAACCATCCAGTACTGACTCCCCACATCACCTCTCTCTGAAACTTGCCCATCTGTAAGAAGCTTCCAGCACATACAGCTAATATCCAGATGAAATTCTATCACATGTAAAAACTGTCTGCCAGGAAGCAACGAATACCCAGTATCCCTGGTGGGGTGGACAGTGTGCATTGTCTGACACAGCTGCTCCGCACCTCCACAGTATTAACGGGAATAGCCACACCTCCAGGCCTCTTCAGAATGGCCTGAGCAGATGTCACATTTCTAGTGGTGGAAGCAACCCACCAACGATTGTCTTCAGATGGGTGAAGAACTGGCGAATTTCGTAGAACAACACAGAACATGCTCTCAATGTTGTCCTATGCACTTGCCTGTAGGACAGCAAAATCAGGATACCTATTTTACATATAATGAAATTGAATAAATTATCCACGATTACAGTTCATTGTTGTGTAGTTTGAAGTTGCTGCCTGAGGTTACATCTTTTTCTTGTTTGTGTTGCCCATGGTTACATTGGACCAATCGGCTATTTCATGGTTAAAAACAATCTATCTATCTATCTATCTATCTATCTATCTATCTATCTATCTGGATTATTGTTCTGTTTCTGTGAACAAAGCTATTGATACATTTATAGACAACACATTGAATCTGTAAATTAGTTGGGTATTGTTGACAGTACGACAACATCAATCCATTTAACCAGGAGCACAGGCTATCTCTTTTTGTTTCTGTTTTTATATCCTCTTCAAGGTATTTTTCCCCCTTCAGTGCTTTCAATGTGTAGAACTTCCTTCTCTTTGGGTGCATTTATTCCTAAGTATCTTGGGGGGGGGGTAATTACTCTAAATGGAATTTCTCTGAATTATTGGTTTGTGTAGTTTGTAGTTAGTGTGAAGGCCACTACACTGAAGGATATTTAGTGGACAGTGTCTTCATTTATTTTGATTCTACCATGTTTTCCCTTTTTTGGTAGAGTCTGTGGGGAGTTTTATATTATGAAATCAGCAAAGCACTGACAATTTCACTTCTGCTTCTGTGTGGATGCTGCATTTATTTCTCTTGCCTAATATATTTGGCAATAATTTCTAATATATTGGCCAGAAATGGGAGGAGTGAACATTCCTATGTTTTCAGATCTTAGGGAGGAAAATTCATGATTTGTGATATGGATACTATCTTGTTTAGGTTTCTAGTGCTGTGATAAAATACCATGACCAGAAGCAGCTTGAGGAGGAAAGAGTTTATTTCCACTTGCATCACCAAGGAAGTCAGGGCAGGAACTCAAGGCAGGAACCTGGAGGCAGGAACAGAGGCAGAGGCCACTGTGGGGGCTGCTTACAGGTTTTCACCTCATGGCTTGTTCAGCTGCTTTCTCATAGCACCCAGGGCCACCAGTTCAGGGGTGGCACTGCCCACCGTGGTCCCTAAGGTAATTCCAGGTAGGTACAGCATTAGTACCTGTCTATTACTTGTCTTCTAATTTTGGAGACAATACCTTCACTGTTCCTAAGGTCTCAGTGCCTCTGTTTTGCTCTGGCGGTTTTATGCAGAAGTGCATTGTGAAGTTTGCTTACATATGTTGCACATTTACAAGACCACGCCGAAGCCTCCATAGCCACTTACTTCTCTCGACATTCACTGGTTTTACCCACATCCCATCTTATGTTCTATATCTGAATTTGAGTCTTCTGTGATGTGTTTATTTTTCTGATTATTGTAGGTCCACTTTATTCACAGCTTCATAGTTTATCCTTGATAGAAGGAGTAAATCTACTTCACACTCGTCCTGACAGGTCTAGAGTGTTGTGACTGTAGACATTTTTGCTTTTACCATTCTGCTATGATGTAAGCAGCTGGCAGTGTTCTCAGGTTAAAGAACATTAGGGCCTGTCCATCCGGTCTAGTGGAGAACTCCCTAGGCAGTTGTTTATGTAAGCTTTATTCTTTATCACTAATTGTTTTTATTTTGTTTTGTTTTTCAAGCCAGATCCAGTTGTGTGTCCTAGGTTGGGCTCAAACTGCACTGCTGGAGTTTCAGACATGTGCTACCACACCTTGCCTCTCACTCATCTTCCTAAAGCTAATTTGCTAGGTAAAATATTGTTGGCAATACCCTACCCCCTTGCAACACCTTTAATATATCATTTTGTTTTCTTCAGAGCTGTGGGAAATGCCCTGAGAACTCTGATGACAGTGAGTAGTCTTCATACTCTTTTCTGTGTGATTTGTTTCCTACTGTCTTGTCACTGCTCTATTGCTGTGAAGAGACACCATGACCACCATAACTCTTCTGAAAGCAAGCATGAAACTGGGGCCTTGCTTACACTTTCAGGGGCTTAGACAGTTGTCATCATAGGGGAGCATGGCTACAGGCATGGCAGACATGTGCTGGAGAAGTGATTGAGAGCTACATCCTGATCCATAGATCCACAGAAGGGGAAGGGGGCAGAGGGAGGGGGGAGGGAGGGAGGGAGGGAGGGAGGGAGAGAGAGAAAGAGAGAGAGAGAGAGAGAGAGAGAGAGAGAGAGAGAGAGAGAGGTAGAGAGAGAGGGAGAAAGGGAGAGAGAGGAGGGCAGTCAAACCACTCTACTTCCTCTTTTGGATCTCAGAATTGTTCACTGTCCTTAGTTTTGGTAGCTCAGAGTATGTCTTGGTGCATGCAATCTTCATGTTCCATTTTCCCCCCACTTTCTTCAACTTCTGTCCTATGCCACTTTGGCCTCTTGGGCATGTCCTGCCATTCCTCTAGGGTGGCCTCATCCCTTTTGCTCTGTGTCTAGACAGCTTCAGCTGCTGTGACCCATTTGCTGCTCTGCCTGCAGGGTCAGATATGCAGCTGAAACTTTGTTTTTGTCAGTTTGTTTATTGTGTTCATCATCTGACTTTTCAACTTCTACTGTTATTAAATTTTACTTCCCATGTTCTGATAGTCTGTTGACCATTTTTATGACTCTTGTTCTGAATTCTGTCTTAGTCATTTATGGATTTCAATTTCTTCAGTGCCCTGTCTTAGTTTCTTCCATGTATGTCTTTATACTCGTTATACTATTAATATCTTTGTGTTGAAAAGTCAAACTTCTGCTTTGAATTCTTCTTGACCTGTTCCCCGTGGGTGGGACCCGTTGTCATTTATTCTAGCCTGTATCTCGGAGTAAGAGGGCTTCTTGTGAGCTTCCTAGTTGACTAAGATGCACGTTGCTTCTGTGCTTAGGCTGGGTAGGGCTGCTGGCAGGTTTTGCTGAAACATAATGGTGGCAGTCTCTCTGCCTGTGCAGGGCTAATTAGTAGGTCTTTTTGACCAAGGAGGGACACTGATCAGCTTCCCTGAACAAACACAGATATGCCCTTTGGGTCTCTGAGATCATAGGATTGGGCTGATTTCCTATCTGGGTAGGATCATTAACCAGGGAGTCTAGCTGAATGAAACGTCTGCCTTTTAATGCTTTTCAACTTTTTAGTAAAGGTTTTCTGTAGGAATAAAACTGAAGGAATGAATATATGTTAAATGGGGGGGGTAGTTACATTGGATTACACAGTCCAGTCCAGATAGTCGAATAACGGTTGTCTTTACACTAGAGAGCCTGAGAGCTGGGTTATTGCTCAATCCACGACACTCTATACCTAACAAGTCTTAAAGTCACATTGTAGCCCTAAACGTTCCCTGGAGACCCACTGGTCTTCAGTCAATATGGAAGCCCAGTGAAGTTGAGCTCCAATATCAGGAAAGGAATATAGAAGAAGTATCAGCAACAGGATAGATTAAACTGTCCAGTGGGGCTTGAAGGCAATGAGGTCAAAAGTACAATGTCCCCCTGGGAAGGTCTTTGACCTGGTCTGCCGCTAGAAGGCGCCATCACATTCAATGTGGCTCTTTCCTCCCATTCCAGATGTCCTGATGGAGAAAAGCCCTTACAGGTCTGGCCAGGAGCTTGGTTCTTAGGTGGTTGAAGATCTGATCAAGGTGACGACCAGGACGAGCCATCACAGCCAGTTCCCACATTCTTCCGAAGTGGGCAGGAATGCAGCTCTTTGTTCATCCAGGGAAGTCAGACTGTGCTCTGGGATGTGTTAGGAACACAGAAGTATAGAAAGCGATGCTGACTCGAATGTTTCCTATGCCTACGAAGGTTGACCTGGCTGGTTTTGTAGAGGGGCTAGGATTTAGTAGTTAGCTCTGGACAGGTGCCATAGCTGAGAAGTGACTAAGGTGCCATGGAAGTGTGACCCTGCTTCCTTTCTTTGACTCTATTTCACCCCATGTGGCATGACCTTCCTCCTAGTAACTCTTCAGCCACCAGAGATATCTCTGGGGCAGGTCTAGGAACTCTGGACACACTAAGGACTTTGTATTTTGATCAGTAGCTCACCTCCCTGCCAGCAGGTTGATGGTCGGGTAAATGATCTCCTTATCTGCATTACACTGATTTGGGAATAGGAGTTGGGTGGTATGATCTGAGTAAAACAATTGTTCTTTCTTTATTACTTTAATTTCATTAAGTTCTGTGAACCATTCACTCTTCCTGGGCTTGTTTCCAATAGTTGAGGTTTCAAAACGAGGTCTTGGGGTGTTTTTAGTTCATTTTTCTTTGGGAGGATCAGAGCCAAAGTCTTCCCATACCAGAAACCTATAGATGTCACCCTAGCCAATTTTCATTTGGTTCATTTTATTTTGAGACAGGGTCTATTATATAGCTAAAGCTGTTTTGGAACTTGCTATGATCTACCAGGCGAGCCTTGAACTCACAACATCTACCTGACTGTGCCTCCCTAGTACTGGAATTAAAGACATGGCATGCTAGCTGTTTTTAAGTCTTCAAAAATAATGGCCCCAGTGTTCTCCAGTCACCAAGGTAGATGAGCCATTGTGTATCTATTAATAGTGACATTTAAGGAAAAAAGGGACAATGTTTTGGCACTAACAAGGATCACACCCCTAGGATGGCTATAAAATTCCTTGCCAAATGTGCTTCATTACCTGACATATACCCCTAAGCTACTCATAAAACTACATAGAAAACTTGCATGATGCAGTTGAGTCTGGAGAAAACCCGTTTTGTTTTTGTCTAGTCAAGCCATAGCTGGGTACTGTGCAATAGGACAAATACACAAGGAAATCATATGTCCTGACTTCATGGAGTGCTCAAGGGAATGTGGAACAAAATTGTATAGATCCCTTGGGGAAACCCACAGTAACTGTACCAACCTCTGTTTAGAAGATGTGACTGTCCATTGCTTTGGACATTTGAGAAGTAAAAGAGATGGCAGTCACATGCCAGCAGGCCCTTGGAGTGGTCCATACTATAGTTGCCTATCTTATTTTAGCATCTCACAGCACTCCAGGAGCTTAGATGTGGAACAAGAATACTTCCGTGGTGCCAAGACCCACAGCATTGCTCATCTGGCATTGTGGTTTCACTGTCAAAAGGGCCATGCTAAGGACCGACCCCTTAGGCCTTAGAAAGAGAGGCAGTAAATCCCTTTAGGGCACAGTGTAGTGGCCTACATTTTACTTTGAGACTAATTCTAGAAATGTAAGTTTCTTTCACACTTCGTTCCTTCCTCTTGTGGAAATATTTGGACATAAAGTCAAGTATATTTCTTCATAACCATTTCTAAATTCGCGTTTCGTGATTCTGCCCAAGAAAAGGGTCACAGGCCCTTCTTATCTGAAAAACAAACATGTAGGCATCTCAATAATGGCTTGATTGTTATTGTTCTCAAAAGTCAGTCATTGTCAGGGAGTGTACTCTCTTAATGAATGTGAGTGCACGCCCTCCTCTGGGGGAGGCTTTCTAACTTCCACAAGCTTTCCCCTTCCCAAATTCAAGAGAACAGAGTTCCAGCCCCTGTACTCTCCTGGTCTGCACTTCTCCCATGGCTCCTTCAGGCTGTCCACCCTCCCTTCCTCTGTGTGTTTGTCTGTTCCTGGCCTCTGGCTTTGCCCAGGCAGGCAGGCTGCTGGTAGTGCCCATGGACGGGAGCCACTGGTTCACCATGCAGATGATTGTGGAGAAACTGAGTCACAGAGGGCATGAGGTGGTGGTAGTCATCCCAGAGGTGAGTTGGCACATGGGAAAGTCGCTGAATTTTACCGTGAAAACTTACTCAGTTTCTTACACTCTGGAAGATTTAAACTACCACTTCAAGTTTTTTGCTCACAACCAATGGAAAACTCAAGAAGTAGGGATGTTTTCTCTACTGAAGCATTCAGGCAAAGGTTTCTTCGAATTACTGTTTTCACACTGTAGGAGTTTGTTTAAGGACAAGAAGTTAGTGGAGTACTTGAAGCAGAGTTCGTTTGATGCTGTGTTTCTGGATCCTTTTGATGTGTGTGGCTTAATTCTTGCCAAGTACTTTTCTCTCCCGTCCGTGGTCTTCAGCGGGGGAATATTTTGCCACTACCTTGATGAGGGTGCCCAGTGCCCCAGTCCTCCTTCTTATGTTCCCAGAATTCTCTCAAAATTCACAGACACCATGACTTTCAAGGAGAGAGTGTGGAACCATCTCTCCTACATGAAGGAGCGTGCATTTTGCCCCTACTTTTTCAAAACTGCCGTAGAAATTGCCTCTGAAGTTCTCCAGACCCCGGTGACTATGAGAGACCTCTTCAGCCCAGTGTCCATTTGGATGTTTCGAACTGACTTTGTGCTGGAGTTCCCCAGACCTGTGATGCCCAACATGGTCTACATTGGTGGGATCAACTGCCACCAGGGGAAGCCACTTTCCAAGGTACATACATCCTCTTTCCCTAAGCAGGTGAAGAGGGTTGGCTTTGGATGACGAAGCTGTTCCTCACTGAACAGCGCTTTGTCATCTGTGTTTGTGCTTTTCTGGTTTTGTTGTGGTCGTTCCCACAGAAATGCAGTAGTGAGAATGTTGATATGTGTGTGTACCACTGCCGTCCTCCTGACCACCAGGCTGCTTTCATTATTGCCTTTTGAGAAACACAGTAAGACATGAAGCTTTGATGTGCTCCTTCCTGCTACCCCCTATTAAAGAGCACTTTAAGCTATGTGTTCATTGTAGGTATCCGACGTTTCATGTTCAGTTGTACATGGTAAACCAGTGAGAGTAACTCGATTGTAACAGCTTTAGAAACGTCAGTCTAAATGCAACAAACATTCGTTGTTCAACTATGCCATAAGTCACTTGAAAATTTCCATTTACTTTCAGTAGCGCACAGTCCCATCATTATGAGAGTTTCTTTTCATTTAGGCACTAGAGGATAATGGTTTAAAGATCCCTCAAAGGAAAAAAAAGACAAAAGATTGAATCCAGACTGTGTTCAGGAAAACAAAACTATGTTCTGGTAGTACCTCTCTTGCCATACTGTTTTCTTGTTTTGTTAACTCATCAACGTCCTAAGAGCAAAGGAAAGCAATACACCAAATGAAATTTGTTTTAAAAAAATGAAACAGTTCTTTGGAAGGTTGGTCTAGGTATCACCTTTGAGACAACTTTTATGTCACAGCAAAAATGTTGATGCTATAAATTCTTCTGACGATTTACTATATTGAGTCTGCTTTTGGTCCAAGGTATGCATGATACGTTAAGCAGTACTAAAATATATCTTTATAAGGTCTACTACTACTTCGTATAAATTGATTTGATTTGATGTCATTTTTTTTTTTACAATAAACTCAGCTTACTCAAATTAGAACTTACACAAGTACATATTCCACAGGGCCAGTTCAAAGTGTAAGTGTTGAAATACAAGCAATCATTGTGGGCTGAGGTCAGACTGTGTAAGTAATAACCAGTGGTGTCAATATGTCCTTCAATTATTATATAGGTACATTGAAATTATTTCATCTGGATATCGATAATTTAAGGGACTTCCTGTCACATTCAAACCATTTCTCCAAAATAACTTGGTATTTCAAAAATGTGACAATTGGGCTGAGTGGTAGTGGCCCATGCCTTTAATCCCAGCCCTTGGGAGTCAGAGACAGGTGGATCTCTGTGAGTTCGAGACCACCCTGGCAAGTTCTGGGAAAGGAAGGAAGGAAGTAAGGGGAAGGAGGAAGGGAGGGAGGGACAGAGAGAGAGGAGGGTTAGGGGGAGGGAGAGAGAGAGAACCCTCCGGAGTTTTGTGTGCTTCCCAGGTTCAGGAATGTAGTTCACAAATAGTCCGCAGTTGTTAACATCCAGAGCTGTGACCTTAAACAAGATGCAGTGTCAGCCTGGACAAAAAGTGTCTTCTCTGTCCCTTTTCAAGTTCCATCAATTGGTAGTAATCACAAAAGTAAATTTATCATGGTCTTTAAAAAGTAGTTTTTAATTTTTTTGTTTGAGAATCTTACGCATGTATAAAATGGATTTTGAGCAAATCTCAACCCACCCATCCTCTCCAACTCTTCCCATGCGCTCACTGGACAAGTGTGTTGTTTTAAATGTGCTTTTGTGTTTCTAACCCACACATGCTGATACATACTTAATATCCCAGATATTCATTCTCTCTCTCTCTCTCTCTCTCTCTCTCTCTCTCTCTCTCTCCTTCCTTCTTTCTGTGCATCTGTCTGTCTATGCATCTGTCTTTCTTCTTTTCTCTTCCACTTGGTTGTTTGTTTCTTGCTTGCCTGCTCTCTATACAGGGCTCTCTGTGTGCCACTGGCTGTCCTAGAATTCACTCTCTAGACCACCCTGATTTCAAGTTAGGAAATCTGCCTCTGCCTCCAGAGTGCTGGGACTAACATCATACACCACCATCTCCTAGGTCTTTATGCCTTTCTTAAACACACAGCATTTACTAATCCTGCCATGTTCTCAGGAGCACAGAGCCTCAGGAAGAGAGTGGCTGGGGCTAGGAACACACACAGCACGTATTAGTGCTTGTGGCTAATTGCTTTCCACACTCGGAGTAACTCAGCACTTGGTCACTGTGTGAGAGTTTTCCATGCCCCCTGCTTCTCTGCATGTTGTCCAACTTAAATTGTTGTGAACTGGGTCAATGAAACATTCTGTGTCGATGCCTCCGTGTTCACTAGCAGTTTCGGTAGGTGGTTGGGGCACTTGTGTATTTCCTCCTTGATGAATTGCATATTGACATCATTTTACCAACCTCTCCAGTTGCTGCCAGCCTCTAGAGCTCAGGATCATGAACACTCAGCCCTCAAATATGTGCTGCACCTTTTTCTCAGCTGCTTATCTTTCAATCTTTGTTCATGTTTATGTGTAAGGAGTTTTGCCTTCCTGTATGTAGACCACGTGCATGAAATACACACAGAAGCCAAAAGAAGGCATGGGATATCCTGGAAATGGAGTTGCAGATGGCTGTGAGCCCCCATGTGGGAGCTGTGGATTGAACCTGGGTGTTGTGGAGAGGAAGCCATATCACCTAACCCCTGGGCTACTACCCTTCTGGCTGCCTGGCTGTTAGTCTTCTAATTGAGATGGTTTTTACTATGGAGCATCCAAATTGGTTAACTTTTCCATTTGTTTTAAATGTTAAATTTATCTCTAATACCTTCTGAATTTAAGTAAATATTAATATTTCCAAACCCAAAATATCAGACGCTGTTTCCAAAAACTAACTCATTTCTGAATGTTTCCAATTGCTCTATGGCTGACAACATTTTTCTGAGAACTTGACCCCAGGAAGTATAGGTGTCTGAATTTCTCTGTGCCATTTAAGGAAAACAGGGTCAATGCTTTGCACTAACAAGGATCACACCCCTAGGAAACCTATAAAATTCCTTGTCAAATGTGCTTTATTACCTGACATATACCACTAAGCTACTAATAAAACTATGTAGAAAACTTGCACGATGTAGCTGAGTCTGGAAAAAACCCTTTTTGTCCTTCTCTGGTCAAGCCATAGCTGGGTACTGTGATATAGGACAAATAGACAAGGAAATCATATGCTCTGACTTCATGGAGTGCTCAAGGGAATGTGTGATGAAATTGCATAGATCCATTGAGGAAACCCACAGTAACGGTATCAACCTCTTTTTAGAAAATGTGGCTATCCATTGCTTTGGACATTTGAGAAGTAAAAGAGAACTACATGTTCTCACAAATTGGCATATTCTCATGTGAAAAAGAAACTTCTTAGAAAAAGTGAAATGATGTTCCTCCTACAAGGTAGAGGACTACAGATTTATGGGTGTCAAAGTGAGGAGTGGGGGCAGGTGGGAAGGCTCAGGGGTAAGTGCTGCTCTAGAGGATCTGGTGCAAGTCTCTGCGCCCACACAGCTGCTCGTCTTCTGCAGCCACAGTCCTAGAAGTTCTGATGCTCTTCTGGCCCCCAAGGGCATTGGGCACCCAGAGATTGCACAATCTAAGTAAATTGTAAACCATGAGATAAGTCTTTCCATTGTTGGGTAAGTCACACAAGGGTAAGTCATGAAAGGGTAAGTCACGCAAGGGAGCTGCAGGTGGCAGGACTTTGAGGAGCATGAGTCAGCTAGCTGAAAGATATTTTTCTCCCCTTTACTCCCCATTAATAAAGTGCCAAGCACTACCCAGCCCATGTGTGTGCCCTTGCCCTCTTTCCAGAGTGGAACCTATAACTCTCTGAACAATAGTGACATTAGAGTAGCTCATTGCACCCCTCCAATGTTTACAGATATTAAAGGCATATATGATTCTATATCTATATACCTATAAAATTTGAATACATTGAACCATGGTTTTACAGATAACGGTTGTATCTATATGTACATGTGCTTTTTTTTTCTTTCATCAGATCTCATTACTGATGGTTGTAAACCACCATGTGGTTGCTGGGATTTGAACTCAGGACCTTTGGAAGAGCAGCTGATGCTCTTAACCACTGAGCCATCTCTCCAGCCCTGTACATGTGCTTTTATGTATCTGCTAAAGGATGCATATGTGGGAAAGGCTTTGTATAAGTGGAACCTTAAGTATGAATAGATATAAAGCCAGACAATGTCAGAAAGCAATGTTCAGATCACACAGACAGTCCTTTGACTAGGATCATGCGCATAGTCCCTGTAGGAAGGTAAATTTTCATTGCATCACTTCTGAATGTATGTCTTCCTTCATCACTGTTCCAGGCGAGAAGTTATGGTTGTTGGAAAACTGCATGGGTTTTGTGTTGAGGGAGAGCAGGAGTAGTAGCCTGGAACTTATGTCTGATAAGAAACAAATATTTCCTGGGGAGAAAGTTTGTGTATAATTGTGTGTGTGTGTGTGTGTGTGTGTGTGTGTGTGTGTGCATGTGTGTGCGCATGTGTGTGTATGCTGGTATGTTTTCTGTCTCTGGCCCATTTTACAGATAATTTTGTTGAGTGCTACCTTTAACAAAATCTTCCTGAGTTTATGCAGACTAATTTTACCCAGACATGCTATTACATACTTTAGTAAGGATGGCAGGATATTATTAAAATCTTTTAAAATGGGGTGAGTGGGAAGGAACCTCTCCAGCCCTTTTCATTTTTACAGTGAGTTTTAGTAGAATTTAGTACTGAGTCCATCCACTGGTCATTCCTGTCATTGTGGGCAATTTGGGACTGTGGTGGCTCTGGAGTTGGGAGACCAGTGGCTATAGGCACAACAACAGAAGATCCGAACTTCCAGTCTTAATCTTGAAGCACACTTGTGTAAGCAGCAATCGGCTGGCTGCCTTCTGTATTGTCAGCACACCTGAGAAAAGTCTTGCCTCGGTCTTTTTTTGGAATGTTCCCCACAATGAAATTTTCTCAGCTTAGGAAAATGTTGACTTGGATCCTCTGAATGTGGTCCCTCAGCCTTTGTGAGCTGCACTGACACGACACGGGTTTGTTAAAGACTCAAGTCTTTCATTCAGCAGTCGTCTACTAAAAACTTCTGTGGGCCTGGCTCAGTGTTAGGGATGTGGCCATCGACAAATGGAGGTAGCTTTAGCCAGGCAGAAGTTTGCTGACTATTGAAGAAAGAGAAGAATGAGGCACAAAGAGAATCAATAACAAGGGACCCAGTAGGGAAGCCCTGAGATGATGGCAAGTGCATCCCTGCTCCCTATTCCTGTACCACAAGGGGCACAGGTTCTAGTTCTCTCTCCCCCCCTCTCTCTCCCTCTCTCTCTCACATCCACCATCGACCCATCCATCCATCCATCTGTGCCTGTGTGTCCACTTCTGTCTCTGTCACTGTCTCTCATATGTGTGTGCGTGCATGCGTGTGTCTGTGTGTGTGTGCAAAGCATGAAAGGCGGTGTCACGTGTCTTCCTCCACTGCACTCCCTCTTACTTTCTTCAACCACTGTCTCTCACTGCAGCCGTAGCTTACCGACTCATCTAGACTGACTAACCACCGAGCACCAGGACTCTTTCTTTGTCCCCTCCCCAGCACTGGGATTGCAGCTACAGGCTGTGGTGCCTGGATGCTGCTTCCTGAGCGGCTTGGGTACCAGAGGCCTGGCTAGGGCTGGCGGTGAGAGATTGAAGACAGGACAGACACACATACAACAACGCTGGCATTATGTGAAGTTCTCTGCTTCTTAGCTGGCCCATGTGGATAATGGCTTTGCCAATTCATCATGGGCCAGTTGTTCTCAGAATCCATGACAGGCCATGATCATGTCAAATACTCATTCACCAGGCACCACACTCACTCTGGGGGCCCACCTTCCCTATACATGAATTTTTCTTGCAGATGTTGGGGATCCAAACCCAGGTTCTGACTTTGCATGGATTGTTTATGTAAATTGATAGATTGAGTTGAGTAAATTGTTATATGGCTATAATCATACATATATGTATTAAAACATTGAAATGACTGATAGTTTCATCACCAACCTGGATAATCTACATTGGGTTGGCCTATGGCCCTGTCCTTAGCGGATTGTCTTGCTTGCTACAATCGATGTGGAGAAAACCCACCTGAGAGCAAGAAGCACTATTCCCTGCTTTGGGTCCCTGGACTACACAGAAGTAGAGAGAGCTAGCTAAGTACTAAGCTTTTGCACCGTTTTGCATCCATTTTTCTCTGTTCTTGCTTGAGGATCTTCTACCTGGCTGCCTCACGTTCCTGCCATCTTACCTTCTCGATGTACTAGAACCTGGACTTGAAAGTGAAAATAAGCCTGTGTCCCCTAAGCTCCTGGTTACTAGAGTATCTTACCACAGCAGCAGGAATAAAACCAGGGCAATTCATAGGTTTGACTTTGCCATTTTTGTGTTCTAGATTCAGATTTTTCAAGTCTCAAATTGTTATATAAGGTCCTCTGTTATCTTGTAGATCCTCTTATTCACGGGCTCATGTGTCAGAAAGATCTGGAAGGGTGAGTTCCTGAGAAGGGAAGTCCTGTACATGGCTGACCCTTCCAGATAGCTCCCAACTCATGGCATGAAGCTGTCCCCTGTAAACTTTCAATCCTCCTTCCTACTCCAAATGCCAGCCGTCCTTCATCCACTTGGGGGAGGGGGTATCTGCTCATTACCTACACAGGGTGGCTCCATCCCAGCATCTGTCCCTTCAGTCCACTGGAGTGTGCCCCAAGCCCAAGTTGTTCTTCAGAAATCCTTGGGTCAAAGATGACCTTTCCCTGTACAGGCAGGAGAAATGTGATCCAAGACCCCCTGTCTGTATCACCTCCCTGGGCAGGGCTGGGTCTCCTGAGCAGCAGTTCTTAGGGATCAAACTTAAGAGTGACAGACATGCTACGTTTCCTTTTCTGTTGCCCAGTACTGAAACACTTCTGAAACCTGCACACCCCTGTGTCTGTATTACATATGTACAGGCACATGTGCACACACACACACACACACACACACACACACACACACACACACACACACACACACACACTCACCAGTCTAAGAAACAGTAGAGTCGACTCTCAGGAGCAAAGCTTGCAAGGCACCCCTCTAGTGATGCTCTGACAGATCCTTGCCTTCCTCTCCTGCCCTCTTCCTGATTTCAACCTATGACCCTGTAGGCCTGCTCGAAGTAAGAACAAGCCTTACCCCTTCCAGGACCCAGAGGAGCCTGATGATTTTCCTAGCAAGACTGCTAGGAAGGGCCCGGCCATGGGGCCTCGGTAAGATGTGTGTAAAGAATCTGAGGCTACAGTTCCTCTTGCTTCCCCCTGTCTATGCCAGCTGTCTTGTTTCTTGCTTTCCTGCTCTCTATACAGGGCTCTCTGTGTGCCATTGGCTATCGGTCCTGGGATTTACTCGCTAGACCAACCTGACTTCAACTTAGGAAACCTGCCTGTCTCTGCCTCCAGAGTGCTGGGAGTAAAGGCATGTACCACCATCTCCTAGGTCCTTAGACCTTTCTTAAACACAGAGCATTTCCTAATCCTGCTGCAATGTTCTCAGCAGCACACAGCCTCAGGAGCAGAGTGGCTGGGGCTAGGAACACACACAGCACATTTTAGTGCTTTTGGCTAATTGCTTTCCAAACTTGGAATAACTCAGCATTTGGTCACTGTGTGAGAGTTTTCCATTTCCCCTGCTTCTCTGCATGTTGTCCAACTTAAAGTTTTGTGAACTGTGTCGATGAAACATTCTGTGTCGATGCCTCCGTGTTCACTAGCAGTTTCAGTAGGTGGTTGGGGCACTTGTGTATTTCCTCCTTGATGAATTGCATATTGACATCCTTTTACCAACCTCTCCAGTTGCTGCCAGCCTCTAGAGCTCAGGAACATGAACAGTCAGTCCTCCAAATACGTGCTGCACCTTTTTCTCAGCTGCTTTTCTTTCAATCTTTGTTCATGTTTATGAGTAAGGAGTTTTGCCTTCCTGTATGTAGACCACGTGCATGGAATACACACAGAAACCAGAAGAAGGCATGGGATATCCTGGAACTGGAGTTGCAGATGGCTGTGAGCCCCCATGTGGGAGCTGTGGATTGAACCTGGGTGCTGTGGAGAGGAAGCCATAACACCTAACCCCTGAGCCACTACCCTTCTGGGTCTCTGGCTGTTCATCTTTTAATTGAGATGGTTTTTACTGTGGGCATCCAAATTGGTTAACTTTTCCCTTTGTTTTAAATGTTATCTTTTTCTTTAAAACCTTCTGGATTTCAGTATGTACTGCTGTTTCCAAAACCAAAATATCAGAGCCTGTTTCCAATCCTAAAACACAAGCTCATATGTGAGTGTTTTCAGTTGCTCTAGGGCTGACAACATTTTTCTGAGAACTTGACCCCACGCTGTATAGGTGTCTGAATTTCTCTGTGGTTGCCTGAGGACTGCAGGTCACTACCATCACTTGAAGCCCTCGTGCTTCCTTGGTGGACTGGTAGAGTGCACCTTTGTCAGGCCTTAATTTTCAGGTTATGTCTGCTTCCAACCTCTCAGTTTGGCCATACTCACATGCAGCACCGTATTATAATGGATTGCTTCTCTGGTAGGTTTTAGTAACTTTAGTAGTGTGAGTCCCACGACTACTGATTTCCAAATTGTGTTGGTGCGTCCCATGATACAGTCTCCCTTAGAAGTTAAAATGGTTTTGTCGAGCTGGGTGCAGTTGCTGCTTCTGCAGAGGACCAGGTTGGTTCCCAGCCCACATTCAGGCTCCTCACATCCAACCCTAACTTCAGCTCCAGGATTCCAGCACCCAATTCTGGTCACTGTGGGTACCTTCACACACCTGTGCACACACCCACAGAGACACACATATACTCATCATTAAAATAAACCCTTGGAAAGTGTGTTGCTGCGGTCCATAAATGAAAACAAACAGTAGGGCAGTGTGCATATTACATAAAATGCTTTCATTAACTGAAAAGCACTGGTTTGTGTTGGTCTTGTGTCCTTGTCAGGAATATGCATTCTACTTAACACATTGAGATTTCATTTCATGCCAGTCATAAAATTTTGTCCTTACAATTGTATGTTGTAGACAAGTTTTATCTTTATCATTAAAATGTATTTCTAGGCTTTTGGTATTTAAAGTTGTGAGTTACAGGTTAGTTTATTTTGTTTTTGAAGTGGTTATTGGTCGTTGAAATATACCTTTGTGTTTTTACATTCCATCTAACCATGTAGTTAATTTCCTTTATTGGTGTATAAGATTTATTGGGTACACATAACATGCCAAAGACCCTGCCATTATGATTCCAACTATTATGGACTAGGTGCTTCTGTCCTGGTCGGTTGTATCACCTTGACTGACCCCTTGGTCTGATGTCCAAGATGTGTTTCCCGTGGTCTTTGTCACAGCAACAGAAACTCCGACTAAGACAGCCGTAGAGACTTGGAATGAGCTGCTCCTTTAAGTTGTTTAACTTAGGAGTCACGTGAGTTCAGGTCTGACGCCCTGTTGCTCTCTCTGGAGAGGTTTTGTAACAGCAGACCTGTCCATTTCGATTCTTGTTCTGCTTATCCAGCATTGTAAAAGATTTTGAGTATCTTTAAAACAATAACAGAATAGAATATAAAGATGCATGCTTGGACTCATTTGTGTAAAATGCATAGCTCTTTCCCAAGTAAAATGCACGCATTCATTAAAAACAGTTTTTAACATCATCAGAATTAAAAATATGCTTAATATTAAAATAATTGGTATCATAACAAACATTCCTTACCCTCATGGCCACTTAAAATAAGTCGTGGGGCTGGAGATAAGATCCAGTGGTTGAGAATATCACTCACTTCTCAGAAGAACCCAGATTTAATCCCCAGCAACCACATCACAGCCTCTAACTCGAAGCCCACAGACTTCTTCTGATCTCCATGGGCACTGCATGCATGTGGTACACATACATACATGGAGGTAAAACATACATACACTTAAATAATAAATAATAACTTTTTAAAAATACACGAAATAATTTTTAAAAATGAAATGAACTTTACTATTTAAAAATCCTTCTAAATATGCCCAGGATGGTGGTGCAATGCCTTTCATCGCAGCACTCATGAGGATGAGGCTGGCAGATCTGTGAGTTCAACATCAGCCTGGTCTGCAGAGTGAGGTCCAGGACAGACATGGCTCCACAGAGAAACCCTGTCCCAAACAAGCAAACAAAATGAAAGAAAAACAGATAAGAAACCCCAAATCCAAAATCAAAGGAAAAACAAAAACCTTGAAGATAAATCAAATCATCACATGTCAAAATTAACCAGAAGAAAGGCCACACAGAGCTCAAGAAACTTCTGTCTAGCTAGAGCAACTCTTCTGAACACATGTTGTGCTGGAAGTCAAAGGCTTTATTATTGGTCGGCATCTCTCTCACATTCTAGTGTATTTCGTGAAGGAGAGATTTTCAACCAATCGGTCGGAAAGGGGGACGGTGTTACCTCTGAAGATTAGAGACTGCAGTGTCCGGACTTTCAAATTCAAGTGTTGCTCTCTTGTCCTGGCAAGATCAGGCAGGATAGGGAAGTGGTTAAAAAAATGCAAGTAGAAACTGCAAGATCTACAAGATGCCATCCACAGCACCAGGAAGAGTATACTAAAAAAGAAAGTAAAAATAGCTTCAGAGTGGACGTGGAGACCAGACCATAATTCAGGCCTGGTGGGAAATTAAAATGATACAGCCCTGTGTAGAGCTGTCTGATGTCTTAGCAGTGAACACCAGAATTTCCTCATGAGCTAGCAGCCCTAGTTGCAGGACTTGAGATCACTTCCTGAGAAGAACCTGCATGTGGCACTAATGGCAGCTCTATTCAAAGTAGCCACAAGGTGAAAACAACCCTGCAGATGCTGCAAAACCATGGGAGACAGAGCCATAGCTCTGTGAAGTTCCCTGGGTCACTAAGGGGCATCACAGTAGAGCTCTCTGCTTCTCCATAGAATATGTCTGCCTATGACTTCGGGTGCATCAGAGGGGATGTTGTTAGGAGGTAGATGTTCACCTTCCTTCAAGTCCCTGGGGTGGTTGTCAGTCTCATGTGAGCAAGTCAGAAGACAGAGTGTCTGGAAATGGAACAAGAACTGCACTGCACATGCTCAGAGACAGCAGGATGGCTCATCTGGCCGACTTGGTTCTATGTGTGAGGAGGAGGGGCAGGTTCAGGAACTTCCCCTGAGCCTTGGAAGCAGAAGCAGCAAATCGCTTTGGAAGAGAGTCTGGTATCCTATAGAAAGTGTCCAGACTTTTGCTTTGAGTCTAATTCTAGAAATGTAGGCTTCTTTGAAACTTGCTTCCTTTTGTAAAATCATTTGGACTCCTTAGAGTCAAGTATATTTCCTTACAACTCCTTCTACGCTCACATTGTGTGATTCTGCCCAAGAAAAGGCTCACAAGCCCTTCTGTTCAGGACAACAAAAGAGCATGTTTTAATGATGATTACTCAATTATTACTGTTCTCCCAAGTAAATCATTGCCAGGAACTGCTATGTGAGGACACGCCCTCTTGAGGGGGCAGATTTCTCACTGTCTCACACTTCCTCTGCTGTGTTAGGAGAGCACAGTCTCAGCAGCTGTCTTGCCTTGGTCTGCACTTCTCCCATGGCTCCTGCAGACGTTCCAGCCTCTCTTCCTCTCGGTCTGTGCCTGCTGCTGGCCTCTGGCTTTGGGCATGCAGGCAAGCTGCTGGTGGTGCCCATGGATGGCAGCCACTGGTTCACCATGCAGATGGTTGTGGAGAAGCTCCTTCCCAAAGGCCATGAGGTGGTGGTGGTTGTTCCAGAGGTCAGTTGGCAGCTGGGAAAACCACTGAATTTTACGGTGAAAACGTATTCAGTTTCTCACACTCAGGAGGATTTAAATCGGGAGTTCAAGTTTTTTATTGACTCTCAGTGGAAAACTCAACAAGAGGGCGGAGTTCTTCCTCTACTGACTAGCCCTGCCCAGGGTTTCTTCGAATTACTGTTTTCACACTGTAGGAGTTTGTTTAAGGACAAGAAGTTAGTGGAGTACTTGAAGCAGAGTTCGTTTGATGCTGTGTTTCTGGATCCTTTTGATGTGTGTGGCTTAACTGTTGCCAAGTACTTTTCTCTCCCGTCAGTGGTCTTCAGCAGGGGGATATTTTGTCACTATCTTGAAGAAGGCTCCCAGTGCCCCAGTCCTCCTTCATATGTCCCCAGAGGTATCTTGAAACTCACAGATACCATGACTTTCAAGGAAAGAGTGTGGAACCTTCTTTCCTACATGGGGGAGCATGCATTCTGTCCCAGTTTTTTCAGAACTGCTACCGACATTGCCTCTGAAGTTCTCCAGACCCCGGTGACTATGACAGACCTCTTCAGCCCAGTGTCCGTTTGGTTGTTACGCACAGACTTCACGTTGGAATTACCCAGACCTGTGATGCCCAATGTGATCCACATTGGAGGGATCAACTGCCACCAAAGGAAGCCACTTTCCAAGGTACATTATCTTTCCTCGAACATGAAGGGAGGGGCAGCTCTGGGTGATGAATTTGTTCCTTACTGAACAGTGGTTGGTCATTTATATTTTTCTTTTTCAGTTCTTTTGATCTAATTCTTTTGACTGTTCACACTTAGTTGTTGATTCGTGATAATTTTTGCTGGTGGATATGCATGTTTACCACTGACACTCTCATCTATAATCACCAACCTGCATTGCTTTTGCCAAAAGAGTGAGAGATACAGCAAGAAATGAAGCTCCTCCTTGCTCAGTCCTGGATTCTACCTCTTTCTATGTATCTGCTTCAGTCTCTGACATCTGTTTCCTTAGCCTGTTGGAGCATTTGCATTTCCTCTGTAGGAAATCATACACACACACACACACACACACACACACACACACACACACACACACACACACCTTTAGCCAGGGTTAGCAATTTATCGTTTTTATTTAGGAATATTAACACTCAGATTTTCATGTGTGTGGTGCATGGCTTTTAGGGGTTTTTGTTTGTATGTTGTTGGTTCTTTCTTTGCTGGCTGTTTTTTTTTTTTAAATCTACATGGTTTTTATTTGTGGGAGTCCGAATTGGTTAACTTTCCCCTTTGCTCTGAATGACAACTTTTTCTTAAAATATTTTAGATTTCAACATGCTTAGTTTTGTCTGAATCTCAAACATCTGAATGTTTTCATTACTTGTGTCTTATGGGTATTTAAATTCCTGTAATGGTGATTATATATTTTGACCACCTTTTTTTTCTACATTTTAAAACAAAATAGAATTATATAATGACTCCCTTCCTATCCCCTCCTCCAACCCCACCCATATATCCCACTCTCAAATTGAGTGCCTCTTCTTCTTTGATAATTATTGTTATGTGTGTGTGTTTCAAAACAGTGCAGATATAGGCTGCTGAGTCTGTTTTTGTTATTTGTGTGTATGTGGTATCAGGGCTGACCATTTTGTATTGGACATCCAATAAAGGACTCATGCCTAGGAGAGGCTAACTCTCCCAGTAGCCTGTAGTTCTTTGTCTAGGGGTGGGACACTGTGGAATTTCCCCCTTCCACATTGGCATGCCCATTGATATGCCATTGTTCTGGTCTCATTTATGCAGAGACCATTTCACAGCAGACTTCCTGGTATTCTGACTCTTACAGTCTTTGTGGCCTCTTTTCACAATGCACAGGGGCTGTGATGCAGATGTACCCATCCCGGAAGAGATTTTTTACTGTCTGTGGCAAGCCTGTGTGTGGTGTCATGGAGGGGAATAAAAATCTGTGTTAAGTATCTCCCCTGTGCCCAATACCTTGGAAACAGAGGCAGCATTTCCTTTGTGAGCAAAGGGTCTGGTTGCCTGAAGAAATTTTTTCCCACTTTGCTTCGAGACCAGTTCTGAAAACGGAAGTTTCCTTTTTGAAGTGCACTTCCTGCTGCTTTCAGAATCCTTGGTGTCCCACACATTTCTTCACAGCTGTTTGTAAATTGCCCGGCGGCACACTGCACATCTCTCTGTCCAGTGCTGGACAGTTTAAGCTCTTCTTATCATGTGAACACACAAGTGGGCATCTCAATGAGGGCTGCTCCTTTCTTACTTCTCTGATTGGTACCCACCGTCTGCGAGAGGGCCTTGATGGCTTGTGAGTACAGGCTTTCCACAAGGCTGTGCTCCTCCACAGCTCCTGCAGGGTTTTCAGCCTCCCTTTTTCTGTGTGTGTGTGTGTGTGTGTCTGCTGCTGACCTCTGGCTTTGCTTAGCACCAGCACTGATTTACTCTGAGGAGAAACTCAACCACAGAAGATAGAAGATGGTGGTAGGAATGGACTGTGCTTTGCTGATTATGGTATTGGCGACTTACAAGGTCTAGGGGACCTTGTAACTGGGCTACATGTTCTCACAAATTGCCATATTCTCATGTGAAAAAAGAAACTTCTTCGACAAAGTGAAATGATGTTCCTCCTACGAGGTAGAGGACTACAGATTTATGGGTGTCAAAGTGAGGAGTGGGGGCAGGTGGGAAGGCTCAGGGGTAAGTGCCGCTCTAGAGGATCTGGTGTAAGTCTCTGCGCCCACACAGCTGCTCGTCTTCTGCAGCCACAGTCCTAGAGGTTGATGCTCTTCTGGTCCCTAAGGGCAACGGGCACCCAGAGATTGCACAATCTAAGTAAATTGTAAACCGTGAGAGGAGTCTTTCTGTTCTTGGGTTAGTCACACAAGGTTAAGTCACCCAAGGGAGCTACAGGTGGCAGGACGTTGAGGAGCATGAGTCAGCTAGCTGAAAGATATTTTTCTCCCCTTTCCTCCCCATCAATAAAGTGCCAAGCACTACCCAGCCCATGCATTCACACTTGCCCTCTTTCCCAGGGTGGCACCTGAAAGTCTCTGAACGTTCAAATAGTGATATTAGAGTAGCTCATTTCACCCCTCCAATGTTTACTGATATTAAAGCCATATCTGATTTTATAGCTGTATACCTATAAAATCTGAATACATTGAACCATGGTTTTACAGATAAGGGTTGTATCTATATGTACATATGGTTTCATGTATCTGCTAAAGGATTTATATGTGGGAAAGGTCTTTTATATGTGGAAGGCTATTTATGGATAAATATCGAGGCAAGTCAATGTCAGAAAGCAATATTCAGAACTCACAGACAGTCCTTTGACTAAGAGCGTGTGCGTAGTACCTGTAGTAAGGTAAATCTTCATCGAGCGAACTCTGGATGTATGTATTCCTTCATCCCTGATTCAGGTGAGAAGGTCATTGCTCTTGGAAAACCGCATGGGTTTTATGTTGCCAGAGAACAGGAGTGGTAGCCTGGATCTTATGTCTGTTAAGAAACAAATATTTCCTGGGGAGAAAGTTTGTGTGTAAGTGTGTGTGTGTGTGTGTGTGTGTGTGTGTGTGTGTGTGTGTGTATGCTGGTATGTTTTCTGTCTCTGGCCCTTTTTACAGATAATTTTCTTGAGTGCTACCTTTAACAAAATCTTCCTGAGTTTATGCAGACTAATTTTATCCAGAGATGCTATTACATACATTAGTAAGGATGGCAAGATATTATTAAAATATATTAGAATGGATTAAATAGGAAAGAGTCACTCCAGCCCTTTTCATTTTTACAGTGAGTTTTAGTAGAATTTAGTACTGAGTCCATCCACTGGTCATTCCTGTCATTGTGGGCAATTTGGGACTGTGGTGGCTCTGGAGTTGGGAGACCAGTGGCTATAGGCACAACAACAGAAGATCCGAACTTCCAGTCTTAATCTTGAAGCACACTTGTGTAAGCAGCAATCGGCTGGCTGCCTTCTGTATTGTCAGCACACTTGAGAAGCATCTTGCCTCGGTCTTTTTTTGGAATGTTCCCCACAATGAAATTTTCTCAGCTTAGGAAAATGTTGACTTGGATCCTCTGAATGTGGTCCCTCAGCCTTTGTGAGCTGCACTGACACAACACGGGTTTGTTAAAGACTCAAGTCTTTCATTCAGCAGTCGTCTACTAAAAACTTCTGTGGGCCTGGCTCAGTGTTAGGGATGTGGCCATCGACAAATGGAGGTAGCTTTAGCCAGGCAGAAGTTTGCTGACTATTGAAGAAAGAGAAGAATGAGGCACAAAGAGAATCAATAACAAGGGACCCAGTAGGGAAGCCCTGAGATGATGGCAAGTGCATCCCTGCTCCCTATTCCTGTACCACAAGGGGCACAGGTTCTAGTTCTCTCTCCCCCCCTCTCTCTCCCTCTCTCTCTCACATCCACCATCGACCCATCTATCCATCCATCTGTGCCTGTGTGTCCACTTCTGTCCCTGTCACTGTCTCTCATATGTGTGTGCGTGCATGCGTGTGTCTGTGTGTGTGTGCAAAGCATGAAAGGCAGTGTCACGTGTCTTCCTCCACTGCACTCCCTCTTACTTTCTTCAACCACTGTCTCTCACTGCAGCCGTAGCTTACCGACTCATCTAGACTGACTAACCACCGAGCACCAGGACTCTTTCTTTGTCCCCTCCCCAGCACTGGGATTGCAGCTACAGGCTGTGGTGCCTGGATGCTGCTTCCTGAGCGGCTTGGGTACCAGAGGCCTGGCTAGGGCTGGCGGTGAGAGATTGAAGACAGGACAGACACACATACAACAACGCTGGCGTTATGTGAAGTTCTCTGCTTCTTAGCTGGCCCATGTGGATAATGGCTTTGCCAATTCATCATGGGCCAGTTGTTCTCAGAATCCATGTCAGGCCATGATCATGTCAAATACTCATTCACCAGGCACCACACTCACTCTGGGGGCCCACCTTCCCTATACATGAATTTTTCTTGCAGATGTTGGGGATCCAAACCCAGGTTCTGACTTTGCATGGATTGTTTATGTAAATTGATAGATTGAGTTGAGTAAATTGTTATATGGCTATAATCATACATATATGTATTAAAACATTGAAATGACTGTTAGTTTCATCACCAACCTGGATAATCTACATTGGGTTGGCCTATGGCCCTGTCCTTAGTGGATTGTCTTGCTTGCTACAATCGATGTGGAGAAAACCCACCTGAGAGCAAGAAGCACTATTCCCTGCTTTGGGTCCCTGGACTACACAGAAGTAGAGAGAGCTAGCTAAGTACTAAGCTTTTGCACCGTTTTGCATCCATTTTTCTCTGTTCTTGCTTGAGGATCTTCTACCTGGCTGCCTCACGTTCCTGCCATCTTACCTTCTCGATGTACTAGAACCTGGACTTGAAAGTGAAAATAAGCCTGTGTCCCCTAAGCTCCTGGTTACTAGAGTATCTTACCACAGCAGCAGGAATAAAACCAGGGCAATTCATAGGTTTGACTTTGCCATTTTTGTGTTCTAGATTCAGATTTTTCAAGTCTCAAATTGTTATATAAGGTCCTCTGTTATCTTGTAGATCCTCTTATTCACGGGCCCATGTGTCAGAAAGATCTGGAAGGGAGAGTTCCTGAGAAGGGAAGTCCTGTACATGGCTGACCCTTCCAGATAGCTCCCAACTCATGGCATGAAAATGTCCCCTGTAAACTTTCAATCCTCCTTCCTACTCCAAATGCCAGCCGTCCTTCATCCACTTGGGGGAGGGGGGTATCTGCTCATTACCTACACAGGGTGGCTCCATCGCAGCATCTGTCCCTTCAGTCCACTGGAGTGTGCCCCAAGCCCAAGTTGTTCTTCAGAAATCCTTGGGTCAAAGATGACCTTTCCCTGTACAGGCAGGAGAAAAGTGATCCAAGACCCCCTGTCTGTATCACCTCCCTGGGCAGGGCTGGGTCTCCTGAGCAGCAGTTCTTAAGTATCAAACTTAGGAGTGACAGACGTGCTACGTTTCCTTTTCTGGTGCCCAGTACAGAAACACTTCTGAAACCTGCACACTCCTGTGTCTGTATTACATATGTACAGGCACACTCGTGCACGCGCGCACGCACACACACACACACACACACACACACACACACACACACACACACACACAGCAGTCTAAGAAACAGTAGAGTCAACTCTCAGGAGCAAAGCTTGCAAGGCACCCCTCTAGTGATGCTCTGACAGATCCTTGCCTTCCTCTCCTGCCCTCTTCCTGATTTCAACCTATGACCCTGTAGGCCTGCTGGAAGTTAAGAATAAGCCTTACCCCTTCCAGGACCCAGAGGAGCCTGATTATTTTCCTAGCAAGTCTGCTAGGTAGGGCTTAGGCCTCAGGCCTCAGTAAGAAGTGTGTCTCCCGGAAAGAATCCGAGGCTACAGTTCCTCTTGTGTTCCTCAGTCTAATGCCAGCTGGCTTCAAGACTTTCTCTAGAGAGCTTTTGTGGAAGGAACCTTGCTCAGGTGCTCGCATGGAAAGAAGTGCAGTGAGCTTCCTTTGTGAGCCTCATTGCTGTAAGCCGGGAAGGCAGCTCCCCCTCTTGTCTCTTCTTATTCTGAGTAATAAACAAACAAACAAACAAACAAACATAAAACAAACCCTATGATATCACAGAAGCCAGAGATCTCAAACCAGACCAATGCCTTATTGCAATGAACATTTGCGTTGAAGGTGAAGATGTTTTGGCAGAGAGACATACTGTAAGACACACAGTGACATACTGCGGCTTCCTTGACGAGATATTTCCTGTGCTTTCTGTTGTTTTTCTTGCTTGCTTGTGTGTTAAAGGCTAAGGACAGGTACGAGGGGATGGGAGTGGAACTGCGGAGCACAATATAAAACTCACAAAGAATCAAATAAAACATAAGGAAACACTCCTTACCCCCCCATGATGCCTCACCCCAGCTTGGGCTGAGTGGAGTCTTTGTCAGCCTTAAACAAAGAACTTTCATCTTGGCTGTGTTCCTGGGGCCAGGTTTGCCCTTGGGATGGCTCCTTCAATCCTGCTTTCCTGAGCCCCAGTCCACTAGGGTGCCAAGGTTAATGCAAGCGCTGGCATGCTGGTTCCAATGTGCGAATGTGGAATGTGAGAATGTGCGTGACAAGGTCTGGGTGAGCCAGTTCTTTGATGCAAAGAACACTCTCTCCCTCAGCTGCCTGATTTCCACATCCATCACTCCCCGGCCCGCCCTCAGCAGCTATTAACAAACAGAACAAATGTAACCCGCCCTCTTTGGTGGTGGTTAGGAAACCCGGAATTCAGATGGTGGCTGAGGGTGGCTGACTGAAAAACGGACTTCCAGATTTCTTACTCTTCCACAAGGGCCCTCATCACGTGCGCAGGTCTATAACCTTACTCTCTGAAAGGCAAGTAAAAAAAATTATGTGTTGTGAGAGAGCAATACAGAATTTGAAAGATAGGGATCTTTGTCTCCCCATCCAGAGCTTCACAAATGTCTGTTGGTTTTATGAGGGCCGGGAGGGAAAACCTGTACTGGTTCCTTATTTGCAATGGGTGCTTTTACTTTTTTTTTTTTTTAAGCTTATGCTCAAGGGGGTGACTTTTGGAAAGTTTATAAGGATGAGAGCTGGAGCCAGCGTGAAAGTGCAGAGGGATTGGGTTGGGGAGCTGCCAGGCTGCTGGAGGTGTGGAGGATAGGTTGCTCGAGAGCACAGAGCACATCCATGCCCCTCCACCAGGCCCTTTGCATGTCCCCACTGATGTCTTGTTGCACCGTGGGTGTTCCGTGCTCTGACTGAGCAATTTAGTTCTCAGAGTGGTTCTAGCAGAGCCGCTGGAAAAGCTAAGAAAAGGAGCCTCTGGTCTGTAGCCAACTCTGTCAAGTGGCTGACCTGACTCACACATTGCCTGGTAACACAAGGGCCACGTGCATGGGAGGATGCAGAAGGAAGAAGTTGGTTTTTCCCTTACACATACATGTCAAAGAGTCAGTGGCCAGTTCCTCAAAAGGGAGCTGGCTCTGTGCTTGTCCTTCCTGGAGTGACCTTTTACTATTTGATGGAAAATGAAGCACAGGGATGAAAAGAGAGGCAGCCCCAAAGCTAGTTCAGTCACGCACAAACTGGTACTGGGAGCCTCCTGTATGCGGGACACTGATCTGGATGCTGCAGCCACCATAGAGAGGAGCCCTGGATACCATAGGGGAGGGACAATAGAACACTGGTTGGCCCCACGCTGCGCATGCTACTGGTAGTCGGGAGAGACACAATACAGGCACAGAAGGTGAGATAAAGATGACAAGGAATGGAAGAGCCCCAGAGTGGCAGGCTGGGCTGCTGGACCACATGCTCACCAAGAAAGGTGTCACAGATGGGACACTAGCAGAATCTCAAAGGAAGGGGGCAATCAGAGCTGACATCTTGTTCCTTATGCACATCTTCTAGGGGTTTAAGGGGTTCTACTGCTGTGAAGAGATACCATGACCACAGCAACTCTTAGAAAGGAAAACATACATGTACTTGGGGCTGGCTTACATTTGAGAGCTGTAGTCCATTATGGTCATGGCAGGAAACGGGCAGACATGGTTGCTGGAGAATAAGCCAGGAGTTCCACATCTGGCTTGGCAGGCAGCGGGGACAAGGAGAGACACTAGGCCTTGTCTGAAGCACCTGAAACCTCAAAGCCCACCAGTGATACATCTACTCCAAGGCCATATCTAGTCCAAGGCCATGCCTCCTAACTTCGTAAATAGTTCTACTTCCTATGAGCCCACAGGGGCCCATTTTCATTTAAACCACCAAAGGGAGGACTAGAAAGCTGCAGCCCTCTGGTCACATCAGCCCTGAGCTCTGCTGCTCCTGGACCATGCTTCTCACATGTGCTCCACGTTGTTCCCTCCCCAGAGCTCTGTCATTTCAGAGAGATAATGGCATGGATCAATAACCAAGGCTTGGGCCACAGGTGGGAAGGTTTATTCTCCCCCAGTATCAAACCAGAGGTTTCAAAATACATTCTAGGAGCCCTGTGGCTTTTTTGAGCCCATCTTAGGAGTCGACTGCACTTTTCTCATAGCAGTACCAAAATGGTCGTTTGCTTTTCCCAAGCGCATCTTCTTCCAAGGGTGCTGTGGAATTTTCTGGTAGCTTCAGGGAATGTGGCTTTGCAACAGAACAAACAATAAAACAAATTAGGGATTTCCAGCTGTTGCCTAGGAGGCCAGACAGTTAATGGGCTTGAGAAAACACCAAACAAAGCAACTCTTAGACAGTTTTCTATCCTCCCGACCTGACAGATGTTAAAAAAAAAATGGGTTTGGGGCTGGGGATTTAGCTCAGTGGTAGAGCACTTACCTAGGAAGCGCAAGGCCCTGGGTTCGGTCCCCAGCTCCGAAAAAAAGAACCAAAAAAAAAAAAAAAATGGGTTTATTCTTCTTTGTGAAAGTTAAACAGGAAGTGTTTGCGTGTGTTTGGGTATGTCAACTTTGATTTTCAAAATAGCCCCTTGACTTCTGTAGTCCACAGGAACACTGTGAAGGTCTCTGAAGGCCTTCTGTGTCAGACCTAGGCTGTCTCCTAGTTAGCTCACTACACACTCACTCCACGTGAGGCGCTGCCAGATTCTAGAACTGCAAATAAAATCCACTTAAGTTATCTTTTAAGACTTTGTTTTGGGATTTGATTGATTTGAATCTTATGTGTGTGTGTATGGTTTAAATATGTGCATCCTGAACACGTCCACAGAGGTCAGAAGATGGCGGCAGAACCCCTGGAGCGTGGCTTACTGTTACTTGTTAGCTGCTGTGTGGGTGCTGGGAATTGAACTTTGGTCCTCTGGAGAAGTAGCCAGTGTTCTTAACTGCCAAGCCATACCTTCAGGCCCTCGTCTGGTTTTTTTTTTTTTTTTTTTTTTTTTTTTCTTTTTTTCGGAGCTGGGGACCAAACCCAGGGCCTTGTGCTTGCTAGGCAAGCGCTCTACCACTGAGCTAAATTCCCAACCCTTTCCTCGTCTGGTTTTGTTGAGGCAAACACTCATGTACTCAGTTTGAGACTGTCCTCAAATTCACTCTGTAGCTAGGATGACCTTCAGCTTCTGATAATTCTGGCTCTACATCCCGGAGTGCAAAGATTACTGACTAAGCAAGTGTTCTACCAGCCAAACTTCATCCCTGGCCCCCCATTAAGTTTTTAAAACTAAACTCGTCATCGTTTTTAACCATTTGATGACTGTGAAGAAATTCTAAGACCAAGAGTTTGTGAACAGTTAAGCAGAGGTAGCTAATATTAGTTTCTTCCAAAGCTACAAGGGTTACAACTAATGTCCTTTGCTTAGACAGTAACCTCAGTTTCTCGCACATAGATGGCTGGCCATAACTGTATTCTGAGACTTGTACCATGTGTGGATATGGGTGGGGTTTAAGGCCTAACTTGTGTGTCCTAAGAAAGTACACTGAAGTCAATGCCTCGCACCTTTGAAAGTGACCTCGATCACACAGTCATTGCAGATGGACCTAGAAGATAAGATCTTTAGGATGAGTCCCGCCCTATAAGATTGGTATCCTTTTAAAGACAGAGCCACATAGGCCCAAAGACACATAGCAGAAGGTGACTCTGAGGAGGAGACGGCTCTGTGTTGCTTTGAACATCAAATATGTCCTCTGTTAAATTAGTGCTTTCCCCCCTTGCAGTGAACAAAGTTGGCAGGAAAGTGTCAGAGCACTGACTGAGGGTCATTTCTCCACTAACCTCTCAAGGCCCAGATCTGCTGGGACCCCGGAGCTCCCTCCAGATTGCCCTTAAACAGTAGCAAAGACCCACTGGAGGAATTGGCCCATTAGTGGAGAAAAAGAACCTAGAGTCTCCAAGGAAGATTAATAGGCTGCATAAGGTCAGCTTCGTGCTTAATGTGGTTAAATATTAATTTAGCTTCCTTCATATTACAGGGCATGATTTAGAGTCAGGGAGAGAGAGCTGGGGAGCACTGAAGTCACTGGGTGTGTGAGAGGGAGTAGCTCAGAGCCCTGCAGCTTCAGGAGTGCTCACTGTTGCCTTCCCTCCCCACTAGGATGGCTTGCCTTCTTCCTGCTGCTCGACTTCCTGCAGGCTTTCTCTTCTTAGTGCTCTGGGGCTCAGTTCTAGGTGACAAGCTGCTGGTGGTCCCCCAGGATGGCAGCCACTGGCTTAGCATGAAGGAGATAGTGGAGCACCTCAGTGAACGCGGACACGACATTGTGGTGCTAGTGCCAGAAGTCAATTTGCTTTTGGGAGAATCCAAATACTACAGGAGGAAAAGCTTCCCGGTCCCCTACAACCTAGAAGAGTTGCGGACCCGCTATCGCTCCTTTGGGAACAACCACTTTGCTGCCAGTTCCCCCCTGATGGCTCCTCTAAGAGAGTACAGGAACAACATGATTGTCATTGACATGTGCTTTTTCAGCTGCCAGAGCCTCCTGAAGGACTCGGCCACCCTCAGCTTCCTCAGGGAGAACCAGTTTGATGCTCTGTTCACAGACCCGGCCATGCCCTGTGGTGTGATCCTGGCTGAGTATCTCAAGCTGCCTTCCGTCTACCTCTTCAGAGGTTTCCCATGCTCTCTGGAGCACATGCTTGGTCAAAGCCCAAGCCCCGTATCCTATGTTCCCAGATTCTACACCAAATTCTCAGACCACATGACATTTCCCCAACGGCTGGCCAACTTCATTGCTAACATCTTGGAGAACTACCTTTATCATTGTCTGTACTCAAAGTATGAGATCCTTGCCTCAGACCTCCTCAAGAGAGATGTGTCCCTACCTGCCTTACACCAGAACTCTCTGTGGCTGTTACGGTATGATTTTGTGTTCGAATACCCCCGGCCAGTCATGCCCAACATGATCTTCATTGGAGGGACCAACTGCAAGAAGAAGGGGAACCTGTCTCAGGTGGGTGACTCATGGCTTCTGGCTGCATTCTCTCTTCACTGGCAGCTGTGGTTCTTGTGGGCTGCACTCCGTCCTGTATTTGGCATCAGCCGCCTCTCATTGGGAAGATGGTCACATGACCTATCGGTAGGCAAGAGGATGCCAGGCTCAGAGTAAGGAGCTGTGTGTCCTTGAAGCTGGATAAATAGAGTTCTTTGCTTGGCATCAGGAGAAAGTATGATTGGTTCGGTGACCTGGTGATAGTTGCAGAATCTTTGAATGAACCTTAGAAATAATTTGGTCTACAGAGGTGAAGGCTTGACTCAGGGGACAGGTCCAGATCAAAACCTTCTCAACCAGTGCTGTGGCATGTGTATTCCTTGGGTGCTAAGCCAGAGGTCAGCCAACAAAGGTCAGAGGTTCTAGCTTCCAGGGTCTTGCGTTTACATGGTCCACAGCTAAAACAGTTTCAAAGGGATGCTGAGAGCAGCTGTGGAAGAATGAGTGGCGAGATGTACGTGGCTTCAAACTCTCATCACTTGCCCTCTGACCTTTACCAGAGAGAAAGAAACAAGCATCACTTCATGATTTAGGATGTATGACTTATGATTTGGAAAATACTAATGTGAGTTTTGAATTCAAGACTGCTGAAGGGCTTCAGGTCATACCTGTCTTTCATTTCATCTGAGAGAAAGCTTTAAGGAGTCCCCAAGAGCCTGTCTGATTTTTCACATCTGCTGTGACAGGAATGCTTGGAGCCAGGTGGACTCCTGGTTCAACAGGGCTGTGAATATTCTGAATGGCTGATCAGGTCTTGGGGTCTAGCTAAATGGAGGTGCACTTGTGTTTGCCTAGCACATGTGAGGCTATGAGTTCAATTCTCATCATGGTAGGAAAAAAGAAGAAAAGGGGAGAAAGATGTAGGGAGAGAGATGGGAAGAAAGAAAGGAAGGAAGGAAGGAAGGAAGGAAGGAAGGAAGGAAGATTGGTTCTGTGAATTTGTTTAAAAGAAGATATAGGTCTTGTAGGGAGCACAAACTTATTACCTGAGCACTCAGGACACTGTGGAAAGCTGAGGAGTGGATGACGAATTCAAGGCTAGCCCGGGAGGGAGAGAACAGGGAAATGAGGGATGGGGGAGAGGGTGAGCAAAGGAGAGAGAGGATATATCTTCGCAAATAAGTAAGGCCCAGATTTGTGTTTAAGCACTCTCCCTCCCTATCCCCTCCTCACAAATGCTGATTCATTCTTAGCGTGCACTTTTGAAAGCCTGCTCTTTAATCCAGGGCACACACTACCTAATGTGTGGCTTCCCTTAGAATTTGCCTCCTTTTCTTGGAGATTAGGAAACATTTTGGCTGACACTTTCTGTTAATCAGTTATAAAGGCTGGAGTGAGTCCAGGCTCCCACAAGGTATCCCAGCGTGTAAATAGCTGGAGATCTAGCTAACAATTTAGGTAATACCAGGTCAGATGAGTGACTTTAAATGTCTCACACTGTTTTTGCGAATCTTTTCTTAAGTCTTTCTCTTATAAGTGAGATTTAAAAAAGAAAACTTCAGATGTAGTTTGCTTATGATATACTTACTCGTTTAAGGATTACAGTTTAGTGAATTGTTTTTGTCATTTTTCTAGTTTCCTCTCTGTCACTGTCACAAACTGACCAAAAGCAGTTTAGGGAAGCGGTTTCTTGGGCTTCCACTTGCAGGTAACAGTCCAGCCTTGAAGGAAGTCAGGGCAAGAACTGAAGCAGGAGGAGGCAGGCAGGCAGGCAGGAACCCTCTGATGAAGCTGCTTGAGACCTCGCCCAGGCTCGGGGTGAGGTGATTTCTCCCACAGCTGAGGCCTGCCTGCCTGCCCAGGGAAGAGTTCTGTCCTCAGTGGGCTCGGCACGCCCACAGCACAGAAGGCTCAAGGAAATCTCCTGTCGACAAGCCCATAGACCGGTCTGACCTGGGCAATCCTCCCTCAGTGGAGACTCCCTTCTCAGGTGAATTCAGGTTGTGTCACATTAGTAGTTAAGGAAAGCCAGGACAGTTTATGTCTAACTTTTTATGTTCAGATTGGTCAACAATCACAATTATTCCCAGTCATTCCCAAAGACATCCCTTAACCCTAACCCTGGACAACCTTTACCCCATCATCTTTATGAGTTGCCTATCCTGGAAATTTGAATTAGAATTTGCGATCTGTTGTGCTAACTTTCTTAGAATGTTTTAAAAGTTTGTCCATGTTGTTGCATGTACTTCACTTTTGTGGCTGTACAATTTTATGGGTATGAATATCTCACATTTTATCAGTTTAATGGCATTTGAGTTTACATAATACGAATAGTTGCCATTATTAAGAAAAGTACTGGGCTGGAGAGATGGCTCAGCTGTTAAGAGCACTGACCGCTCTTCCAGAGGTCCTGAGTTCAAATCCCATCAACCACATGGTGGCTCCCAACCATCTGGAATGGGATCCGACGCCCTCTTCTGGTGTGTCTGAAGACAGCTACCGTGTACTCATATAAATAAAAATTAATAAAAAAAATAAAAAGTACTGTTATGAACACTTTGGTACAAGTCTTTGCACACAATTTTGGTTCTTTTGCATATATGTTCTGTTAGCTCTTGCCCCACAGTTACCTGGCAATGGCCAGGTGTGCCTGACACTATAAAAGGGGCTGCTTGCCCCCTCCTCACTTTCTTGCTCTTGCTCTCTTGCTCTTATCCTCTTCCCCCTTTGTCCCTTCTCTCCCCATTCCCCTACCCCCTTCTCTCCACATGCTCATGGTCAACCTCTACTCTACTCCTCTCCTTCTCTACTCTTCTCTACTCTCTCTCTCTCTCTCTCTCTCTCTCTCTCTCTCTCTCTGCTCTACTGCCCTCTTAACTCCCCTCCCCATGCCCTGAATAAACTCTATTCTATACTATACCATCGTGTGGCTGGTCCCTCGGGGGAAGGGATGTCTCAGCATGGGCCCACTGAGGCACCCCCTTCCCCGAGATCCCTGTAGAACACCCCCCCTCTCTTTCAACAGTGGCATTGCTGGGCCATATAACACCTGTATGTTTAAATCGAAGAGGACAGTTATGTCACTGTTTTATATTCCCACTAAACATCAATGTTTAATGAACAAAGGGTTCTACTTGCTCAACCTCTTTGTCAACACTTGTTATTTTCCACTTAAAAATTGAAGCCGTCCTAGTGGGCATGAATGTTATCTCGTACCTTCTTTTTTCATTTCCGTAATGGCTTGATAGTCACCATCTCTCCAACTGCCTATTGGCTATTTATTTGCATGTCATTTTGGGGAGGGGGAACACGAAGGGCATTGCATGTCTCTAAGTTGTCTCTGTAGTTGTGGTTGAGTTCTAATGCATTTAGAATGTATGCATTCTAAATATAAACCCCTTACCAGGATCATTTCCTTTGTAGTTTCTTTGTAGGTGTGTGCGCACATGTGTATCCGTGTACGTGAGTGAAGGGACAGTGGAGCTTATGTGGCGGTCAGGGGACAACCTCTCTTCTTTATTTGAATCAGGGTCTACTGTTGTTCACTGATGTGGAGTGAGGCTAGATGGCCCAATAGCTGTGTGGATTCTGCTCTCTCTGCCTCCCATCTCTCTATAGGTATGCAGGAATCGCAGATGCATGCATCCACATCACTTCTAGAGATCCGAACTCCAGTTGTCAGGCCTGTTCCTGTAAGTGCACTCCCCAGGGAGCCATTCCCCCTAGTTTTCTTGTGATTCTTCCCAACACAGCTCTGCTCTGTCAATGTGGGATTCCTTCTGAGGGTTCAGGTCCTCTTTAATATACTTAGTATATTTCACTCTTGGCACCCCTCCTTTAAGGCTTATGCTTTAAACCTACCACCATGATATTTCATGAGTGTTTGGGCATGTGCTGGTGTGGAGGTATGTGCATGCATGTGTGGGCACCAGCAGAGGCCAGAAGAAGGCGTAGACTCCCTGGAGCTGAGGTAACTGGTAATTTTGAGCTATCTGCCATAGTTGCTGGGTCCCAAACCCTGGTCATCTGGAAGAGTGCTCTAAAGTGTTGTGCTATCTCTCTAGTCTACACATTTTAGTTTTTGATGTAATTTTAAATGGGATTATTTCAGTATAAAATAAGTTTGAATTTTATATTACCAGAAATATAGTTCACTCTCCATATACATCATGTGCCCTTTAAACTTGCCGTATTTATCTACGGTTGAAGTTTGTAGTGAACTTCTTAGGATTTTTCTAAATGGAAGATCATGTCAGCTACAAGAAGAGAGCTATATTTCTTTGCAGCCTGGGAAGTCTGCCTATCTATCTATCTATTTATCTATCTATCTATCTATCTATCTATCTATCTATCTATCTATCTATCTATCTATCACTTATTCTTTCCTTCATTCCTTTCTTTTATTCTTTCATTCTTATTCTTGCTGCTTAATTGCCCGGCTTCAGTGCTGGAGAAAGGAAGATGGCCTTCTTTTGCTCCTAATCTCAGAGGGAAGGCATTTAGCATTTAGCATTTTACCATTGCGTGTTAATAACTAGAGACATCTGGTTATATTCTCAGATTAAAACATTGAGACAATTTCTAACTGTCACTAGTTTGCTTTGTATTCTTACTATACAAGGACTGCTAGATCTTGTGAAATGAATTTCTTGTGTCTGTTAAGATCAACACATGGCTTCTTCTTTATTTTATTCTATTCTTTATTCTATAACTAAGCCAACTTTGTCTTCTGGGGACAATCCCACTTATCCCAAAAGGGAGCACATACTATGAGTATGCCTATGGACATCAGGGAACAACTTGAAGGAATTAATTCTCTCTGTCACCATGTGTGTTCTGGGATTAAACTCCAGCAGTCTGGCTTGATGGCAGGCACTTTCAGACTGGGTTTCATCTCAGTAAAACAATCTGATCGTCACAAGATGTCAGGATATTGCTGTCCTTGTAGGCTGAGCTCCGATGCTTTTTCCTCTCTCACTGCTGTGAAGGATTGGAGTCGACTATGTCAATACGTAGGATTTATGATTCCTAAATAAAGCCACTTGACTTCCTTTATGGTAAACTAAAACATTACTAATTTGGCCTTTGTGGGTTTTTTCCTGATACCCAGAGTGAGCGTCATTCCGCGTGTTCGTGGTACCAAATGGTGGTGTTGTATTTGACTGTGGCATACACATGTCCCTTGAACTTTGCTCAGACTTACTGTCATCCCTCAGTGTCCTGTGTTGTGGCAGCCTCCCTTCCACTACTGGTCCCCTTCCCAAGCAAGTTGTGGTTGCTTTGTCTTAACACCTCTGTTTGGTTTGCCACAGACTATCCATTTCCTATCTTCCTGGGTAAATGCTTATAACTGGGATTGCTGAATCCCAAGTTTCCATAATAAATTATCAAAGCAGTTGGACTATTTTATACCTCACAGTAGTTTATCTGAGTTGTGGTTACTCCATTTTTGCTAACATGTGTTTTTAGCAGTCTTTTCTGTATTAGCCATTTGAATTTTTGTGTTAAAGCTCATCTCAGTTACTTTTTGCCCCTCTTTCATGACTGATGATGCTGTGTGCTTTACTGAGCACATCTTCTGATAGGATAGGTTCCTTATCAATTCTTTTGTTCGTGTTTATTGTTTAACATAATTTTTAAATTGTGACGTTTCTTGGTATATTCTAAATATTATCTTTTGTTAGACACATGTTGCCATATTCTTAGGTTTTTTTTTTACTTTTAGAAATAATATTTTCCAAGAGAAAATGTTTCAGAGAGAGAGAGAGAAAGAGAGAGAGAAAGAGAGAGAGACACACACAGAGACAGAGACAGACAGAGACAGAGAGACAGAGAGAGACAGAGAAAAGAGAGACATATAGACCGAGGTGCAGTGCCCGCAGAAGCCATAGACACACCTGATGAGGGTACTGAGAACACAACTCAGTTTCTCTGCGTGAACAGCAAATGCCGAACCATCTTTTTACTCCAACTTAGCTAATTTTAACTTTAAGAAAAAAAAAGTTTGTGTCTTAGGAATATTAAAAGGAGTAAAGATTTGTTCCCGTTTTCTTTTACCTGGTTAATACATAACTAAAGCACCACTGAGGTAATTTAGTGGGGAAGCCCATGTACTGGAAATGGAACCCTCTTTCTGGCCTGTTCCCACCTCTCTCCGAGTCCAGCGGGAAGGTATTTACTGGACATAGATCAGGGGCAGGATGCTCACCCACAACAGAGACGTCTTCTAGAGCGCCACCCTGTGTTCAAGGCTCCCCTGGCAGCCTCCTCCCACCGCAGTTCTGGATGATCCCGTAGACTTGCCTTCTCTCTGCTATTCTTGCGCGCCGCCTGGTGGATGCCTTCGTTTCCTGCGTTCACATGGCTCCATTCCTGAGGATCAGGCAGCTTTTAAATTCATTCTTCCCTCTGCATAACCATGGGTTTAGGCTGACCACTCCAGCTGCTCCTTCACTCCTTTTAAGAACACAGCATGGCTGTGCCACCTGCACCTTCTGAGGAATAAGCATCAGCAGGTGGCACCTCGGGGCGGCGGCGGGGGATGGGGAGGTGGTGGTGTCACAATCCTCTTGCAGACCTTAGGGACTCAAGTTGCAGTTCTTGGCCCTGGTCTGAAAATGCTTTCTGGAATATGAAAATGCAGCCAGCGCCCTCACGTTCTTTTCTTTGGCTCTTCACAGCCTTTTACTCTTCTCCAGTCTAGAGATGCCTCATTTTCCTGTCCTCAATAGTTACCACCCCCTGCCCCCGCCCCCTGTGCTTTTTTCTTTCCTTTTCTTTGGACGCTCCCAAACTCTGTAGCTTCTTCATTTTTAGCTGTCTACAGGCTTACATGGCCCTTCTGTAACCTGGCCTGCCAGTGGCGCTCAGCTATTGTTACCTCTGTCGCTTCTTCCGCTTCTTCCGTGTACTCAGCCAGCCCACATTCCTGAGAGTAGGCCAGAAAAGGCCACACAAAGAAAAGATGTTCCAAAAAAAAAAAAAAAAAAAAAGAAAGAAAATTAAAAAAAAAAAGCAAAAAAAAAAAAAGAAAAGATGTTCCCAGGAGGGCTTCCCTGGAACAGTTCCTGGAGTGACAACAGAGCAGCCCCTGGAGAGGTGTTTGAACCAATCCTAGCTTGCCCTGCCTCTTCAACTATTTGAACAGACCAATCCCAACCTTTCCTCCTTAGCACCAATCACAGCAGCTCCTCTGCCTGACCAAAGGAAGCGCTAGCTAGCCAGGTGGCTTGGGTTGAGCCATTGCTCAGTGATTTGGAGTTCACAAATGGTTCCAGAAGCAAATCCTCCAATCCAAACAACACTAAGTGGACCTGGTGGGCGTTTGTCCTAAGGATTCAAGACAATCAGCTACAGTCTTTGTATGTGGTTGACTCAAGCTAATCACGGAGTGTTGAGTCCGACTGGTGCTGGTTTAGGGGTAGCCTGTCAAGCCGTTTATACAACAGTCACTTTGCTTAAGGTAGGCAACTCAGCGTGGAGATTGCATCAGCTGCTACTGAGGGCATCAGTTCGCCCTATCCCCCAAGCACTTGCTTATTTTCGGGAAATTCTGTGTATCAGAGAGCGTTACCACATTAGTTTATTATTAAAAGCATAGTGATTTTTTTTAATGGTACCCCAGAGGTGTTTGCCCCTAATCTCTAAAACGAATAGCACAGTCTAAAGAGGCTCTTATTCTGTTACGCAGATATAGAATTCTGAAAATGTCCCTCAGTAGATTCATGTCAAGGGTTCTTGAGTTTGTGTTTTCTTCTAGCTAATCCCACCTGTAACAACAGCCAGCACCTGCCAATAGGGTTCCCAGTCAGTATGGGAAGAGAGACTGAAATCTTACTAAACAGGCATTTCAATGCTGTAACAAGTTTTTAAGAGAAATAGGCTAAAGCAGGAAAGGTTGGGGTTGACTCGTGGTTTCACAAGCACCACCAGCTCATTGTAGGCTGATTCCAAGTTCTCTAGACCTTTGGCGACGCAGAAACATCATGCAGACAGGCTCTCAGGGAGTGGGTATTCCTTAAAAGGCAGGCAAGTATAAATGTACCTGTGGAGTGTCCGCCCCTTCACCAGCCACTGACTCAAGAGTGCCACCAGGTGGAGCCAGAGCTTCCAGCAATGCGCCATTTCATGACACTTCAAAACTCCGGGATCACACCCAGCCACTGCCCGGGGGGAGCAAGGCATCGGACGCTGTTCAGAACTCAAGTGCAGCCTGCTAGATATGCAGGATCGGGGTGGAAGCCATGAAATGAAAGGAGTCCCAGTCTCGGGGATTGGAAGAGAAGATGAGAAGTGCGCCCTTAGTGGGAGCAGTGGATCATGGGAGTTGTTCTAGGAAGGAAGGGAGGGAGAAGGTAAGGGTCTTTGAAGATGAGGATGTAAAACAGGGCAGTGGTGAAAGACTGGGGTGGATTTGTTCTGTATCGATTAACTTCAGGACAATTACATGCTGTCCAGTGTCAATCCACTTTGTCAGGTGGCCTGGGTAAGGCGAGATGAAGAAAGTAATGTGTAGTGACAATTTTGGAATCTTGACCTCTTTAAAAACAGAAATATAAGAATATGTTTTTGTTTTAATCCCAGGTATAGAGAGATATGGAGCTGCTCCAGACTGTCCACCATAGCAAATGACTGATTTTCCTCATGCATGGTTTTGCCAGCTGCAGATAGTTTCCGTGATTGTGTGACATTTGGGGTTCTGGGAACTTCTCAGAGGATATATAAATAGTAGGATCCCAGTAGGTGGGGGTGTTGGTGGTTGGTGGTTGTTCAGAGGGGTTGGTTGTGGTTTGTTGGTAGGTGGTGCTCAAAGAAGAAACAAGAAGAAAGAAGTTAGATTCGAGGATTTGAGGATCTCTCTTTCTTTCTCTCCCATCTTGTGTCAGGGAGTGAAACTTAGGGGGATAACAGGTGAGAAAAAGAAGATCCCACAAAGTAGCAAGGGCCAGCCACTCTAATGTTGGAAGCACACAACCTGGTGAGGAAAGTTAACTGCTCAGGGCTTCCGGGAAGTTGGCCGCAGGATTCCTGGTCCACATGTGAGGGCGCACAAAATGTCTGTTCTTGCAGGATGCCCTGCCCTGGACTGATCTTCCGCATGGAAAGCAGCCACTGGCTGAACTTGGGGGGTGTGAGGGAGCCAGCCAGTCCTGGCTTCAGAGGTCAATTCACGTCCCAGAGGATTGGGGTTCTTTTCTTCCCTGAAAGCCTAGACCATTCCTTACACCAAGGTAGAATACAAGTAGAGTTGCTTGGTGGCTTTCAAAAATCCTTTTGCCTAAACACCTGAAGACACTTTTTAAAGAGTTATCTGCTTCCATGTGAGGTCTGCTGCACATACTTCTGATTGGACAGTGAGCCCTAGTGCTTTCTACGTGGCTTTAACAGGTCCTATTTATCCCTGTGACATGATGTGCATATCCCAGCAAGAAGTTACTATGTCAGATCTCTGTTGGTGTATTTATCCAGCTATGGTTCAGGCACTATTCATTGTTTAACAACTTTCTTTTCATTTCTTACTTATCTAAAATATCACCCTCTTTCTTCTAATAGTCCTTGGTATTGAGGTATAGCTGCATGCTTCAAGTTTGCAATGTTCACCAGGAACAGTCAGAGTGCAGGGGGAATACAGAAGCCTGCTAGCCCAGCATTCAGGAGAATAGAGATTTAGGCTGAGTCATATTCCAGGCCAGTCCAAGGCATGGAGCTTATGGGATGGAAGCCTACTTCACACCATTGCTTAGCCTGCTCTGGTCTGAGAGTGCTTTGGTAACTCTCATCCATGACTGTAACTCTTAGTAGACCTTGCTTTACAATCAAGTTGTCTCATTTTGAGTGTGAAATATCTCACTCTATTCCCACACTGAGCAACAACCAACAGCTTCCAAAACCGTTCCCTGATCATTACAGAGAAACCCAGGCAAATGAACCCCAGCAGAGCTGCCACAATTCCTCTTTGTCTGGGGCAAGCTGACCCAGCAATGTTTCCTATCTTATAGTATAGTGAGTGCCCCTTGCGGATAGGGAGGGAGACTTTAGAGAGTTTCCCAGTAGGGTTACAGTTAGAACCGTTACCTTGTAAATCCAAACACAAGGCAGTGCTCAGAGCTCAGTCCAGCCTGTTTGAATGTGGCCAGCAGAGAATGAGGTGACAGGATGAAATGGGTGTACACAGCCTTGTTTTTGAAGATGGAAGAAAACCAGATATGAACTATGATGTCTTCTAAAGAGAGAGTTCTGTTAGCCTATCAAACAAGATCAGCAATGTGTTGGCTAGAAGCAGGATTGAGCAGGCACCAAGCATAGATTTATCCTTTAATGATTAACGTCTGGGAGCCGGTGCCATCCAATGGCACGGCAAGGTTGGCAGGAGATAAGAGGAGGAAGAAACAAACGCAAGGGTCATAGCCTGGTGAGGAAACCTGTTCTCGTGGGTGTCCACTGAAGTGACTATGGGACTCCATGTGACCCTGCAAGGATTAGCTGGGCTGCTGCTGCTGCTGTATGCCCTGCCCTGGGCTGAAGGTGGAAAGGTGCTGGTGTTTCCCATGGAGGGCAGCCACTGGCTGAGCATGAGGGATGTCGTGAGGGAGCTCCACGCCCGAGGTCACCAGGCTGTGGTCCTGGCTCCAGAGGTGACTGTGCACATCAAAGAAGAGGACTTCTTCACCCTCCAAACCTACCCTGTTCCATACACAAGACAAGGATTTAGACAACAAATGATGCGAAACATTAAAGTGGTCTTTGAAACAGGCAACTATGTGAAGACATTCTTTGAAACATCCGAGATTTTGAAAAACATATCGACAGTTCTCTTAAGGTCTTGTATGAATCTATTGCACAATGGGTCCCTGCTCCAGCATCTGAATTCCAGCTCCTTTGACATGGTCTTAACAGATCCTGTGATTCCGTGTGGGGCAGTGCTGGCCAAGTACTTGGGTATCCCCACTGTGTTCTTTCTACGATACATTCCCTGTGGCATAGACTCTGAGGCCACACAATGTCCGAAACCTTCCTCTTATATTCCGAACCTACTCACAATGCTTTCTGACCACATGACTTTCCTGCAAAGGGTCAAGAACATGCTGTACCCTCTGGCCTTGAAGTACATTTGCCATTTCTCATTCACTCGCTATGAAAGCCTGGCCTCTGAGCTTTTGCAGAGAGAAGTGTCTTTAGTGGAGGTTCTCAGCCATGCATCTGTGTGGCTGTTCCGAGGGGACTTTGTGTTCGACTACCCGAGGCCTGTCATGCCTAACATGGTCTTCATTGGAGGCATAAACTGTGTCATCAAGAAGCCTCTTTCTCAGGTCTGTATTTTTAAGCTATCAGTATTCTATGCAGAATATATTTTCTAATGCTGACTTTCCTCCTGGTCTTTCAAAGGACTCTTCCCCTTTTATCATATCCTTTCATAACATAAACTACTAGATTTGGGTCCTTCTGTCTTTATTTTATCTGTAAGTCTTTTCGCCCACATGCGTACAGTGATGTAGAGGCCAGAAGAGAACACCAAATCCCCTAGAACTAGAATTACAGACGGTTGTGAGCCATCCTGGGGTTGCTGGAAATCGAACTCAGTTCCTCTGGAAGAGCAGCTGTCTCTCCAGCCTCAGACCCTTCCATTTTCAATTGGCTACTAGTAGGACTGGTGGCTGAGGTGAGGTGAAGGGTGGTGGTGGGGCCCTACTGAGACTATCCATGTGGCAATATATTGTTTTCCTGAGAGTAAGATTTCCAAACTGGGGCAAGAACAGAGACACCGAGCTGTTGACCTATTACGGAAGAGTTCAAGGTAAATATTTCTAGGTGAGGCCAAAGGAATTTCAAATTGCAGTTGTTGGTCCTCTGGGCTTTCCTATCACTCCCTAGCATCGCCTTCAATGTCTTTCTTCAGTGTTAGGAAAACAAAACAACCCCACTGTACAGTTCTTTTCCAGCCACGATGAGCTTTAATCTAAAGTATTTCTTTTTTGAGGCAATCGTTACTGGGGTTGCATTCTCGATCACTTTCACAATGTGTTGGTCATTGGTGATTAGGAAGACAACTGTTAATTTCATATTCTACCACTTCGAAGAAGGTGTTTCACACCTCGAAGATTTTTCAGGTGGAGCCTTTAAGGCCACTTCTTCGTGCAGCATTGTCATATGCAAATATGCAAATGAGGATACTTGGATGTCTTCTTTTTTCCTTTTTGTTTCCTGCTATTTCTCTCCCTTTGTTTTGTTCTAATAAGAATCCTGGTACTAGAGTGGATGAGTGGACAGGACAGACTCCTTGTTTAGTTACTGATTTTAGTGGAGGTGCTTTGAGTTTCTCCCCGTTTCCTAAATGTTGGCTACCGTTCTGAGGTACAGACTTTATTATGTTAAGATATGTCCTTTCAATTCGTTGCATCTGCAGGGCTTCTTGCATTAGTGGATCCTAGGTTTTTGCTGAAAGCCTTTTCTGTATCTATTGGTGTCATGATTTGTATATGCTCAGCCCAGGGTGTGGCACTATTAGAATGTGTGGCCCTGTTGGAGTAGTTGTGTCACTGTGCCTGCCTGGAAATCAGTATTCTACTAACAGCCATCCTGTAGATGTAGAACTCTCAGCTCCACCTGTGCCCTGCCTGCCTGGATGCTGCCATGTTCCTCCCTTGATGATAATGGACTGCACCCCTGAACCTGTAAGCCAGCCCCAATTAAATGTTGTCCTTATAAGACTTGCCTTGATCATGGTGTCTGTTCACAGAAGTAAAACCCTAAGACAGAAGTTGGTACAGGTATTACTGTGATAGGCCTGACTGTGCTTTTGTTTGGAAGAATATGGATTCTGGGACTTTGGATTTGGAAAGAGGTGGAATGCTTTAAATGGGGCTTAATGGGCCATCCTAGTAGGAATATGGAAGATTTTGTTACTGAGAATGATTTGAATTGTATGGACCTGACCCCAGAGGTTTCAATGGAGAATTTCAGTATGTGCCCTAGAGACTGTTTTGTGGTGTTTTGGTGAAGAATGTGGCTGCTTTTGCCCTTGTCTGAAGAGTCTACCTGAGGCTAAGGCAGAGACTCAGATTAATTGCATTGACATGGGAAGTCTCAGAAACGCCCATCATAGACTTTGTTCTCTAAGTCTCATAAAGATCATTTTGAACAAGCATAGCAAGCTGAGAAAGGGAAAATATAAGATATATGGTTTGAGTATTAAAGGAGCACCAGGAAATAAAATGGAGCCCAATCCTGTGTTCTAGAAGATAGCAGATTAAGGGAGTGGGACTTTGGGGCAAGTTTGTACCCTGCTAAATTTAGATGTAGGCATGATGGTACACACCTTTAGCCCCAGGAGATAAAGCCAAGCAGATCTCTGAGTTCAAGGCCAGCCTAGGACTGAACAAGTTCTAGGGGAAAAAAAATTTAAATCCAGGCATTTACACACCTTTAACCCCATGAGATAGGCATGCAGATCTCTGAGTTCAAAGTCAGTCTACAGCAAGTTCCAGGACAGCTAAGCTTAGGCGGTGAAGGAGTTGGAAAGCAGAAAGCCAGTGATAATGTAAGAGAACAAGCGGGCCAAGTTCCAGCCCCAGGAAGCAGCAGAACTCAGCAGCTTTGGCCATTTGGCTCTGGTTTTAGAGTCAAGAGGAGAAGGAGACTCCTGGGACAACTGATGATGGTCAGCTGCAGCTGAGAAATTAGTGGCGATTAAGAAGAGACCAGAATCATTGAGGTGAAATCTTCAGGAAAGTGTTTTCTGAGAGCACAAAGAAGCTGTGTTCCAGAGATAGCCAAGGCTGTACCTCATGCTGCAGCTGTACTTGATAATGTGTAAGAGTCACTCAGGTGGTACTGGTTTGGAAGGCATGAAGGGATCATGAAGAGCAGCTGAGGCTTGGCACTGGGAGAGGCCATGGGAGGCCATTGGTGAAGGTGCAGGCTTAGTTGCAGTTGACAGCCAAGGACTGAAGGGGTCATGCAAAGAATTTGAGGCTTGGCACCATGAAGAGAGCCCATGTGAAGCTATTGGTGAAGCCTGGTTGCAACAGAAGACCCCAGTTACTGAAGATGCCAGAACCATGGGATGGTCACCAAGTACAGCAGCAGCAGTGGAGTGGATCAACCTGAGTTTAGGGTGCAATATTAACAGCTTTAGTGTTTTTTCTTGTTCAGGTCATGGTTAGGAAGCTACATTGTTGAGGTATCATAAGTGAAGCTTTCCTGTCATTTCTAGGAGACACAATTTTTTTTTCTTTTTCTTTTTCTTTTTTTTGGAGCTGGGGACCGAACCCAGGGTCTTGCGCTTCCTAGGCAAGCGCTCTACCACTGAGCTAAATCCCCAACCCCATAGGAGACACAATTTTACAACAGATTTTTCTGTGGGGTCCTCTGGATCTTAAGTCTGTCTGTCTGTCTGTCTGTCTGTCTGTCTGTCTGTCTATCTATCTATCTATCTATCTATCTATCTATCTATCCATCCATCCATCCATCCATCCCTTCTGGTGTGTTCCCTGCGCCTTATGTGCAGTCATTGTACTGTAGATCTATGGATCCATGAAAGCTGTGCACTCCCTGATCAGTTGTTGTGATCTGCATTTTGACCCCTTGTGGCTCTCTATAATGGTCTCCATCTGTTGCAAAGAGAAGCTTCCTTCATGAGATTTAGGTGCTACACGTACCTGCTTGTCTTAGAATGTTAGAATTCAGTTAGGAAACATTCTAGTTTGGTGCTAGTTAGGTACTCCTCTAAGCTCTAAGACCTCACTAACCTCATGTTGTTGAATAGGTTTCTAGTACTGGGTATGATTTCCCTCCTGTCAAGTGCATCATTAATCCAATTAGAGAGCTGTTGTTGTCACCAGGTACAAGTACCACTATTGCACCTGTCGGGAAATCCTGTCATGTTGGTCACTGTGATTTGTAGGCTGCACAGCTGGATATGACTTTTGTTCCACAGCACCCCCACCCACCCCCACCCCTTGGCAGCTTGCTTAGCACCTTCCAGAACTATTAAAGTTAGTCCTTAGGGAGGATCTTTCCGTTTTGAGCCTCCAAGTCCTGTGTCCAAACAACATGCTATCTTCAGCAATAGGGACCAACTCCTAGGTCCCTAGTGAGGCAACTAATGGCTGTAGCAATGGCCCATGGTATTTGGGAGTCTATTCTGACCAATGACTCAAAAGGTAGGTGCTGGGTTTTCCTAAGACATAGTCTGTGGCTCTTGGAAGCATTTTTAGCCCATGACTGAACTTTAAACTATATGTGTATAGGTATAGACACTTACCTGTATTGCATGTAACTTTGGGTAAGTAAAGTTACTCTTACTGATTCCTTATCTTGGTGCTATCTTTCCCTCCTCCTCCCCTCTCCTGCATTAGCCTTCTTCATCCTCCCTAACTAAGGCCCCTCCAACATTCCCCAATTTTCTTTTCATATAACTTGTTCTCTGCTACTGTTCCCCACTCCCCGCCCACAGGAGGCCTTCCATTTTCCTGGCTTCAGTGGTTATTCCAAGTTATATACTCCTGACATCTGAAGATGTGGAGCTAGGAACTACATATGGGAGAGAACATGTGACTTTTGTCTTTGTACCCTGGGGTGCCTCAGTATATTTTCTAGTTCTATTCTTTTACCTGCAAATTCCATTTGTCTTTATGGCTTTTTGTAGTGTTCGTGTACCACACATTTCCATCGTACATTTGCCTGCTGTCTCCATTGATGGGCAAATGACTCTTCAATATTTATGTGCATTTGAAAATCATATTTTATTTCATTTAAGGCAGAGCTGGAACTCACTACGTACGTAGCCCAGAGTGGCAAAGATCAGCCTGCTTCTGCCTCCATAGTGCTAAAATTAAGGGCGTGCCCATTCATGCCCAGCTTTTTATTTAAACTCAAAACGTCAGTAATGTTCTTAACATTCTTCACTATGGAGTTGTAAAAAAATAAAACTGGTTCAGAGCAGCTAAATACCTTATGCAACATTTCCAGCAAAATGTAAAGTGGAAGATTGGCAGCTGTGTGACCAACACTTTTCCTCCTGTCAAGAACAAACGAGCAGGGGCTGGGGATTTAGCTCAGTGGTAGAGCGCTTACCTAGGAAGCGCAAGGCCCTGGGTTCGGTCCCCAGCTCCGAAAAAAAGAACCAAAAAAAAAAAAAAAAAAAAGAACAAACGAGCAACCACGATTTCTCAACATCTTTAAAGACATAAAATTAAGACAGCTATAATTAATATCTGTTGTGTGCCTCTTCACGATTCTGGTCTAGATTTATGTCTCTGACTCAGCTGAGCCACATTGCATGCACGGCCTAGTTTATAGTTAAAATATTTCTTCTCACGCGGCATTTGAATGGGCCTTGTGTGCTTTTGAGAGCAAACAAACACTTGAACTTCACGGTGAGGAGAAGTACCAACATTGTTCTAAAATGACCTCCCTCAGCTGTCTACTGTAGTCATAGATAGTCCAGCAGTGTACTTTGGACCTGGGCCTGACAGACTATCTTGTCAGACAGTCTGTGGAGAGTGTCTTTTCTATACTGACAGCAGCAGTGGCAAGAACAAACTTCAAGCTCCCCCTAATTCTCTTGGTTTTATAGCCTGGGGTGGCGGGAGGACACACTGGCGATTTCCCATAGAAAGCAGCCACTGGCTGAACATGGAGACCATTTAGAGGCAGTTCTGTGCCCTTAGGCCAGGAGACTGTGGTCCTGGCTCCAGAGGTTTAATCTGTACACTCCTCTATGCCTCCTGGTTACCCATTCCCAGGCTTTTGTGTTGTTGGCACAGACTGTTGGTCGGTTGTTTCTGTTGCTATGCAGAAACAAGCCTCCCACTTGTCAGTTCCTGGGATTATTGGAGGGAGCCTTGGAATGTAGTTCTGAAAACCATTGCCTAGACCCAATTTTAGGTCTTGAATGGTGGAGGTAGTTCAAGAGGATTCTGGGCTTGACCACAGGGGGTTAAGGAATTTATTTGAAGAGTTATCAGTATCATGTACAGTCAGACACAGGGACATCAGCATGTCAGGGCCTCTAAGGAGAGTTCAGGCCCCAGTACCAGTGACATGGGTACAGAGACCCATGGCAGGAACTCTGAAGAGAATCAGAGAGCACATGGCAAGGGTAAGGGTGAGGAGTATGGTTTTTATATACCTTTGTGAGGATGGAGAGGTTGGTCCTCTTTGTATAAACTAACTTCCCGGGCTAGCCACTGTGGGTCTAGTGAGTGTCTAGAGTCAGAGACAGAGTCCCAAGGAACACTGGTCAGTATCTGTGATAGGAGGCCTGACCAGAGAGTGAATTCTAATATTACGCTCTTAAACCTATATCTAAAGGGTAGGCCTACTACAAAAATACAGTAGCAACTGATCCAAAAGCAATCAATCCTTCAACTCCAATAACTGAAGTAACTGAACAGAAGTAATGGTACTCTATACCCTATGGCATTAGATACTTAATGTATAAATGGAAAATTTTAAAGTCCAACGAGGCTAGTGATTGGTATTGGGATGCTAGAGAAGAAACACGGAGGGAAAACAAGTAGAAGAGGTGAACAAAGGGGATGGATATGAGAGAGAGGCAGCTCCAGCTAAGTGTAGACTGAGGAGAGAGAGAGAGAAACACAACCCAACACCCTAACACGGTGCCAGCTCAGGAGAGACCGAAAACCAAGGCAGCCTTTGCTCTTTGGAGAACCTTTCAAAGGGGAACTTAAAAAGACTAGAACAGGAGAAAGGAGGAAATGAAAAACAAAGAAGACAAACAGAATTAGACAATAGGATGCTTAAGACACCATTGGGTACCAAGGAAGGGAGGAATGAATGTTCAGGGAAGGAGGGAGTGGGTATTGAGCCTGTATTTGGTCTCTCCCTTGGGTTCTGCTGAATCTGGTCCGCACTGGACATCCCTGTCTAAGCTCACAGACTGAGGTCACGCCCCAGGGCAGGCTTTCACAGGTCAAGGGCAGATGTAGTTGGTGTTCCCTAGGTGGTCTTTCACTGTGTCCATTTAAGGCTCTTGGTCGCACCTCTAGGCAGGTCGTTGTAAGGTTGGGTCACAGATGCTATCAGTGAGAGGTCACTCTCAAGTCTGATTGTCATTGCTAGTCATGCCCTGGATTTATTACCCAACATTCATTTATAATCTGTGTCCAAGGTCTACTGAAGATTTTGGCTCTGATCAGTTTTCAACCTTGCTGAAGACTGCATGGTACTGATTCAAAGTTTAGTTCCTGATATCTAGAGATATTCTGTGGGCTAAGTTTCAGTGTATAGTCCTGTGAGACTGTTGGTGAAAGAAACAGTTCTCAAATCCATGGAATAAAAGATGTGGCTTATTCTGGAGTCAAGTATGAGTGGTTACGGCTCGAGAATATAGATTGAAGTCTCCTCAAATACCATGTTTCAATGAGTTTCATGAAATTCTTTTTACAGAAACAAAACATAACAAAAAATCCACAAGTCAAGACACTTTTCAAACATATTGGTGGGCACACAATAGGTAGGCATGTTACAGCCAGATTGGGAGAACTCTGCTACAGGCCTTAGATGCTTTCAGACAACACTCTAAGTCTTTTGATTGATATGATACTAAGGTTTTATTAAAATATTACAAAAGATACTTTATCTTTTTGTTAGGATGTAAGGTCCAATAGGTTCTATGCTATGGTCTGACACAGAATAAGGCAGAGGATGACTATGTAATAGGATAAAGATGGCCAAGATAAGTCGTAAGTAGGCTTTGGGCCTGTAAAATTCTCCTTTCTCCATGTCATTCAAGTTCTAACCCCATCAATTAGCCTTTGCAGACACAGTTCCCACCCATCACCCCACACACCCAGGAGTTCTCATTCACAATGGTTTCTCTGGGTTTCCAGAGTGTGTGCTTCAGAGAGGGTTTATGGTGGACATGCTGCCCACTCAACCAGGGGTCCTCTCAAAAAAATCTTTACTCCAAACTTCTAATCTGTCTAGAGAGGATTCTCATAAGGTTCCCTTCTTTTTATATGTCTCCCTCCTCCCTCTTTTTTCTGCTTTTTCCATGTCTGACCCTGGAAGCACAATATAGACTTTCCGAGTCACTTTGCCTTGAGCCATAGCTCCCAGCATTTCACTCAGAGAGGAAGGAGCATTGCCAACTGCTTCTGATAGCTCTTTACCAACTCTTCTTGACTTATTCAGTTGCTTTTTTGGGGGGTCCCACTGGATGTGGAGTAGACAGTGATAGTGGCAGCTAGAGCAGAGACCAGAGGTTAACGCCAGATGTCCATCTGTCATCTCCAGATGTCCCTTGATTGTTGCAACATGTTGCATGGTGGTAGGAGAAGAAAAATGATAGGATTTGCTGTATGTTAAAGGCCAGAAACTGAGGATAGGGTAAAACTTACAGAGAAGTGATGAGGAATAGAGAAAGAGACAGGGAAAGAAAACCAGAGAAGTTGCTTTTTGGAAGAAAATGGAATTCTAGACTCTTGGCCTCCTGAAGGGGCACAAAGGATTGCTGCCCAGTGACACATGGGGTCCCCAGGAAGCATTTTGCAAACTCACACCTGCCCAGTAGTGGAATCTGCTATCATTAGAGTACTTCTCTAAGGCAGTGGCTTCTCTCCATCTGAAAGTTTCTCTCTGTACAACCCATGCCCAGTGGACAGTGGAACCTCAGAGCAGTAGGACCAAGACATGACAGCAACTGCTGAGCATGTAAGACAGCATATAAGGGATCAGAATCCTGATTATATATGATCAGCTGACGTGCCCAACTCAGTCTCAGAGTGTCTTTTCCATTTTAAAGTTAAAACACAGGCCCATGCTGTTCTCACAGACAATATCCATATGAGGATGGAGAGCTGCGAGTGTTCATAGAAAGGAGTCTCATCACAAACCTCAGGAGGAAGTGAAGGCCAAGATTAGGGTCCGCCCAGATCCCTAAATAGAGACCTGAAGGCCGTAGCACTTATCACAAAGGAAAACAACTTCAGCTGAGGTTAAGATCTCAGCCTAGACTTAGAATCCATCTGATGAGTGAGTAGATCAAGGGAACAGCTCACAGAGGGGAGCAGGAAGCTGTTTTAACACAGGCTGGTCTTGCTCCAGTGTGCTTCAGATAGCATTGACATCCATGGGGGTACAGCTTTCTACACAGCATGAAGTAGATTCAGATAATCAAACCATGAGTTCAAAATTCTAAAAGCATTTCAATATTTGGCACCTGCCAACCAGTTTAAACAATGTTGCTGATAACTATCATTACCATGCTATTAAATGAACCAACAAGAGAGTTAAAACGCTGTTTTTCCAAGCTTGTCAGTGGTCTGTGTTCTATGATGTCATGAATGCTACTTGAGAACGGAAAGAGGGATTTTAAGGGATTACTCGGTTGGACCTAGAGAAGAGAAGATGGCCGTGTTTGGAATCCAGCCATCGGCCACTGGTCAGAGCTCAAAGATGAACAGAGAAGGAAAGGAAATGAGCGTACACAACATTGCTTTGAAATTGAGGGAAGGGAAGAGGTGAACCCTGATGGTTCAAGAACAGCTATACATGACAGGAGTCATTCTGGAAAAGAGATAATGATCTGCTTTCTCTCTTTGTGGGTAGGTGGTTGGGACATTACTGAAGGCCAGGCATGGATTTATTATGCAATGATTAACAAGGCGGGGATTGTGCCCACCAATGGCATGTCATTGTGCAATATGGCTTCGTGGTGATACAGAAAAACTCATGTTTAGGGTACAGATAGGTTTATAAAAAAGGTTCACTTCTGGACATGGCCATGGGAATCCACAGGTTGCTGGGAGGACTCTCAGGGCTGCTTCTCCTGCTCTGTGCTCTGCCCTGGACTCAGGGTGGGAAGGTGCTGGTGTTTCCCATGGAGGGCAGCCACTGGCTGAACATGAGGGAGCTCCATACCCGAGGTCATGAAACTGTGGTCCTGGCTCCAGACGTGTCAGCGTACATCAAAGAAGAGGACTTCTTCGCTCTGAAAACCTATGCTGTTCCATACACCCAGGAAGAATATGAATATCACTTGCTGAGCTTCTTTCAAATGTTCTTTAAGAATGAATTTTCTGTGATGATGTTCTTAAGCAATATGGAACTTATGAAAAATGTATCAACATTCTACGTGAGCTGTTGCATGAGTCTCCTGCACAACAAGGGTTTAATCCACCATCTGAACTCCAGTTCCTTTGATGTGCTGTTAACAGACCCTGCGTATCCCTGTGGGGCACTGCTGGCCAAGTATTTGCAGGTTCCTGCTGTGTTTTTTTTTTTTTCTTTTTTTCAGAGCTGGGGACTGAACCCAGGGCCTTGCGCTCGATAGGCAAGCACTCTACCGCTGAGCTAAATCCCCAGCTCTCCTGCTGTGTTTTTTCTACGCTTCATTCCTTGTGACTGTGACTTTGAAGCCGCTCAGTGTCCGAGCCCTTTCTCATATGTGCCAAGGTTATTCACAAGGAATCTAGACCACATGAGCTTCCTGGAAAGAGTCAAGAACATTCTCTACCCCTGCCATTCAAGCTCATTTTCCACTTCGCTTTTATTCCCTATGAGCAACTGGCCTCTGAGCTCTTCCAGAGAGAGGTCTCCTTCCTGGAGATCGTTGGCCATGCATCCGTATGGCTCTTCAGGTTTGACTTCATGTTTGACTACCCCAGGCCCATCATGCCCAACATGTTCTTCGTGGGAGGAATTAACTGTGTCAGCAAGAAGCCGCTCTCTCAGGTCTGTATTGGGCCTTCATCCAAAGAGTAGTCCAGCAATATTAGTTTCCATGTCTGGTTATGAGTTACTCATTTACCGCGAATCTTTCCAGGAACTTTGATGAATCAAACCTTCAAGGCATCCACAGTTGGCATGTCAGGATCTTAGTGTCTAGCAAGAATCCCAGGAGGCAGAAATTAGGGCCTCTAACTGAACCAAGAGCAGCAGTGGAACTCCGTGGAGCGTGTCCACCAGACAGACAGTATCTCCTGAACCTGTTCAGGACCTGAGCAGAACCTGGGCAGGACCAGAGAAGCCAAGCTGGCCCTCAGATGTTCTGGAGCTCACTTGTTGGCTCCAGGGTGGGGGATTCCTTAGTCTCCAGCAGGCAGTGAGCCTGAAGTGAGCCTGGGCCTCAACCAAAGCTGGGAGGGTTCCAAACAGTTTGACCTGATGGTCCTTAAGTGCAGGGGTCCTCCCTGGCTTCCTTTTCTCCAGTCTCTATGGACAGCTCTTCCCCTCACTGTCTCCTCTGCTTTGCCTTGTACGAGGTAAATGCAGCAACACAAGGTGTGTTCTCTTCCCTCATTTATTCATCGTCATGCTCCTGCACTGTCGTGAGTGTGTTGCCCATAGATTCCTGCTCTCTTTTGCAGTTACTGTTACACCGTCACTCTTTACGACTGTTTTGATTTCCTAAACTCCCAAAGTATTGAAGTTCCCTAAATTCAAATATATATAAAACCAAAAGTCCAAACATTTTCCACGAAACAACCTTCCAACCTTCTGCAAACATTCTCTTTCCTAAGCAGAGGGCATAGGTTCCTGATGGCATCAACAACAATCTGGTCCATGGTCACACAAACTGGTGGAGACTGAGGACACCCTGAAAGGGCTTAAGGGAGACGGGAGAAGAGAAGATGGATGTACACTTATTGAGAAAGCATAGGGGGGAAGCAGGATTAGAAATTACTAGAAAAGTAAGCAGTTGGATGTATTTTTTTCTGTCGGCTCAGATGTGGAGGTAACTGCAAGTTTGAGGACAGAAGTGTGACAGGTCTTCCTGGGAATGAGAGCTCCTGCAGGATCAGACTTACTGAGTCGTGAGCTGACTGTTCACGCCAAGTATCTAGTCTCAGTTCTCAAGTGAAAAGAGATAGAAGGAGAGCCTTTCCATTCTCCAGACTGTCTCACATCACACCAGCTACATTTTGCTTGCCTTGTAGTCTTGTGGTCACTTCATGGTTCATGTTTGTTAATGTCCCATGGACACAACCATACAGTTCATTTTTTTTTATTTTTGTAAGTTAAAACCAGTTATAAATCTGCATAATTCTTAAGAAACTTTCTTTTTTATTTCTGTTTGTTTTTCTTGGAATTAACTTTTAGGTTAACACAGAAAGAAATTTGTTTCACTCTGTGTCTTAGCTACCTTTTTATTGGTGTGACAAAATACCATGACCAAGGAAACTAACAAAGAGAGAACATTTAATTGTGTGAGAGTCCAGAGGATTAGAGTTAGAATCGTAACAAAGGGGAGCGTGCCAGCAGTCAGGCAGGCATGGTACTGAAACAGTAGCTGAGAGCTTACATGGAGACAATAACTATAAGGAAAAATGACAGCCCCCCCTAGTGACACACCTACTCTAATAAGGCCACACCTCCTAATCCTTTCCAAAAAGTTCCACCAACTAGGGACCATCTATTCAAATATATGGGTCTATGGGATTATTCTCATCCAAACCATTACTTGCTGCCATCTTCCAGTATATTCATCGTTATGTTTTATTCTTTCTTGTTTTCCCTTCCCCCAAACCTCCCTACTAGCTGCTTTCCTGCTCCAACTGGTCTTCTTTCTTCCCCAAGTTAGTTCTCCACTTCTGCTGTTGTATTTCATACATGCAATGATCTACTCCATCTCCTACCTCCTTTAAGATCTTTCTCCTGTCTCATAATCCTCATTTTGGTTTTGTGTCTTACATACATACATACATACAAACATACATACATACATACATACATACACATATACACATACACATATATACACTGACTGTGTGGTTTGTATATGCTTGGCCCAGGGAGTGGCACTATTAGGAGGTATGGTCTTTTTGGAGTATGTCACTGTGGGCATGGACTTAAGACCCTCACTGTAGCTGCCTAGAAGTCAGTCTTCCACTACCTGCCCTCAGATAAAGATGTAGAACTCTCAACTCTGCCTGCACCATGCCTGCCTAGATGCTGCCATGATCCTACCTTGATGATAATGGTCTGAACCTGTGAACCTGTAAGCCAGCCCCAAATATATGTTGTCCTTTATAAGACTTGCCTTGATCATGGTGTCTGTTCACAACGGTAAAACCTAACAAGACACACACACACACACACACACACACACACACACACACACACGTGCATACATATATATACAAAAACACAACTGTGAGAGAAAGACAGGCAGAGAGAAAGAGAGAGAGAGAGAGAGAGAGAGAGAGAGAGAGAGAGAGAGAGAGAGAGAGTTCTAACTCTGGTTTTTACATATCAGAGAAAGAGAGATTTATGTTCTGAGTTTGGCTTATTTTCCTTAGCATAATGATTTATGATTTCATCAATTTCCTACAAATATCATGATTTACCTTTCTTTGTGTCTGAATAAAAGCTTTTTGTGCATATGTGCCACATTTTCTTTATCTGCTTAGCTCTTTACCTGCTGTAAGCATGTTGTCTGGTCTGATTCCTTTCTACAGTAGCTGCTACAGCAATAGGCAAGTACCCGCAAGCATCCCTGGGATAAGTTACCTCAGAGCACATGTTAATTCTATGTTAATTCTACTTCATGCCTTTGTTTTGTTTTTAGACAGCACTTCAATATGCAGACCCATTGGCTTTGAACTTACAGAGGAAGCCCTTGCCTTGGCACCCCGAATGCTGCTCCTTCAGGCATATACTTGGCCAATTTTTAGATTTTTGAGGAACCTCATGCTAATTTCTGTAAACATGGCCACACATGCTTACATCTCATCATCACTGAATAGACTTTCTCTGTCCCTGCATTGTCTTCAACATTTTTTTATTTTTTATTTTATTATTATTATTATTATTATTATTATTATTATTATTTGTCTTTTGATGTCTCGATGATGGCCATTCTGACTGAGATGCTGTAAGGAAGGTACACTTCATCAGCCCTTTGAGTCATTGGATGACTTAGACTTCTCTGGTGTTTATGTTGTATAATTCCTTCTGTTCCCTGGATATCATCTCCTGAGCAATGTGTTGTTGGTGAAGACTATTTTCCATTTTGTTGGCTGCCTCTTGCTCTGACAATTATTTCGGTTTCTCTTCAGAGCTTCAGTTTTGTAAGACCCCAGTTGTCAATTTTGGGGATTTTTTTTCTTGCAATGTGGGAGCCCTATAGTAATTCCAAATTTCCTGATGTAACAGTAAGATCTTTGATCCATTCAATTTATTTTTGTGCAGGGTGAGAGATATAGATCTAGCTTCATTTTTCTAGATGTCCAAGTCCAATTTTCCCAGACTTATTGGGTTTAAAAAAAGCCCCATTTTCTCCGACGTCCTTTGGAGACAACTCTGTTAAGCTGTAGGTAGCTGCAGACTTGTGTTTATTTCTGGGTCCTCTGATCCATTACATTACCTATGTATCTGACTGTGTGTTTGTGCCATGCTGTTTTGATTGCTATGATCCTTTAGTATAATTTAAAACTAGGTGTGATGATACCTCTAGCGTCCTTCCTTTTGCTCATGGCTCGGCTGTTCAGGATCTATAGAGGGACTTCCTCAGACCCACCAGCCACATAAATAATGACATAAAGTCTTTTAATATTTTAATGCTTAGGCCTTTTAGCTAGGACAGTCTTCCAGCCAGCTATCTAACCTTAAGGTGACTAACTAGCCAACGGTCCTTTTTGTGGCTAGCTCTGTACCTCTCTGCTCAGCTCAGTACATCTGCTCCTCTCCATGCCTGCTGGTGAATCCCCACTTCCCCGTTCTTCTCCCAGAGTCCCTGTCTCTTCCTGGAATTTCTGCCTTCCTCTTCCTGCTCACCTATACTCCATCATTTCTCAATTGCATCCAATAGGTGAGTCATGAAGGAGGAAAGTTTACAAAATAGAAGGCCAGTGATCAGCCATAGAAATAACAATAGCAAGATCTGGACAGTACTCAGCTCTCTCCTGGTAGAGCAATCAACAATTGAATAAACAGAGACAGCCTCCACACAATGTATGAAAGATTACCCCCAGCAAAGATCTTTGTGCTTCCACAGGAGTTTTGAGATTTTTTTTCTATTTCTGTAAAAGAAAAAGAAGGAGAAAAAGAAGAAATAGAAGAAGGAGGAGGAGGAGGAGGAGAAGAAGAAGAAGAAGGAGGAGGAGAGAAGGAGAAGGAGGAAAAAGGAGGATGATGAAGAAAAAGGAGGAGGAAGAGGAGGAAGAAGAGGAAGAGGGGAAGAGGAGGAAGAGGAGGGGGAGGAGGAAAAGGAGGAGGAGGAGGAAGAAGAAGAGGAGGAGGAGGAGGAGGAGGAAGGCAGCGATGACGACGATGACAATGACACAATAAATTGATGGGAGTTGCACTGAATATGGCTTTTGCTGAAAAGGCCAATTTAACAATATTAACTCCTTTAATTTATGAGCATGAGAGATCTTCCCATTTCCTAGTGTCTTCTTCAGTTTCCCCTGCCCCTGTACTTGAAGATGCTCCCCATAGGGGTCCTTCACCTGCATTAAGTTTACTGAGATACTTTGTGAGGTAATTGTTAATGAGATTGTTTCCTTGATTCCTTTCTTAGAATATTTGCTACTAATATATATGAAGGAAACCAATTTTGTATGTTAGTTTATATCCTACCGTTTTGATGAAAATGTTTATTATATTTAACAGTTTTCTGGAGGAGCCTTTGTCGTCTCTCATATACAGAACGATATCATCTGCAAATAACGATGCTTTGACTTCTTCCTCTCCTATGTCATCTACTCTATTTCCATCTCTTGTCTTGATGCTCTAGCCAGACTTCGAATACTATATTGAATAGGAATGGGAAAGGAAGGCACCTTTGTTCGCCGTGATACAAAACCTTTATTGTGTTGACATGAGTTCCTCCTGTTCCTAGTTTCTTTGGGGCCTTTGTTGGGAAAGGATGGTACAGTTCCCCCAAACCTTTCTGGTATCTGTTGAGGTGTTCATGTGATTTTTTTTTTTATCCTTGAGTCTACTTATGTGATATACTGTATTTATTTTATTGATTGCCCTAGGTCAATCCAAATTTGCACACTGGACTGAAGCTGGTGTGACGATGGTGGATGACCCTTTTGATGTATTCTTGACTAAACTTGCAAGTATTTTATAGATAACATTTATGTCTATGTTAATAGGCAAGCTTGGCCTTTAATTTCCTTTTTGTGGCTGTAGTCATGTCTTTATCTGGTTTTGTATCAGAGTAATACTGATTTTCTGAAAAGACTGATAGTGTCCCTTCCCTTTCTGATTTAGGGAATAGTTGGAGAAGTACAGTGTTTATTTTTCTTTGAAAGGCTGGTAGAATCCAGCTGGGTCCTGGTTTATTTTTTGTTGGGAGAGTTTTAATCCTACTTCAGTCTTGCTGCTAACTGCGGATCTGTTTAAGTTGTTTCTCTCGTTTTGGTTTACTCTTGATGGGTTGTCTCCCTCTAGAGGTTCTACTGCTTTTAGATTTCCTAACGTGGTACAGTATAGGCTTAGAAGTTAAACCCGATAATCACTCATGGCTTCCCTTTTCTCTCTAATTTCATTAATTAGGTCTTCCTTTTCTTTGGTTAGTTTGACTCAGGATTTGCTTATTGTATTTTTTTTCAAAGAACAAAGTTTTTGTTTCATTTATTGTAATTTTTAAAAATTATTTTTCATTTATTTCTGCTCTGAACTTAATTCTCTCTTACCATGTACTAATTTGTGTCTTGGTTTATTTCCATTTTCAAATACACTAAGTGTACCCATTGTGTAACTGGGAGCTCTTTAATTTTTTTTTTAGGGTAGCTATACACTTGTAGGTATAAACATCCCTTTTAGGGCTGCTTTCCTTGTGTCCCATTGGTTTTGGCAGTGTGTCTCCTTTTCCGTTACATTCTAGGAATTTTTAATTTTCCTTATTGGTTTTCCCAGTGACTTAGTAATCATTCAGTGCTGTGTTGTTCAGTCTCAATGATTCTGCATGTGTTCTCTTGTTTCTCTTGCTGTTGATTACTTGTTTTATCCATTGTGGTTGGGTAGGATACCAAAAATCACTTCAGTTTTCCTACAGAAATTAGGACTTGCTTGGTGTCCTATTACATGAAGGTTCCAGGGACTACTGAGAACATTGTGCCTTCTGTGTTTGGATGCAATGTTTTGCAAATGTCTATTTCATCCATTTGACCTCTGATGCCATCTAGGTGATATCTTTTTGTATTTATTTTTTCTGGGTATGCTGACCTGTATAATGGTGAGTGTGGGCTACTGAAGCCCCCCATTACTGTGCTGGGATTAATCTCTGTCTTACACTGTTTGCCTTATGAAATGAACTCTGACGGTCTCTAGGGGGCAGTAGCAAATCACAGGGGTTTGTTACTAAAGAGCTGATAAGAAAAGTTGTTCTTTGGTATCGAGGCAAAAAGTTAAGGCCAGGCCTGGCGTGGGTTTCTTTGGCAATGATTAACTTAAGGAGGGTACTGTGTCAGGTGTGGACTTGGGAATAAGAAGATAGGAAATAACTTAAATGACATAAACATGTAAGCACATTAGACTGCTGCGGACTTCTCCAGCATCAGCCATGGGAATCCAAGGGTTCCTGCAGAAACTCTCAGGACTGCTGCTCCTGCTGTGTGCCCCGCCCTGGGCTGAAGGTGGAAAGGTGCTGGTGTTTCCCATGGAGGGCAGCCACTGGCTGAGCATGAGGGATGTCGTGAGGGAGCTCCACGCCCGAGGTCACCAGGCTGTGGTCCTGGCTCCAGAGGTGACTGTGCACATCAAAGAAGAGGACTTCTTCACCCTCCAAACCTACCCTGTTCCATACACCAAGGAAGAGTACAGGCACCACTTGCTGGGCCACCTTCAAAATTTTTTCGAAACTGAATTTTCTCTGAAGTTAGTTCTACAGAGAATGGCAGCTGTAAATAACGTATCAACATTCTATGTGAGATCTTGCAGGGGTCTGCTGCATAACACAGCTCTGATCCAGAGCCTGAACTCCAGCTCCTTCGATGTGGTTTTAACAGATCCCTTTTTCCCCTGTGGGGCAGTGCTGGCCATGTACCTGCGTGTTCCTGCTGTGTTTTTTCTGCAATCCATGCTCTGTGAACTGGAATTTGAAGCAACAAACAGTCCAAACCCTTCTTCTTATATTCCCAGGTTACTAACATTGAATTCTGACCACATGAGCTTCCTAGACAGAGTGAAGAATATGCTTTATCCTGTGCCATGGATGTATTTATGCCATGTTAATTATGGCTCTCTGGCGAGACTTGCGTCAGACCTTTTGCAGAGGGAGGTGTCCGTGGTAGAGATCCTCAGACATGCCTCTGTATGGCTGTTGAGAAAGGACTTTGTGTTCCACTACCCCAGGCCCTTCATGCCCAACATGGTCTTCATTGGGGGCATAAACTGTGCCAACAGGAAGCCACTGTCTCAGGTCTGTATTTAGTCTTTGTTCAAATGAGTTTCCAGCAAGATTGTGTTAAAAACAAACGAAACAAAAAACAAACAAAACTAAAAGTACTCTGAATTGCTCAGTTACTCACTTTTTTGGGGGTTTCTTTCTTCCTTTCTTCCTTTCTTTGGTATTTGACTGTGGTGAGTTAAATTCTTATGGCGTTCAGAGTTGCTGCTTCGGGTTGTCAGTGGTCACTGAGGACTGGGAAGCAGTACTCAGGGCCTCTGCTGAGGAGAGGTGGATGCTGGCACTCTACTGAGTCTACCCACCAGCAGACGATGTCTTCCTGGAGATGAGATTTCCTGAATCGGGGGAGGACCAGAGAAGCCGAGCTGAAAGAGGACCCATCACAAGGAGTGTTTTTCTCAGACAGAGGACCTAGCAAGTGGCAGTTGTTGACTTGATAGTCTTCAGTGATGTCCTGTGGGAAGGGGCGGTGTGTGCTCACCAGAGACCTGGTCGCTCAGTCAAAGTGGAAGCAGTCTCATGGTTCTTTTCCTTTTATAGGCTGCCCGCCTTGGAACAAGCCACATTTCAAGTACCCCGTGGTCACGTGATTGTTCATGGTCACTGTTTGTGAATGCTCTGGGGCACACTCGAGTTTCACATTTTCCTGTTTTGTGTATCAAAACCTGTGTCTGAATCTGCCGAGACCCCAAGCGAATGTCTAGTGCTGGTACTTGCTTAAGTCCTATTTGCATTTTAATGGTTTCCCCTGTATGTGTATGTGGCACTTTCAGTGGTGAACTGAGGTTAGTAGTATTTTATCTATTACTTATAGATAAAACATATAGCTTTTATCTTATCACTAAACAACATGTATTCAGGTTAGTGAATTCCTCAATCTGGAAGTTCCTGTCTAGGGAATAAATGAAAGGCGCAGTCTCAAAGTTTTATTCTGACTTCCATGCACAGCAACCCTAACCCTCCCTGACTGGCCTCTGACTGAGGGATCTACAGATCCTGTGTGCTTCTTCAACACATCACTCAGTCCTTATTCTTTCTATCTATTACATGGTACTCATTGGTACACTTTGGCCTTAGGATCTGATATTTACGCCTTCTTAATGACAGTGGGGAGGTTCATGAGGTCTTATGTAAAAGCTTCTTCTCACTGCCAAAAATCCATCATAGATTTGGGACTCGGTTAGGGCCAAATACTAGCATAGTATGTCCCTGACCAACATGGAACCTTAAGGGGTTGGAGTAAAATTGTAGCCTTCAGCCTTCAGAGACACACATTTTGATCCTCCAAGACAATGAATTACTAAATATGAGTTTTTCAACTGCTTCATCCATGTCTTTAATTTTATGACCATTATATATAGGAGAGGAAGCCAGAACTTAGAGTTGTTCTGTGGGTTTCCATAGAAAAGATATACTAGATTTTCACTGCATATAGATGTCAGAGACTGAAGACCCATAACCATATAGAGAAGTGCTAGAGACACAAGGACAACCCAGAGAAAAAAACCAGAGCAATGGCTTGTGAAGAGAGAAGACTGGAATCTTTTTTCCCTGGAGCTTTCTTGATACTAAAGGGATATATAAGATCCTAAGCACTGGACATCGGTGGCACAGTGGAAGCACCATACACAGGCTCATATGCCTAGTGCTTGAGTTGCTTCTGAATGAAGATCTCTATCTAGGTCCTGTCTGAGTACACAGGACAGGAACATAAACATGCAGTAGATTAGAAAACTGTAAAAAAACAAAAACAAAAACTGCTTAGCACACCTGAGACAAATCTCCAGAGGCAAGAACAGGTTGCCTCTCCTATGCAAGGTTCCTGTACTGGCTGGTCTTGTGTGTCAGCTTGACACAAGCTACAGTCCTCAGAGAAAGGAAATGCCTCCATGAGATCCAGCTGTAAGGCATTTTCTTAATTAGTGATCAATGAGGAGGGCCCAGCCCACGGTGGGTGGGGATATTCCTGGGTTGGTAGCCTTAGATTGTATAACAAAGCAAGATAAGTAAGCCATAGAGGTAAACCAGTAAGCAGCACCCTCCATGGCCTCTGCGTCAGCTCCTGCCTCCAGGCTCCATCCTTGCTTGAGTTCCTGTCCTGACTTCCTCCAGTGATGGGCTGTGATCAGGAAGGGGACGCCAGAAAAATCCTTTCATCCCTAGTGTGCTTTCTGGTCACGGAGAGCAAGCAACCTCTTTGCTGGTCTAAGCTGCCTTATCAATGCTCTCTGTTTTATAACTCAGTGAGTGCTTCGAGAGAATGCTGAGAGAGCTACCAAGTATGTCGTGCTTAATGGAGAGGTTACAACGGGTGCCCAGTCATCAGGCACTGCTCAATGGCATCCTGCTGACATATGATAGACAGAAAAGGATTGCGCAGATGGTTATTGTGGAAATCGGAGGAGGAGAAGGGTAGTCTGTGAGGTTCATCAGAGAGCAACAGCAGATGACAGGAGTCTTTCTAGTGGACAAATGATGAGGTCTGTTTTCTCTGAATAGAGCCAGAAGGTTAGGACATTACTGAAGGCCAGACATGGATTAATTATGCAATGATTCAATTGAAGGTGAGCATTGCACCTACCAATGACATGCCATAGTACAAAGTCACTTGGTGGTGATATAAGATAGAGAAACTCCTTGGAGACAGAGACAGGCAAGGAAAATCCTCTGCTCTTGGCTCCTCTGGACATGGCCATGGGAATCCATGGGTTGCTGAGAGGGCTCTCAGGGCTGTGCTCTGTGTATTTTCCTGCTCTGTGCCCTGCCCTGGGCTCAGAGAGGGAAGTTTCTGGTGTTTTCCACGGAGGGCAGGCCACTGGCTGAGCATAAGGACCATTGTGAGGGAGCTCCACACTCGAGGTCACCAGACTGTGGTCCTGGCTCCAGATGTGTCTGTGTACATCAAAGGAGAGGACTTCTTCACTCTCTTTTCTTTCACTCCTCTGCTTTGCCTTGTACCTGGTAAGAGCAGCAACATAGGCGCATTCTCTTCCCTCACTTATTCATCATCATGCTCCAGGACTGTCTTGAGTTTGTTGCTCATAGATTCCTGCTCTCTCTCTCAGTACTCACTGTTATTCCCTCACTCTCCAAGGCTATTTTGGCCTCATAGAGTCTCCAAGTAGTGAACATATCTAAATTAAAAAACTTTTCACGTCAAACAATATCCCAGGCTTTGTGTAAATATTCTTTCTTTGTTCCTAAGTGGAGGAATACAGGCAAAGGCTAGCAGGGAAGGTCCTCTCCTCTGGGCTTCCCTGGACATGGCTTTGGGAATCAGGTTGCTGCTCCTGGTCTGTGCCCGATCCTGGGGAAGGTTCTCATAGTCCTCATAGAGGGCAGTCAGTGGCTGAGCAGGACCACCACTGTGAGGGAGCACCCTTCCAAGGCCACGAGAGACAGTGGTCCTTGCTTCTGACCTGACTCTACATCAGAGAAGACACGTCTCCTTGAAAACCCATGACATTCCGAGGAAGAGTAGATATCATTTTCTAGGTTAATTTGTATCTTTCTTTGGAATGCAGTATGGGTACCTTTAAAAATAACAAATATGAAACAATGTGTCAACATTCCCTAGGAGGACTTGTGTGTGTTGGCTGCACAATGAGACTGGCCTGACACCTTTGGTTTGGTGTAGACAGACCCTGTTTGTCTGTTTTTGTTTTTTTCCATTTGCAATGTTCCTGGGTGTACCTGCTGTGTTTTTTTACTCCATTTTCTGCATCCTGTGAAATGGACTTTGAAGCCACAGACTGTTTAATCCCCCTCCACCTCAGTATATTCTGAGGCTACAGGCAAGGCTTTCTGACGGCAGGAGCTTCCTGAAAAAGGTTAAGAACATGTTGTGCCGGGTTGGGGACTTAGCTCAGTGGTAGAGCGCTTGCCTAGGAAGCGCAAGGCCCTGGGTTCGGTCCCCAGCTCCGAAAAAAAAGAACCAAAAAAAAAAAAAAAAAAAAAAAAAAAAAAAAAAGAACATGTTGTGCCCTCTGACCTTGAAGCCCACGTCATGTATTTTCATTCCTTTTGAGAACCTCACCTCTGAGCTTTTCCAGAGAGATAAGTCCTCGGTGGAGGCTCTCACCCAAGCATTGGTATGGTATGGCTGTTCCTAGGGGACTTCCTGTTCAACCACCCCAGGCCTATCATGTGCAAGGTGGTCTTCATTGGGGGCATAAACTGTGCCAGCAGGAAGACACTCTCTCAGGTTTGTATTGGAACCATAATTTATCTACAGTATTCTGGGTAGGGCGAGTTTTCTAAATAATCTCCTTTGCATCTGTTCATTCTCTCCTGACTTCTCCAGGGACCTTTACATCTAATTCTTCAGGATATCTACAGTTGACATTTCAGGGTTGTAGTGGTCACTGAGGGAAATGCAAGGCACTACTGAGGATCTGGACTGGGCCTGAGGCCCAGCAGTGACTCCCCCAACACTGCTTCCTTGTCTGGGCACTGTCTTTGTAGAAGTGAGATTTTTCTGAAGCTGGGCAGATGCAGAGAGACTGAGCTGTGTCCTGCTCCCTCCAATCTTTTCCTTTTATGGGCATGGCTTGGACAGGAGTGGCTGCTGCCTGGCCTCAGGTAACTCAGCATAGATGGCCATAGAAGGGAAGAGGTGGAATTTGACATGAGGTGAAGCTTGCAGGGACGTGGCAGGTGTAGGAAGCAGATTCAGGAAAAGAAAGCAGGGAGCTAATTTGGGGCTGGGGCTGGGGAGAAATTGCATAGGATTAATCTGAACTCCTGCCGTGTATGAGAGGTGCAAAGGCTACAGTGTGGTAGCAGCACATCGGAGGCCAGTTACAGACTACTTGCTGCACAGAGACCTCTCAAGTTGAACAGCCACGGGCAGAGTGACCCATGTGCGGGGTGGTGAAATGTGGGGGAACTCAGGAGCTCACCAGGTAGAGAGTGGAGCCCCAGGGCATGTAGAGGCAGGAGGTGGCAGTGACTGCCTAGCACTTGGTGAGAGGAGCAATTCCCCAAGGCAGGGGCATGTACACAGTCCCCACAGCTGCAGTCCTGCCCCCAGCTGCATCTTAAGTTTGCTTTGCCAAATTGACAACCGAGCACAGCACCCCACAAAGATCATGGCCCATGATATTGTGGAGAATCCAGCCTTGTAAGAATTTTGAGCTATCAAAGCTGCCAAATGGAACCTGATCAGGATCCACAGGAGGCAGTGAAGACCCAGATTAGTGTACACCCAGGTCCTTTAAAGGAGTGCAGAAGCGTGCAGCCCTCAGCATCTAGAACAGAAATTTGACATCGGCCAGACATTTGCAATACTTTGTCCCTGGTCATTACAGTTATATCACAGTACAGGAAATGCACCCATCTGGAGATCCAGCAACCTCTTCATTTCTCAGAGATGACTTAGTAGTGCTCTGTGATGGACTGGAGCAACTTGCGATGAGAAGAGTCCTGGAAGTGTTTCTGAGTACATCACCTCTAGAGAGGGCGCAGAAGGCACCAACTGTTTTGGTTACTTTTCTATTGCTATGAAGAGATGTCATAACCAGGGCAACTTATTTTTTAAAATCACTTAATTTGGGGGGGGGTGGCGTTTAACAGTGTGAGCTCTGAACTCTGAGCTCATGGCAGCAGGCAGACAGGCAGGCTTGGCACTGGGGCAGTAGCTGGGAGTATATATCTTTTTCAAAGAGAGGAGGCAGAGAGAGGAGAGAAGAGGGGAAGAGAGAAGAGGGAGGGGAGGGAGGGAGAGAGAAAGAGAGAGAGAGAGAGAGAGAGAGAGAGAGAGAGTTTGGCATGGGCATTTGAAACCTCAAATCCCACTTTCAGTGACACATCCTCCAATAAGGTCATACCCCCGAATCCCTCCCAAAACAGTTCCACCACTAGGGAGCAAACACTCAAATATATGAGCCCTCAGGGGCCATTCTCGACTGTCAGGCTCCTCTCAGAGCTCAATGGCTGACGAAGAAGTGACAAACTCAAGTGCGTGTGCAGAACCTTGGTCTGGATATAGGAGAAGCAGGTGAACTCTGAGGTTCACTAGAGAACAGCCCCGGGTCACCCGAGTCTTACTAGCAGAGAGATGATTAGAGTAGAGGCAGAAGTGGGTAGGACGGTAATCACGGCTGAACATGGACGTACTCTGTAATGATTAACAGAAGGAGGGCACTGGGGCACACAGTGACAGGATGAATGTCAGGGAGCATGGAGATAAGATGATTAAAGTAGGGCAGGGTTCACAGCCTAGTAAGATGGCTCCATTACTATGGCCTCCTAGAAGGAAAGTTCCAGAACACAGGCTGCCCACGTAAAGCTTGTGTGACTGTTGGCTTTCATAGGTGTGACATAGCATACATATCTTCAAAACATTTTAAACCACGAGTGGAATCCCAGCTAGTGTCATATCTGGTGAGATGGCTCCGCAAGCAGAGGTGCTGTTTCAAAAGTTTTCAAGACGATCTCTCAAGTCCAATCTTTGCTGCATGCTTCGTCATGATTCTAGCTACTTTGTCTCTTTGTGAGCAGAGCTGATGGTACCCACTAGACCTAGTTTACATACATACCGTTTCTTAAGACTTGGTATCTGGCTCCCGCATGTTTTGGGGCTCCCAGCACAGAGCAGACACTCACAGTGGGGGTGAGGCATCAACATTACCCTGCTGTTGTCTTCCATAGCGTCCTCCAAATCATGTGTACGCAGGAGGTGAGTACTGAGCCTGGGCAGGAGTGGGGTCCCTCCTCCAGGAAGTGTCTTCCTCTTCCACTTGATGTGTTTTGGGGAATGTTCTTTCTAATGCTGAGAGCAATAGCTGAAACAGTAACCACAGATTTCAGGTTCTGACCTCTCAGTAGACCTGTTCCCTCTATCCTCTTCCTTTTATGGATATAGTATGGACAGGAGTGGCCAGTGCCGGGCCTCAGGTAACTCAGCAGAGATGGCCATAAAAGGGAAATGGTGGAATTTGACATGAGGTAAAACATGCAGAGACATGGCAGGTATAGGAAGTGCACACAGGAAATGAAAGCAGGGAGCTAATTTTAGAGGAGAAACTGCATAGGATTTATCTGGACCCTGCTTGAAAGGTGAAATGCAAAGACTGTGTGTGTGCGTGTGTGTGTTTGCATGTATATATGTGTGTGTGCATGTGTATGCATGTGTGTGTGCATGTGTGTGTATGTGTGCGCGCGCACGCGCGTGCACATGTTATTGCATTTATTTCAGACTTTAAGGGCACTGAACAGTATCCAAAGCCACTTTTATATCCCAGTTTGTGAACTCTCTATCAAGGTTTAAGAATTCCTTGTGCTTTGATCCCTCCCATCTGTTCTGCTTCTTTCTAATCTTACTCAGTCCGTACCAATAACCATGGAGCAGCAGTATTTTGTGCTGGACTTTCTCAAGGCCACCATGTCATAAAAGCTTCTATATCAGACACAAACTGTGCTCATATAATTGGCTTGTTCAGTTGTATAGCATTTCTAGCCCCAATATTCTTGTTTCCCATTTTATTTTAAACTGCTCAGTGTGAAAGCTGCCTTTTGTCAGGCTTTAATCAGTGGCCCCTTTGTGGAAACGGAGAGGTTTACATAGCCTTAGTGAAACAGTTCTTCCTATCAACAAGTCCTGCCGTAAATACAGAACCAAGTTGCAGCTAAGGTCATTCCTGACATCCCACCAACCAACCTCAAAATCTTAAGATATGCACTTAAATAGTTTGCCCTCGACCATCAGAGAAAGTGTGGTTCTGGTAACATAACCATGCCGAGATTAATGCGGACTTAAGCCATCTAGTAAGTTATGACTCGATACAAGTGCGATAAAAACTAAGAATTCTAATTTTGCCAGGTTTCACTACTTTTAAAAAGGCAAGGTTTAACTTCTAGCCAAGATTGGATGCATGGTCAACTATTCAGATATCGGCAGCATCTGTGTACAATTAAATTATTTCAAAGTTACTTAAGAATGGTATGAAAGGATTCATGTGTTTACCTGGACGTGCACACTTCCAGCCCAGAGCAAATTCAAGGATCACAGCGCCGCAGTAAACATCATTTCCTAGCTCCAGGAAGTAGTGGCTTGCCTAGGCATCGGTCATCGTAAATACCCAAAGCACTGTGCACATATGAACACTTAGAAGTAGAATGGAAAACAAGAACGTGAAGGGCAGTCTTTGCCATGTGCCTCTTCATGCTTCTCATTATGCTACATGCTACACTCGTGGCACATGGTCAGCAGAACTAGCAGCAGTCCTTTGACCTAGTTTATATGTAGAAACACTGCTCAGACTTGGTATCTGGCTCTTATATGCTTTAGGCCTGTGAGCCCACTTCCCGCCCTCACATCGAGGGAAACCACCAACGTTGCCTTAGTTCGATTTTCACCAGCACAGGTACACGGGAGCTGCACAGCGAGTCTGGGAAGCAACGCCTGCCTCTTCTACTAGAGGTAGTGCTGGGAGTGTCCGTCCGTATTCAGGCTGGCAGCAGCGCCTAAAGCAGCAAGCACAGGTTCAGATTGAGTTCTCAGCCACCTGCTCCCTCTGTCCTCTTCCTTTTATGGGCATGGCATGGACAGGAAAGGCTACAGCCTACACCTGGGTAATTCTGCATAGACAGGCACAGAAGGGAAATGACAGGGTTTGCCTTGAGATAAAACATGCAAGACGAGGTGGGTGAGGGACAAAGAGGCCTTTGGAAGAGAAAGTGCAGAACACTTTTCTAAGTGCCTACCCACCCTCCATGAAAGGGTGAAATGCAGAGGCAGATTGTACAGGGCAGCAGTGGCACACGGGAGGCATCTTGCATATCAATATCTGCTGGGGCTGTTCCCAGTCTGGATCTTCAGAGGGTAGCTTCTCTCCAGAGGAAAGCCTCAGCCTGGCCATCATGGCAGACTGACACCAATGTGGAGAGACAGAATGCTGGACAACCCAGGGGCTTGCCCAGTAGAGTGTGGAGCCCCAGAGCTTGTAAGGAAGGAGGTGGCAGCAATTGCTTATCACATGTGGGAGGAATTTTCTGAGGCAAGGCTAGATTCATGGTCTTGTACACAGTGCCTACCACCAGAGTCCTGCCTCCACCTGGGCCTCAATTTCACCTTTTCTTGAATTTCAGTCCAGTGTCCCCAGAAAATTGTAGCCCATGCTTTGTGGAGAATCCCATCCTTATCAGGATTCTGGTCTGGCATGGACTGTAGGAGAAGACCTGATCATAAACCTCAGAATGTAGTGAAGACTCAGATTAGTGTTCACCTAGGTCCCTTAACTGAGTGCAGGATCCTCGGCATTCAGAAGAACAGAACTTGAGACAGAGCCAAATGATTGAGCAACCTGTCCCCACCCCCACCCCCCACAAGGAGATCAGCTTATGAGAAGGAGGGATCCTTTCAGAATTCACTCTGTATCAGTGACTAGGCTGGTATTGTCCTAAAGTGTTTTACAAAGCTTCAACTTCATTCTGTGGAGTGGTGACAAGATTCTCAAGAGACCTTACAGCAGAAGCAGATCCTAGGATCTTGAGATCTTTGCCAGCACCTTCAAATCGTGTTCCCTGATCCCTCTGTTCCTGGCACCCTGAAGAGTATGAGTCATGGCAAAGGGATTTCCTCTTTGGTTTGGCCAAGCTTGGTTTGCATTGTTCTGTAGCTGTGATGCATTGATTGACACCCGTGAATCAGAGGACTTTAACTCGCTACCATAAAAGGACTTATCCAGCAGAGAGGTCATGTGGGAGACCAGGGTACAGGCTCTCTCAGAGCTCATTGGCAGTCTAGGTGGGAAAGAAATGGGTGTTCAGCGCCTTATTTGGGAATTGTAGGAAAACTAGAGGTGAACTAGTATGCCCGAGGAAAAGAGAAAACTGTCACAGGAGTTTTTATCAGACAAGAAAAGCACAGCTTACGTGTCTGTGGGTGGAGGCAGGCAAAATGGGAGAATATTATTAACTTAAGGGCACTATTAACCAATGGAATTCAGAGTGCGAAATGGCCCGGTGATAAGAAAATGAATAAACCTACATAGGCAGTGTGTGGAAAGGCCACTGCTGTGTGCCTCTGGGGAGATGGACACAGGATTGTGTGCACCCCTTCGAGGACTCTCAGGACTGCTGCTCCTGCTGTGTGCCCTGCCCTGGGCTGAAGGTGGAAAGGTGCTGGTGTTTCCCATGGAGGGCAGCCACTGGCTGAGCATGAGGGATGTCGTGAGGGAGCTCCACGCCCGAGGTCACCAGGCTGTGGTCCTGGCTCCAGAGGTGACTGTGCACATGAAAGGAGAGGACTTCTTCACCCTCCAAACCTATGCCTTTCCATATACCAAGGAAGAATATCAGCGGGAAATACTGGGCAACGCTAAGAAGGGCTTCGAACCACAACATTTTGTGAAGACTTTCTTTGAAACTATGGCATCTATAAAAAAGTTTTTCGATCTCTACGCAAATTCTTGTGCAGCTCTATTGCACAATAAGACCCTGATCCAGCAACTGAATTCCAGTTCCTTCGATGTGGTCTTAACAGACCCTGTTTTCCCCTGTGGAGCATTACTGGCCAAGTATCTACAGATTCCTGCTGTGTTTTTTCTGCGCTCTGTTCCCTGTGGCATAGATTATGAGGCTACACAATGTCCGAAACCTTCCTCTTATATTCCGAACCTACTCACAATGCTTTCTGACCACATGACCTTCCTGCAAAGGGTCAAGAACATGCTGTACCCTCTGACCTTGAAGTACATTTGCCATTTATCAATCACTCCCTATGAAAGCCTGGCCTCTGAGCTTTTGCAGAGAGAAATGTCTTTAGTGGAGGTTCTCAGTCATGCATCTGTGTGGCTGTTCCGAGGGGACTTTGTGTTTGACTACCCGAGGCCCATCATGCCTAATATGGTCTTCATTGGAGGCATAAACTGTGTCATCAAGAAGCCCCTCTCTCAGGTCTGTATTCTTTTATCTCAAGAATTTTCCAGGAAAAATATTTTTTACTTTCAAATTCTTATTTATCCAACTCATCTTTCCAATGGCATCTCTCCTTTCCTGAGAGGCTTTAGTTAAATTACCTATTAAGGTATTCACCCTGCCATACTTTGGGTTTTCAGTGGCCACTGTCAGGACTAAAAGGCTAAGGTGAGGGGGCTCAGACTGAGGCTCTGGAGTGGGGCTCAACTGGGACTGCCCATGTATCCAGACATGGTTTTTCTATTGGTAAATGTCCAGTTCTGCTCAGGAGCTGAGAAATTAACCCGTGGCCTGACCCACCAGAGAGGGTGTGGCGTCCAGATTTTTTTTCTGAAGGTTATAAAGGAATCAGCAAAATGCAGCTGATGTGGTGGTTTTTGCTTCTGTCCTCGGGGATGAAATGGGTGTGTGTCCACACCACACCCAAGCACTCAACAGATCTGGGAGCAAGCTAATCGGTGGTTTATAGGATCAATCGGGCCAGCCACACGTCAAAGGCTCAGTAGTCATGTGTGCCTGAGCAGCTACTGTGTGAGAGCTCTCTCATGACTTAACAGAGTTGTGTATTCCAAATTTTGTATGTAGAAAACTAAGAAAGCCTAGAGAAGTCCACCATAACAAAACGTTTTATCATAGGGTAGAGGTAGAAAGTAAGCTGTACATTTACTCCTGAGGCCACTGGCTACTTCCCAGTCTAGTAGATTGTCACTACTGAAACTATACTAAAACAGTTTAATGGAGACCTAAGGAAGTTAAATGAGTCTGTATTTAATGAGGAAACCTGTGAGCTGGGTTTAGGGACACACAGGTCAGTAATCCTAACACTTTCAAAGATGAGGCAGGATTGAGTCCAAGTCCATTGAGGCTACATGAGTGCTGGAGCTGGGCTAAGTAATGAGAACCTGAGAGGGGAAGAGGGAAGGAAGAGGAAGAGGGGTGGGGGAGAGAAGAGAGGGCAGGAGAAAGGAGATGAGGAAGATGAGGGTGAGTGGGAGAGAGAACTGATGCCAATGTGGAATTTGAAATTCTAGAAATGGAAGCGGATACAGATGAAATTACTCCTCAAATGGAGAAGGTGCATTCTTCCAGTTTGGAGGCTGTGACATAAAATCAAAGGCAAAGGGGTTACTTAAAAGCAGTAGTTTCGGGGCTGGGGATTTAGCTCAGTGGTAGAGCGCTTGCCTAGGAAGCGCAAGGCCCTGGGTTCGGTCCCCAGCTCCGAAAAAAAGAACACCTCCCCCCCCCAAAAAAAGCAGTAGTTTCTTCCAAAATGCTTTCAGCCATGTCGACTATGCTAAAACTGCATGAGAACCTCATGCCAGTGTTGCCTGGCTTTTCAAATTCCTGATTCTGTTTTAGGTGGAACAGGGCCTCCTAGACTTCTCGGTCTTACAGTATGTTGCTCTTCCTTGCCTGGTGCATTCTGGGAATGACACCATGAGGGAATCTCCAGCAGTGCATTTGAATGCCTTCTTCAAGTAGGTGATGTGTGCATGTGTGTATGACTGCAGGTGCATGTGTGCCAAGGTGCTTGTGGGACGTCAAGAACTTCTACTTCTGGCTGCTGGTGCTCCTTCCACCCTAGATTCCAGGGATCAGAGACAAATTGTCATGCTTGTGCTGAAATATGCTCTTACAGATCCACTGGTGGATTCAAGAGGCACAGGAAATGCCTTTTGACCACTGTGACCTACAAGCATGTCTTCACAAGTGTTTTGAGACAGAGCAATTTTTGAAGTTTCAAGCTTGACAATTCATTAAAACAATGCTTTGTAGAGTTGGGCCTGGTTGCACTTAGGAAGCAGAGTAGATTCCTGTGAGTTCCAGTCCAGGCAGGAACTTTACATCTATAGAAGCACTAATCCAAGACGGATGAATATTGATTCTTGTGTTTGCTCTCAACTGTTAAAACAATCCAAAGCTGAAGATCCATGGCCCACCCAGGGTGATGATTTCCACATTTAACCATTGCAGAAGTAACTGTATGTGTTCATTATCCCCGAATCCTTGATATCTTCTACCAGTTCAGATACAAAACCATAACAAACTACTCAGTAACTCTCCCATTATTATGTTTGTGATTATGTATCTGCATAGTGTGTGTGCATTCGAGTGTGTGTGTGCGTGTGTGTGTGTGTGTATGTGTGCGCCCGCGCTCATGCGTGTGTAAGGAGGAGATCCAAGGCTGATGTCAAGAACCATCTTCAATTACTCTTAAATCCAGGATCCCTCAAAAAAAAAAAAAATCCAGAGGCAATATGCTCTGAGGATCCTGTGTCTCTGCCTTCTGAGGATTATCTCACACACCAGTTTAATTTAGGTTTCTGGGGATGCTTGCCTAGTAAGCACTGAAACCCCTGGACCATCCATCCCCTCAGGGACTACCATTAGCTCCCTGGGCTGGAGAAAACATTGTTTCAAAGTCTGGTAGTTGGTCTAATTTAGGGACTTTCTAAACAAATTGCATAGAAAGCTACCCCAGTACGGCAGTGACTATTTGATTGACATGATTTCTAAAGACCCTTGTGTACCCTGGGGAAGGGTATTGAATCTTGTGCTTCTGCTGTGTGTTGTACA